>NC_091984.1:202011558-202374898 GCF_044704955.1 Pristiophorus japonicus | reverse complement strand
CACTCTCGCACTCTGACCCCCCCTCTCTCTCTCTCTCTCTCCCTCTCTCTCTCTCTCTCTCTCTCTCTCTCTCCCTCTAACCTCTCTCTCTCTCTGACCCCTCTCTCTCTCTCTCTCTCTGACCCCTCTCTCTCTCTGACTCTCTGACCTCTCTCTCTCTGACCTCTCTCTCTCTGACCTCTCTCTCTTTCTCTCTCTCTCTCTGACCTCTCTCTCTCTCTCTCTGACCTCTCTCTGACCTCTCTCTCTCCCTCTGACCTCTCTCTGACCTCTCTCTCTCTCTCTCTCTGACCTCTCTCTCTGACCTCTCTCTCTCTGACCTCTCTCTCTCTCTCTCTCTCTGACCTCTCTCTCGCTCTCTCTGACCTCTCTCTCGCTCTCTCTGACCTCTCTCTGACCTCTCTCTCGCTCTCTCTCGCTCTCTCTCGCTCTCTCTCGCTCTCTCTCGCTCTCTCTCGCTCTCTCTCGCGCTCTCTCGCGCTCTCTCGCTCTCTCTGACCTCTCTCTTTCTCTCGCTTTCTCTCGCTTTCTCTCGCTCTCTCTCGCTCTCTCTCGCTCTCTCTCGCTCTCTCTGACCTCTCTCGCTCGCTCTCGCTCTCTCGCTTTCTCTCGCTTTCTCTCGCTTTCTCTCGCTCTCTCTCGCTCTCTCTCGCTCTCTCTCGCTCTCTCTCGCTCTCTCTCGCGCTCTCTCGCTCTCTCTGACCTCTCTCTCTCTCTCTCTCTCTCTCTCTGACCTCTCTTTCTCTCTGACCTCTCTCTCTCTCTGACCTCTCTCTCTCTCTGATCTCTCTCTCTCTCTGATCTCTCTCTCTCTCTCTCTCTCTCTCTCTCTCTCTCTCTCTCTCTCTCTCTCTTTCTCTGACCTCTCTCTCTCTCTCTCTCTGATCTCTCTCTGATCTCTCGCTCTCTCTGATCTCTCTCTCTCTCTCTCTCTCTCTCTCTCTCTCTCTCTCTGACCTCTCTCTCTCTGACCTCTCTCTCTCTCTCTCTCTCTCTCTCTGACCTCTCTCTCTCTCTCTCTGACCTCTCTCTCTCTCTCTCACCTCTCTCTCTCTCTCTCACCTCTCTCTCTCTCTCTCTCACCTCTCTCTCTCTCTCTCACCTCTCTCTCTCTCTCTCACCTCTCTCTCTCTCTCTCACCTCTCTCTCTCTCTCTCACCTCTCTCTCTCTCTCTCACCTCTCTCTCTCTCTCTCACCTCTCTCTCTCTCTCTCTCTCTCTCTGTCTCTCTCTCTGACCTCTCTCTCTCTCTCTCTCTGACCTCTCTCTCTCTCTCTCTGACCACTCTCTCTCTCTCTCTCTCTCTGGGACCTCCCTCTCTCTCTGACCTTGCTTCTCCGATCTCACTCTGATTCTCTCTCTCCAATTGCTCCCAGATCACACTTCGATCACTGCCCCTCTCTCTCTCACTCTGATCTCCGCACTCTTTCTCCGATCTCGCCCCACCACCTCTCTCCCCCGCCCTCTCCCCCTCGCTCGCATCTCTCTCCTTCCCCCCCCCCCCACCCACTCTCTCCGATCTCGCCTCTCCTGCTTTGATCCAATCTTCTCCTAGGCCTTGACCCACATAGCTGAAAGAGCGTGTTCTATGCTTCACTGAGCAGCAACTGTGAGGTACCACGCACGCGGTTCGACCTCGGTGACGGCACATATGCGCAGAAATGATCTGGCGCATGCGCAAAAAGGGGCGGGGCTGGTCGCGCGCATGCGCAGAAGGGTTCAAGAATGTTTGTGCAAAGAATTACTTTGTAAACAAATTACTGCAAATGGGATCATTGCTAATCTCTCAGATACACATGTCTACAAAGGCTGAACACAGAAAATGTACAGGTTCAGGAATTGCTGTTAATTAATTGAGAGGGAGAAGATAGTTCTATAAAAATGTGAAATTGTATTACAGGTTGAGCTTCCGGAATCCGGTCACCAGGCCGATCCAAGGCGGGGTTGACCGGAAACTGGAAAATGTCTTGAAATCCGGACTTGGCCACCCGACCTCCTCCCTACCCCCAGCCTCAGCCGCCTGAACTCCCCCCGCCCCTCACCTCAGCCGCCTGACCTCGGTAAAGACGTTCCGAAATCCGGAAATATCCAAAACGGCCTCAGTGCCAAGGTTTCCGGATTTCAGACATCACACTTCTATATGAATTTAGCTTTTCCAAACAATCAGTCTGACTACATTAGCCTTACACCTCTGATAACCATTCATATTTTGCAACATGTATTATAGAAAACCAACATCGCAATTTGTAAATATCTCAAAGGTGTATGTGGTAAGGATAATGCTAATTACAGATCTGCAAAATCCTCTTCTGACTGCAATTAAATCTAAACACTACATGGTTATGTTTTACTACTTCAGTAACATTTTTTTTAAGTACTAAAGTTGTTTCACAAAGAACTAGTAGAATTTTATCTTGTGCATTCTGCGTACTCAAACTTATTGTAAAAGCAGATGTTCTAACCCCTTTTTAATTTAGCCTATATGCACAAATTAGACTTGCCAGCAACCTTTTTTTTAAATCCTAAATGATAAAATCCTTATCTGCATATTTTAGGAACCTAGGAACAGGATTTGGTAATTTCAGCCTATCACTCCTGCTCACCACTGGTAGTTTTAAAAATTCCAATTCTCTGCCTTTTATCCATATCCAAACGATATCTTGTTTTAAATATCTCAACTGATTCTGCATCTTTGGCACTCCACATTTCCACCAGTATTGTGTGCAATCTTTTCCTGGATCTGTTTTTAACTTTTTTTTCCACATGTATTATTATGACCCTTTTATTAATTGTTTTCAGTGTTATTAGGAACTGAGTGCATATCATGTGTCTGCTTCAAGGTTCAAGCTCTGTACACAACTTATACAAATCTGGGTATCTGATGGCCAATATCATCTCTTCCTCTCTCTTTCTGCTTTGCCTTTCTTTCTCAAACTGAATTACTTAGGGCTCACTTCCAAAGAAGTGTTAATGTAGCACTGTAGGCAGCTAGTAGACTTGTAGATAATGCATAAAATAGCTGTTACTGCTAAGTCTCCAGTAGAAGGCTTTAACGCTCAGTCAAAAATCTTCAAGACCAGTTAACCATAGCTTTACTGGGAATGGTGCTTGTCAGCCCATCCATCCATTATTGGTGAAGTCTCTTTCACTGTATAAAACCAACAACATTGCACTGGGAGGGGAGAAACAGAGGATAAATATTACTGCTTTATACTGAGATGGACCCTCTATATCCCAATAGAAGATTAACATTAGACACATCTGTACTGTTAGAACTCCATTATTGATGCCGCCTTTAGTTTAGTCATGAATAAAATTGTTTTGTAAAGTTGATCATAGGCATTTGAACTATTGGTCTGCACAAACTACCGAACTAAGCAGCTAGATTGAGATGTATCCTTTGCTATACAAGTAGTTCAAGAATAGTTTTCCAAAGCAATGGAATAGGTGGAATAGTTTTAAAAAGCAAATTGTGTATCTAGTTAACAACCACATGTATAAATGAACAATAAAGTATACTATTTCATCATGCCACTCTTTTTCAATATGCCAAAAAAACATTTACTGTCCTCTTCAGTGGAAATATTACTGATGTCAAATGCCAGCAGATGGCATCTAGTTGGCTGAGATGCTCACTTATAAATCAACCAGTATCATCACCACCAAAGTATTGTGACAAATTATCTGTCCTCATTAAAAATAAATGAGACTGATCAGGGATGAGGATGATCTTTAAAATCTAACCTAGCTGAAATGTTTAATGCACACTTTGGCAGACTATCATATGCTTTTTCATTCATAATGATCAGCACTTTCAAATGACATGGAATTTTCATTGCAGTTGCCTGTCAGTTATATTGTGTAAAGCTGTATAAATTTATGCTTTCCCCGAATCTTTCCAGTTTGTTTGAACTGCTAGGATAATTGACAGCAGGCCGATAAGTCTACTAGATATAAATTTGTTTGTTTGGCACTATGGATTTTTGCCTGTTCAGCCGTGTTTGAAAATTCTGCATTTCATTTCGCTGTGAAAAGTTGGAGTGGATCTTTTTTTACACATTATAAATAGGTAAATCATTATTTGCTATTTATAGATGCAGTGAAGTGAATTCAGAGTAGGTTAATTATTGTTTAGTTTCTACTGGTTCATGCATCGTTTTTATTTACCTATTCTCATTGCAAAAAGGTTAAATGACTCCTTAAAGTTGATGAGTCAGTAACACTGACATTTGACTGTTGTAACTGTAATGAGCTGGATTGATATCTGGTAGGTTCTATTTGGACATTCTATTAGTCAACAGGGGCAAAAGATTTTTAATTGTCATAGATAAACTAAAGATATTAGTTGGGATGCATATTAAAAATACAGTTTAGCCCTGTTTTGTATTGAAGACTACATGTGTATAAATTAAATATAATTGCTTGTTTCTAATATATGACGTCTGTACTAAGGTACAACTATCCCACAGGACCCTGATTCATTGGAAGTTTAAACTCAGCATAACTGCAGTGTAAGCAAATCATTTTCAATATTAAGCTCTCAGACAAGCTATTATCCCACATCTTTATGTATTCATATCTTTTCCCATTTGGATTGAAGAAACATTAAAAATGTCTTGTGTGTGTTTTTGTTTCAAGGCTACTTTGAAACAATATTTCATATTATAATATTGTTTGTAAAGCTGTTGTGCCTGCATTTTCTGTGGTCTGGAGGAGTCCATGTTCCATGTTTATGTGACGTGTGAGGTTGCAGCCCCTCTTCCATGATCTTTGGGTACCCCGTGCAGAGGGGAGTGGGCATGTCGGAGGGCACCTTCGTAGGACTGCTCCTGGACCTGGCCAAGGTGGCCATTAACTGGTCCAGGCAGCGGGCGGTCGAGGGGGTCATTCAGCCCAACTGCCTGCCTCTCTTCCGTGGATACGTTCGCGCCAGGGTGTCTCTGGAGGTGGAGCACATGGTATGCTCGCAGACTTCCGCAAGGGCACCGGACGAGAGTGCATCATTTCAACAGAGAACAACATTTTAATTTAATTTGATTTGTCAAGGTTCCCATGTTTATCAGTTAATTTGTGGATTTTTGTGCCCTTACAAAAGGGGGAACTTCATTTAAAGTTTCACCAAAATAATCGTAGAGCTTTTTGCATTGAGAATGACTTAGCCAGTCACGTGATGTTCACCAGACTCAATAAAACCTCACCGTCAGTTGGGTCTAGGTCATCTACGATGAGATATGCAGTTGTGAGCCTAGTGGATGAACTGGTAATATGTAGTGTGATTGTTGAACCTTTGTTAATAAACCAACTAGTTCTTAATAACAATGTGTTGTTATGAATTCTTAAGCAAAGAACCCATGAAACAAATACATTACACATATATTTGAAATAACATACAAGTAAGAGTCATGAAGGCTGGCATAAGAAATGCACTAGTAGGATGTTGAATGATGCTTTCACTAGACTATTTACTCAACCCAACTCATAAGAACATAAGAAATAGGAACAGGAGTTGGCCGTACGGCCCCTCGAGCCTGCTCCGCCATTCAATAAGATCATGACTAATCTGATCATGGACTCAGCTCCACTTCCCCGCCCACTCCCCATAACCCCTTATACCCTTCTCGTTTAAGAAACTTTATTTCTGTCTTAAATATATTCAATGTACCAGCTTCCACAGCTCTCTGAGGCAGCGAATTGCACAGATTTACAACCCTCTGAGAGAAGAAATTTCTCCTCATCTCTGTTTTAAATGGGTGGCCCCTTATTCTAAGATCATGCCTTCTCGTTCTAATCTCCCCCATCAGTGGAAACATCCTCTCTGCATCCACCTTGTCAAGCCCCTTCATAATCTTATACGTTTCAATAAGATCACCTCTCATTCTTCTGAATTCCAATGAGTAGAGGCCCAACCTACTCAACCTTTCCTCCATAAGTCAACCCCTTCATCCCTGGAATCAACCTAGTGAACCTTCTCTGAACTGCCTCCAAAGCAAGTATATTCTTTCGTAAATATGGAAACGGAAACCAAAACTGCACGCAGTATTCCAGGTGTGGCCTCACCAATACCTTATATAGCTGTAGCAAGACTTCCTTGCTTTTATACTCCATCCCCTTTGCAATAAAGGCCAAGATGCCAGATTCCTGATCACTTGCTGTACCTGCATACTATCCTTTTGTGCTTCATGCACAAGTACCCCCAGGTCCCGCTGTACTGCGGCACTTTGCAATCTTTCTCCATTTAAATAATAACTTGCTCTTCGATTTTTTTTCTGCCAAAGTGCATGACCTCACACTTTCCGACATTATACTCCATCTGCCAAATTTTTGCCCACTCACTTAGTCTGTCAATGTCCTTTTGCAGATTTTTGGTGTCCTCCTCACACATTGCTTTTCCTCCCATCTTTGTATCATCATCAAACTTGGCTACGTTACACTCGGTCCCTTCTTCCAAGTCGTTAATATAGATTGTAAATAGTTGGGGTTCCAGCACTGATCCCTGCGGCACCCCACTAGTTATTCATTGCCAACCAGAGAATGAACCATTTATCCCCACTCTGTTTTCTGTTCGTTAGCCAATCCTCTCCATGCTAATATATTACCCCCAACCCTGTGAACTTTTATCTTATGCAGTTACCTTTTATGTGGTACCTTGTCAAATGCTTTCTGGAAGTCCAAATACACCACATCCATTGTTTCCCCTTTATCCATCCTGTTCGTTACATCCTCAAAGAATTCCAGCAAATTTGTCAAACATGACTTCCTCTTTTTAAATCCATGCTGACTCTGCCTGACCGAATTTTGCTTTTCCAAATATCCTGCTACTGCTTCTTTAATAATGGACTCCAACATTTTCCCAACCACAGATGTTAGGCTAACTGGTCTATAGTTTTCTGCTTTTTGTCTGCCTCCTTTTTTAAATAGGGGAGTTACATTTGCAGTTTTCCAATCTGCTGGGACCTCCCCAGAATCCAGGGAATTTTGGCAAATTACAACCAATGCATCCACAATCCCTGCCGCTACTTCTCTTCAGACCCTAGGATGCAAGCCATCAGGTCCAGGGGATTTTATCCACTTTTAGTCCCATTATCTTACTGAGTACAGATCCTTAGTGATTGTGATTGTGTTAAGTTCCTCCCCACCGATAGCCCCTTGACTATCCAGTGTCGGAATATTGTTAGTGTCCTCTACTGTAAAGACTGATACAAAATATTTGTTCAGAGTTTCTGCCATCTCCATGGTCCCCATTACTAATTCCCTGGTCTCGTCCTCTAAGGGACCAACATTTACTTTAGCCACTCTTTTCTTTTTTATGTTCCTGTAGAAACGCTTGCTATCTGTTTTTCTATTTTGTGTTGGTTTACTTTCATAGTCTATCTTCCCTTTCTTAATCATTTTTTTATTCATTCTTTTCTGGCTTTTAAAAGCTTCCCAGTTTTCTGTCCTCCCACTAGTTTTGGCCACTTTGTCTGCCCTTGTTTTTAATTGGATACCATCCTTTATTTCTTTAGTTAGCCACGGATGGCTATCTTTTCTCCCTTTCCTCTTCACTGGAATATATTTTTCTTGAGGGTTGTGAAATATCTCTTTAAATGTACACCACTGTTCATCACCCGTCCTACCCTTTAATCTATTTTCCCAGTCCACTTTACCCAACTCTGCCCTCATAGTCTCCTTTATTTAAGCTTGGTACGCTGGTTAGAGATCCAACTTTCTCACCCTCCATCTGAATTTGAAATTCAATCATGCCATGACCACTCATTCCGAAGGGATCCTTTACTCGGAGATTGTTTACTAATCCTGTCTCATTACACAGGACCAGATCTAAGGTAGCCTGCCCCCGGTTGGTTCTGTTACATACTGCTCAAGGAACCCGTCCCTTATGCACTCTATGAACAACTCGACACTACCCTGACCAATTTGATTTGTCCAATCAATATGGAGGTTAAAATCACCCATGATATTGCTGTTCCCTTTTTACAAGCCCCCACTATTTCCTGGTTTCTGCTCCGACCAACAAAGTTGCTACTGTTAGGGGGCCTAACTTCTTGCACCAATGATGTAACTCTGACCACTAAACAGTATCTAAGAAATTAAATCCAACTAAATCAAAACCGATTCAAAGGGCCGATGCATTAGATTAGGTAATGATGCAAAGAGTGTGGTAGGGGTAAATAGAAGACTTTCAGAACATATGTGGGGGCCTAAATTTACCTTGGTCCGAAACAGTTCGCACCTTCCTCTCGAGGGGTGCAAGTGGGGACTGCCAGAAGAATCCTTGCGCTGAATATTGCTGGAGGCAGGCCATTGGACCGGAGGTCAGCAGCCGCTTGACTCCGCCACTAGGCCGCCGCTTCCTGGCGGTAAGAGGCCTTTTTGGGAAGCTGAATTTCGGCCCCGTGGAATCTCGAGCAAAATATGACGTAGAAAAATGAAGCCAAGAGAAAATATTAGCGGAAAGCGTGCTGGAACCCTCTTGGTTAATAAAGGGTTTGTCAAATTTATACATGGTAAACAAAGGATGAAGAAAAATACTGATTCATTTAAAAATGATAGTGGAAAGTTGAAATCTGGGGACAGAAATAGCTATTATTAATTCTCCACATTTGTCTTTATCCAAGAAAACAAGGCAAAGTTGTCCTATCAAATTATCAGAAACATCACAGGATAAGGGAGGTAGTACAGGTGCAGTGTCCAAAATCCGGAATGTTCCAGACTCCGGACCGATTGGTGGCAGGGTTGTCCGGAATCCGTAAAATGTTCCGGACCCTGCCGACCAAGGTCCCGCCGCTGCCCGTCCTCGAACCTTGCCTCACCACCCCTCGCCACCACTGCTGCCCAACCTCGGGCCTCGCCTCACTGCTGTCGCTGCCTGACCTCAAGCCTCGCCTCACTGCCACATGCCTCACTGCCCCATGCCTCACCACTGCCCGACCTCAGGCCTCACCTCACCGCACCTTGCCACGCCGCTGCCCTTACCGCGGGGCCTCGTCGCCAGTCTGCCCGAACACCACCTCCGCGACGGGGCCACCCGACCAGCTCCTCTTCGGCGGGGCCCCACCCAATCAGCTCCTCCTTAGCGGCTGGGCCCCGCCCGATGACCTCATTGACGGGACCGGTGACCCGAACAGCTCCTCGGCGAGCAACCCCCCCCCCCCACAGGACGTTCTGAAATTCGGAAATACCTGAATGTGGGCTCGGGTGTTTCCGGATTCGTGATGTCAGAAAGACGATTCAAAGTCCGGAAAAACATGGAATCCGGAACGGCCTTGGTCCCGAAGGTTCCGGATTCGGGACATTGCACCTGTATATGCAAATACAAAGGTTAGATAGTCTTAAAATAATGCCTGCTTCAAACCACTTGCACCAACAAGTTTTAAAGGATGTGCTAGTCAAAATTAATGAGGCTTTAACAGATTTTTAAAAGTTTCCTAAATTCATGAGAGCCTCTTCAGGTTTGCCAACAGGAACATGTTATTTAGAATAGAGCTGAGATACACATATAGACAATCTATAGATCAGTATGTTTAACATCTGTTGAAATGAAAGCCTTTGGAAACGGTCTTGAGAGATGTTGCAGTTGAGCAGTTTGGAAAGGCAAAACTTGTTAAAGAATTCAACATGAATTCAGGAAAGGGAAATCTAGAACTTTAACTGAAGTGTGGAGTTATTGACAGTGAACCACTGATGATGCAGCTGACTTCATAGCTATTTTTTTTAGAAAGCATTTGATAAAAATTCAACCAGTTTTGGTAGACGTTAGATCTTTTTTTAAGTAACTGGACCAATAGGTGACAGACTCAAAGTGAATAAGTGTAAAATTATTGCTTATGGGGGCAAGGAACCAAAGGAGGTGTATGTGTTAAATGGAATAGTGACAGAGCGTGCTGATCTAGTGATTTTATTAAAGAAAGAAAAAAAAACTTCATTTATGTGGTGTCTCTCACATCTACAGGACTTCCCAAAGCACTTCACAGCCAATGAAGTACTTTTTAACAGTGTATAGTAACTGTTAGCACAGCAACCAATTTCACATATGAGATTCCACAAACAGCCAGGGATAAATGATCAGTTCACCAGTTTTGGTGGTGTTGGTTGAAGGATAAATCCTGCTCCTCTTTGAACAGTGCCATCCAATCTTTTACATCCACTCGAGAGGACAGACACGATCTCTATTTAGTGTTTCATTCGAAAGATGGAACCTCTGACCGTGTAGCGTTCCCTTAATATCGCTGAGATCATGTGCTCAAATCTCTGGAGTAGGGCTTGAACTCATGACCTTCTGACTCCGAGGCGAAAGTCCTCCCGCCTAGCCAAGACTGACACGGGCATGGCTAATAAAGCTAAAAACGTCATCAAATTATTACTGTTCAGTAAAAGCAGCAAATGAAGTACTGGAATAAAAACAGAAAATGCTGGAAACACTCAGCAGGTCAGGCAGCATCTATGGTGAGAGAAACAGAGTTAGTGTTTTAGGTCAAATTCTTTTCACCAGAAAGTACTGGCAGATGGATGTAGTACAAATCTAGAGATTGTATTATTGTTGTATAAAGAGTTTATCGAGCTCCATGTGGGTACTCTGTACAGTTTATGGTCATCGAATCATAGTAAAGATAGTATTGCCATAGTAGAATACAGCCTCCTACATTGGCTTCTCCTCTTGCCCCTGCACTGTCACCTCAGGAGCTTCTAATCCTTATATGTAGTGTCGCCCACCTCCAACCTTATCTCCTCCTGCCGCTGAAATGCTTAATACACGCCTCTGCCCTCGCCAGACTTCAATCCAGCTGAGATTAATTTCTCCTGTGATCTTCTCACCAGACTCTGGACGTCCACCCTACATGAAATCGAACTTGTCCAAAACTCCCCTACCTATATATCATTCCTCTCTCCTATCACTTCGACTGAAGAAAGATCAGACAGCTGCACTGTAATTTATGTCATGAAAATGTTCAAGAACTTGTGCCTAAGGAATCATGGTGTGCTTGAGGGTGTCTCTCTGCCAATACTTTCAAATATTGAGAAACAAAATGCCAATTTAAATAATAGAAAAAAGCAGATCCAGATAAAGGCCACATTCCTTTCCAATATGATGTTTATCTGGCTCTAATTGCTTCAGAAGCTTTAAAAAAAAAATTCCAATCCAAAAAGAGTCAAGGACTATAAGCATTTCTGTTTTTCTACATCAGTAACACTGTTTGGTAGCAGATAAATTTATTGCAGTATTTTGCTTGTAGGCAAATACTTTCATTACATTACAATATAATTTTGCAATTGAGTCACTCCAACAACTGAATTGACTTGGCAGCTTATGATTTATTTTAATAAGTCAAGCAAATGTTTTGTTCTTGTTTCCAAAGCTGCTAATGTTAATCATTAGTGATTTAAGTTGACGGGTTATTCATGCAATAGTTGAATCACAGATGGAAAAGTACTGTACCAGTGAAAATTGTTTTTTTTAATGCTGTATAACAGTATGTATTTTCCAGCTTGGTGAATAGGATTTAAGTTAATTGGCAAAAAAAAGAGGCGACATGAGGAAAAACATTTTTATGTAGCAAATTGTTATGATCTGGAATGTACTGTCTAGAAGGGTGTGGAAGTAAACTCAATAAGAAATTTCAAAACTAAATTAGATAAATACTTAAAGGAAAAAATTTGAAGGGTTATTGGGGGAAAACGAGGGGAGTGGGACTAATTGAATAGCTCCTTCAAAGAGCCGGTACAAGCATGATGGGCCGAATGGCTGCTTGCTGTGCTGTATCATTCTCTGATTCTATGAAGAAAAAATGATCAATGTTTTACATGATCAGAGCTTCCTGAATTCTATATAATCAAAACTGTGAGATTACTCCAACATCACCAGCATAAAATGCCTACTGTGAGCCTAAAGCATACTCCCAGCCATTTTTACTTTAAATCAAACAACAACAACTTGTATTTATATAGCGCCTTTAACATAGTAAAACGTCCCAAGATGCATCACAGGAGCATTATAAAAAAAAATTGCCACATTAGGAGAAATTAATTAATTAATGCAACTAATTTTTTGTTTTGCATTTTCCCCTTTCAATTTGGAGATTGTATTTTACTGCTAAAATGTGTTTTTGGGTTTCACATTGCATGAAAGGAAAATATATAAAATGTCCTGTTTCCGGTCTTCCCATATTTCCTATCCTTTGTCTATTTTCTAGGTTTGTGTATGGGTACAAGTGCTCATGCATGTGACCCAAACCAATATGCCTGAACCTTCAGTAATGCTCCAATTGCTCATTGACACAACCTGAAATACCACATCAGCTATGTCGCACGTTGACTCTTGCTATAATAAAACCACAGAGTAAAGCACAATTACTGATGCACTATTTCTGTAGATCCCTAAGGCAGATGGAATACATAAAATAATTCAAAGATTCTACAGCATTGTAGCCCTATTCTTACTAGTTCACGTATACATTTTCAAGTAGCAAGCTTTGCTCCTACAGGATTGGGTTACATTCCTAACTAATAAATTCAGATAATTGTCAGATAGTTTCATTGGTTTAATACATTGCCATAAATTGAAGTTTGAGTTGAGGTATTCTATTTAATGCAATGTAGGTTGATTTGATTTGAATTTGGAGGCAAGAAAGGAAGGCAGTGACACATCATAGATGGCCATTTTACTTGGATGGGACCGATTGAATGGTAGCTACTGTAAGCACAATCTGCATATACTGCACTAATTTGTTAGGAAAAGGGGGAAATAAGCATCTGTGAGCCTTGTGATTTGTGGTAATGGATGAGATTTTTTAAGGTGTCTATACGGTACTCCTTTAATGTATAAAGGATGATCTGTATGATCATCCAGTCACAGATATAATTTAGATTCAGAAAAGTTACTTGGCCTACCATAAGGATACAAAATTAAGTTTTCTAGCAGCCACTCTCGAACCACATTTTTGGGTTTATCTAGTGAGTAGCTGAGGTTTCTGGTTTGATCCCCAGTTTCTGCTTCTGCAGCTGATCTTGGCTGAGGCAGCAGTTATTGCGCTATGTTTAGTGGATTTGGCACATGAGTAAAAATCGACCAGGTCCCAGTTCTAATTGCTATCGAAACTTTCTGCAGGAACTGCACACAATTCATATTGGCTTGGCTGTGTTGCCCCAGAACCAATAGCCTACTGATGCTCCCATGCGCCTTCTGCCCTGGTCCTTCTAGGTGGTAGAGCTCACCTAGAGATGCTGCTGAAGACGCCTTGGTGAGTTGCAGAAGTGTATCTTGTAGATGATACACACTGCAGCCACGGTGCGCCGAGGGAGTGAATGTTTAAGGTGTCGGATGGGGTGCCAATCAAGCGGGCTGCTTTGTCCTGGATGATGTCAAGCTTCAGTATTGTTGGAGCTGCACTCATCCAGGCAAATGGAGAGTATTCCATCACTGGATCCTGACTTGTGCCTTGAAGATGGTGGAAAGGCTTTAAGGAGTCAGGAGGTGAGACACTTGCTGCAGAATACCCAGCTTTGTTGGCACAATATTTATGTGGTTGGTCCAGTTAAGTTTCTGGTCAATGGTGGCCCCCAGGGTTATTGATTGTGTGGAATTTGGCGATGATAATTGTTGAATGTCAAGGAGCAGTGGTTAGACTCTCGCTTGTTTTAGATGGTTAAGTAGATTTACATGTTCTGTCAAAATTTGAACGATGTTTTCCATATCTCCTTGTTAATGTTCTGGATTTTGTGATGAGAATAACGGCGAGGCTAACAGCACTCACCCTTGTAACTGGGTAAATCTGACTGCAACTTCCGACATCTACACATGCGCAGTTAAACGTAGAAATCTGGAAGTTGCTGTTGGAGATTCCCAGCTCCTTCATTGGGTGCGCTGGTGCACTTCTTGCCGACAGACTGCGCTGAAATAAATGCAGCGGCGTGAACTTGAGGTACATGCCACTAGTTCCGCACTACTGACAGCAAAAAAAATTAGGGCTTGTGCATTCAGCAGCAAGTGAGTTTTTAACGGCGTGATAAGTGATAATTATTACCAGACAACGTCTCTGGCCCTGGAAATTATTTTTTACAGGTGCGGAGTCTCATTCCCCCAGAAAATAATTAGTGTTGGAAATTTATAAAAAATTAAAAACAATCTTTTTGTACTTTTTTTTCTGTGTCGCTTATCTTTCTCTGTTAATTCTATTTGTATTTCCCAATCTTTATTTCGCTTTCTGATTTAAATGTAATTTATACTTCCTGGTTTACACTTCCTGGCTGAGACTCTGCGTGTCTTAGTGAGAATTCTTCAATCTGATTGGTTGAAGAGCTTCACATTTTCTTGACCTCCTCGCAGATGCCCTGCAGAGGACGCCACCCTGGAGCAGACACCAGACTAGAGCAAGTCTGTGCTCTAAAACCCACAAAAACTTTCTGGGCAGCTGTCTGAGGTGAACGACGAGTGTCATTCCTTCCCTGCTGACTGCAAAATCCGAGCCATTAAGTCATTCACATGGTTTAACATTATATAGTGTGGTACAATAATAAGATATAGTATCCAGTTTTATAACCTAACCAAGGACACTAAATTGCAAATAAATCCATTTATCTCAGCCCACACATGGTCTAACTTTAGTATTTACTGCTGAATATGAAAAATCAAACAAAATCAAAAGTCTTTTACATTTCAAACAGCGGTGTCTTGGTGAATAGGACTTTCACTTGGGTTGATGCAATTCGGGTAATCAGTTCTGACAAAAGCCACATGTCTGTGCATACCCAGAAGGCTCCATATAATTAGACTTATTGTTGTATGTGCCTGGCCTCAAATTTATCTCTGCAGCCTTCCTTCTAAATTTATTGCTTGATGTGACAAAAATCTGCCTCATGTTGTTCAATTTGCAGATGAATGCCATTATACCCACAGGCAGATAAATACCTATTGCTGTTCCATGTCTGAAAAGGTGTACCTGAAAATGTAAATGACTGAAACGGATCTTGATATACAATTTTCTGTCGATTTCCATTCTACACCAACAGCAGCTGTTGCCATTGTACAAAAGTGGCGGCAATTTTGCACTCACTACTTCAGTACAACAGCTTTTTTTATTATTTGAGTAACTCCTTTGTATAGTCCTGTTCTGTTGCAGTTACTGTATTATTTTACCAGATCGAATGCTAAATTAAATAATGTGCTTGCTAACTTGCCTGCTTCCAGTTTGTATTAGAGAGATTGCACAACTGTGTGAAGCCTACTCATTTATGAGATACAGAGGCTGCTACTGATAATGTTACATTTCGGTAACCTTAAAGGGCTCCCGAATAAGTTGTGTTCATTTGCCTTTCTGTATTTGAATCAATGCCCTCATTAAAGTAATTAAACAGCACCAGTGTAGGCATTGAGCCAGCTCTCCATTATTGTCACTAGACCTGCTGATTTTGAAATCACCTGGGACTATATCGTACTAGTGTTTTTCATTTGTTTAACCTCCATGTACAAATAGTATTATCCCAGGGAGAAAAGAAATAGCCTGCAGACACAATCCATCATAGTCAATGTGGTTTCATGTGGCATGAAGCTCTAAGTGATGATTCACCCATTCTGATATATAATAATTCCAACTCCAACCTGTTTTCCCAGTGATTGGGAATAGTTCTGTAGTTTCACATGTCATAAAAGAAGTTGAGCATCATTTATCAGTTGCTGGTTCTGTTTGTTCCATTTTGTATTCTTGCCACAATCTGGTAGTTAAGTTTTCAAATTCAACTTTTTGTGCAATTTTTTTTCAATGTTACAGTTGGAATTTGGGCTTTCTTCCAATGGCTTCAGCTTGTGGTAACAAAGGAATGACAATTTCTGTTAGCGAGGTGGGTCTCCTATGAACTGAACCTTCACTCTTGTGCATGCTTGGTTTCAAAGGCTTACTAGGGCTTTGACCCAGAACACCCATCAATGGCCCCTTGGCTATTGATGCATTGAGCTTTACCTTTGAGATACTGCTGGCTGAAGCCATTTTTTGAAAAAAAATAATTTGCCCTATCAAAAGTCATATAAAAATATATTACAGAAACCTCCTGAATTGTTTTTACAAAATGCCAACAGCACCAGCATAAAAGGCCTACTATGAGCAAAAGTACCACGTATAGTATCAGGCAAAAAATCAGAGGTCAGTAATACATATTTTGCACATCACTGATATCAACCACCATAGCAAAAAAAGATCAATTAGAGAGTGTTGCCCCATCCCGTTATGGCAGACTTCTTCAACTCAATCATGCATATTAAAAATAATAACAAATTACTCTCAGCTTTTTTTTTCTCATGCTTTTGTGTGTCAAGCAAAGAAGGCATACCTACTTCCCAGATTATTTTATACTAATTGTATCTTTAAATCACCATGTTGAAAGTGATTGGTATTCTAAATATGTCCTTTTACTATGCTAATCTCTAAAAGGAAGGTGGATCTATTCCAAAGTGCTTCGGTAAAAGCTCTAATGGTGCTTTGATTTGAGTATTGTACATCAGGAATATGCAGATGGTTGAATTTAATTGTACTATATTTCATGGTGCTAAACAATTACAGTTGATTCATCAAAAAGAGCAATAAAGCAATACCAATCTTAAATTTCTCAACATTGTAGCATTAAGCAGCATTTTCCTGTGCATTTATAGTAGCAAATTTGAATTATCACTTTTTCTACTTGATAAATCATTGCGATCTTCCTGTTCTAAATTTTGCATGTACTTCATTCTCATTATAAGGCATTAACTTTGTTACCGTGCTATTAGATCTTGGTTCCCAACTTTTTAATAGTGCATTTTGTGTTCTATTGTGAAAGGCGTTATATGAATACAAGTTTTTCTTTATATTGCACCTCAGTCTCTATAATGCACTTAGTTAAAACAGTGAATGCTGTATTTTGATATCAATGCATTGGCTATCACACTAAAAACAAAACACAACCCCTAGGTGTTTCAGTGGAAAGAAAGTGAAAAATTATTAGGCAAGTGGGATGGAGTATAAAAGTAGGCTAGTCCTGTTACTGGAGTACTGCACACAGTTTTGGTCTCCTTGTTTAAGGAAGGATATACTTGCATTAGGTTCACGAGGTTGATTCCTGAGATGAAGAGGTTGTCTTATAAAGAAAGGTTGAGCAAGTTGGGCCTATACTCATTTGAGTTTAGAATCCTGAGAGGTGATCTTATTGAAACGTATAAGATTCTGAGGGTGCTTGACAGGGTAGATGCAGAGAGGATGTTTCCCCTCGTGGGGGAATCTAGAACTGGGGGCATAGTTTCAGAATAAGGGGTCGCTCATTTAAAACGTAAATAAGGAGGAATTTCTTCTGAGTTGTGAATCTTTGGAATTCTCTACCCCGGAGAGCTGTGGAGGCTGGGTCATTGAATATATTTAAGGTGGAGGTAGACAGATTTTTGAATGATAAAGGAGTCAAGGGTTATGGGGAGCGGGCGGGGAAGTGGAGTTGAGGCCAAGATCAGATCAGCCATGATCTTATTGAATGACGGAGCAGGCTCGAGGGGCTAAATGGCCTACTCCTGTTCCTATTTCTTATGTAAATCACGCAAACCTGCTTTTATACATCTACCAGCAGCTGCTCAAGAGCAACAGACACCTGGGAGCAAGACATCTGTCTTTCTGTTTTGAGGAGGGAATGATAGGTGGCAGTGCAGACCTGAAAATAGAAAAAGATAAAAGGAATATTTAAAAAATGCTATCTATGATTATACTAACTCAATTAAATAGGTCAAGTTAACAGTATATTTCTCAACATTTATACAATTTTTACAACTGAAATCAGTATTTTAAAAGATTAAAGAAATTGTTAAATACTTAAAATATTTCAGTATTCTGAATGTGTGTTTTTGGGAGACATCTATCTTAAACAATGACTAAGACTACATCTGTAATTCAGTCATCTGTACATTGGATACAGTGATAAGCACAGTAGGTGCTTTCCCATGACAGAGAAATGCAAAGCAGTGGGTTTTTTACTTTTAACTGTCCAACAGTATTGATATTGGAATTTCTAAACGCAATTGAGTAAATGTGCAATGAGTATTATCAAAGAATGAAGATTTTTCACAGATATTTGAGTCATTTGCAAATGCAAAGAAATTTCTGCTTTGACTTTCAAATTCTTTATAAATCAATTTTTTTCTAAACAAAAAAATGAATGAACTTGGGTTCAATATCTGTCTTCTTTGTGAAGGTGCTCAGCTTGCATCATAAAATAATCCGCATTTGACCAACTGATTATCTGGCCATTATCACATTGTTATTTGTTGGAACTTGCTGTGCACAAATTGGCTGCCATGTTTCCAACATTACAACAATGACTACACTTCAAAAATACTTAATTGGCTGTAAGGAGCTTTGGGACACCCTGAGGTCATGAAAGGTGCTATATAAATACAAGTCTTTCTCCTCTTTCTCTAACTGTAGAAGTGTTCTTGCAGAGAGCTGGCACAGGCTCGACAGGCCAAATGGTCTCCTTCTGTGCTGTAGTTATTCTATGATTCTATAACACATGACCAAAAGAGGTTTATTAATGGATTGTGTCATGTCTACAAGTTGTACATTTACCATACTACTAATTGCAATGTCTATTCTGTACACTTAGTAATAGGCATCAAAGTCATCCAGTTGGTGTTATTTCAGTGTAGTTGATTAAAAAAAAATCTATGTCCACTTTTAATTGTGATGACCTCTTATTTTGCATAGAGTCAAAATTTTATAAAGATTAATGATTTTTCTTATTTCTGCCCCCCTCCTTCCAGGTAACATCAACAAATGCCATATGGACTACTATTTCTTTCTGCTAGCAGCCATACAGTGTGTAACGTTGATTATTTTTATTATTGTATCGGTGACGTTTGATCGCCACAAATACAAATCTGGTGTGCTATTCGTCAATGGAAGAAGGCAAAATGGAGAACTGAAGCATAATCCAACCAGGAAATAAAAATGGGAACTACTGCTTGTGAAATATGCCATTATTAGGAAAATATTTGTAGATCCTTTCATCGGGCATGTGATGGATTGGGTAGTATTGCTGGGCTCACTACTGCAGACTGAACCTTTCAGGCAATCATTTTGCCTTAATGATTGTTCAGAGTTTGCTGGCAGGTAATCAGACTGTTCAAACGTGCTAGTATTGTTACTGTTGGGAAGGCAGCATTTTGTTTAGTTCCCTACTTCAGCTGCTCATTGCCACTGAAAAAAATCCACGTGACATTCTGGTGCCGGGTAAAGTTCTAGTGTTAAAGGTCTGTAGTTTGAAATTTATGGGCCAACAGTAATTTTTAGCATAAGCAATTATTAAGAGTATTTCAATGAACTCGGTACTCTTTTTAACCTGTTACTTGTGTTAACAAGTTGATGTGGTTTATTATTTTTATCTTTGTAAGTGGCAGTGATGCTCTTTTAGGCCAGTTCACCCCATCTGTAAAACGACCAAAAATATAGTTGCAACCTTGGCGATTCTCTAAATCATGTTTATAATTAAAGACCGAGGGAAATGCATCTTGCCAATAACCAGTTGACTAATAAATGGATAACTGGATTATATATTACAAATATTGAAAGCTGTATAATAAAAGCTCACTGATCATCATAACTTGCCAAATGCATGTATAATAGATTTGCACATTGTGGCCAGGTTACAATCTAACTTTTGTTTTTTTGACTAATTCTGTGCTTTTTTTCTGTTGCAAAAACAATTGAATAAACCTGGCCAGTTGGTGACTGTATTTTTTTCTTAATCTTGTGTTTTTAATTTTCATTTTAATAAAGAAATTTAAGGATCCATGTCATTGGGAGCTGAGCTTTTCAGAGGATTGTTTTGAACATGCTATAAAATTGTTGTATAATACCAAATAAATGTCATTTGTTTTAAATGCAAAGTTGCTTCTCTCGATGTTGCAGAAATGGATGAAAGGATGTTGCCAAATTTACTCTGCATGTTTTTATTTGAGCGTAGGTTTTTTTTATTACCAAACTGATTTACATATATAAAATACATTCCTACTGCAGATTTTTTTGATTTTGGATACAGTTAAATCTCAATTATCCAGTGTTTAGTTGGAAGAAATTATGGCTCATTCAAGATTGGATGATAATCGAGCAGTCTGACAGGAAAGAGGCAGTAGAAGGGTCAACCGAGATAGTGGAGAGGTAGAGCTGGATATTATCAGTGCACAAGTAGAAGCTGACCCCTAGCCTGCAGTAACCTCACCAAGAGGCACCATTTAAATGAGAAACGGAAAAGGGCTGGGGCAACAATGCAGGGGTGGGAAGAGAAGTCATTGATAGAGATGCTCTGGATAAAATCGGATAAATAAGAGTGGAACCAAGCAAGGTCAGTCCCATCAAACTGGTTAACAGAAGTATTGGAAGAAGATGGTGTGATCAACCATATCAAAGGCGGCAGAAAGGACAGGGAGGAATAAAGCATCATGGTCACAGTCAGAGCATTTGTGTCTTTGGTTAAAGCTGCTCAAGAGAAGATAATATTTGATTGGTTGAGGAAAGGAAAGTTGGAAATGTGACGATAGTTTACGACGACAGGTGGAGGGTAGGCTATTTTGACAAAGGGGTGATGACTGCTGTTTTGAAGGAAATGGTGCCTGAGGAGAGGCAACACTTACAACGTAAGGGGACCAGGAAGGGAATTTAGCATTTTTCTGGGAATGGAGCCAAGGGAACAAGAGGTGGATCTCGTGGACAAGATGAAGTCTGAGATAGCTTGGGGGGAAGGAAGAAGAGAAACTAGAGAGAGGCAGGGATTCAGTGCTAGGATGGGGGAGGTTTGGCTTGGTTGGCAAGGGGTTAATAATGAAATAGACCAATAAGCTTAAAGCTCAGCTCAAGTCCCAAGTACGCTTAATTGTCCACCAGTTCCCATTATCTAGAGGGTGACGAGTGATCTCTAACGTGAAGGATAATGGAAAGTCTACTTTTTTCACATTTGAGTTTTGAAAAAAGATACCCACTACCCCTATTATTACAGTTCACTTTATTTGAAGATTTTTTGGAATTTATGCATATTCATTTTAAATATAGATCAGCTAAAGTAAAATTGAATGGTGATGAGTTGCATGGCATGGAGTGAAAATATGCCCTGAAAACTGTCTGTCTGCTGACTGTTTAAGCTAGCAAATGGCAAATTTGCTAAATTTTATAATTCTATATGTACATAATCTTATCAAATAACTTAGTTCACACTAATGCTGACCAAAATAATGCAACCGTGCAAACAAGGGAGGGCAACTCTCGGTGCAGTTACACTATAGTGGTAGGATTGGCTGTAATTTGTTTCCATTGCACAATGGCGCTGTTTTAGTGTAAATTAGATTTCACTTTGCACAGACACTATGGCTGGGACTTTGAAGTTTCTGATCTGCCTGGAGGCCCAGATTTGTAAATGGTAGGTCATGCCTGACAAACTTGATTGATTCTTTGAAGAGGTAACTAAAGTAGTGAACAGGAGAATGTCTCTGGATGTTATTTATATGGACTTCCAGAAGGTATTTGCTAAAGTCCTTCATAAGAGACTGTTAACTAAGGTTGAAGCCCATGGAATTGAAGACAAATTATTAACCTGGTTAGGAAATTGGCTGAGCGGCAGGAGACAGAGAGTAGAGATAATGGATGTGACTAGTGGTGTCCCGTAGGGATCTGTGATGGGGCCTTAACTATTCACCTATTAACGACTTGGATGATGTGATAGCCAAATATCCAAATTTGCCAATGACACAAAGATAGGCGGCATTGTAGATGCAAGCATAAAATTACAAAGGGATATTGATAGATTAAGTGAATGGGCAAAACTGGCAAATGGGTTTGAAGGGAGGCAAATGTGAGGCCATCCATTTTGGACCTAAAAAGGATAGGCCAGGGTACTTTCTAAATGATAAAAAGCTAAAAACAGTGGAGGTTCAAAAAGACTTCGAGGTCCAGATACATAGATCATTAAAGTGTCAGGAACAGATACAGAAAATAATCAAAAAGGCTAATGGAATACTGGCCTTTATATCTATAGGACTAGAATACAAAGGAGTAGAAGTTATACTGCAGCTATACACTGCCCTAGTTAGACTACACCTGGAGTACTGTGACCAGTTCTGGGCACCGCAATTTAGGAAAGCTATATTGGCCTTGGAGGGAGTGCAGCGTAGGTTTACCAGAACGATACCCAGACTCTAAGGATTAAATTACGAGGAGAGATTACACAAATTAGGGTTGTATTCCTTGGAATTTAGAAGGTTAAGGGGTGGTTTGTTTGAAGTTTTCAGGATAATAAGGGGAACAGATCGAGTAGATATAAACTATTTCTGCTGGTTGGGGATTTTAGGGCTAGGGGGCATAGTCTTAAAAATTAGAAGCTGACTTTTCAGGGGTGAAATTAGGAAACACCTGCATACCAAGAATGGTAGAAGTTTGGAACTCTTCTGCAAACAGCAATTGATGCTAGATCAATTGTTAATTGTAAAATCAGAGAGTAATAGATTTTTGTTAATCAAAGGTATTAAGGGATATGAGGTAAAGGTCCATGTGGAATTGGGTTGCAGATCAGCCATGATCTCATTAAATGGTGGAACAAGCTAGACAGGTTAAATGGTCTACTCCTGTTCCTATGGTAGACCACGGGAGACCTGGAAGTCCCAGGTTTTCCTGCACCCTGTGGAGTTTTAACTGCACGGCATGCATGTGACGTCACGGGGCTCCCTGTCGAGAAACCAGCCTGATTGACAGGATCCTTGGGTGGGGGGGGGGGAGGTGGTGTTTGTATGATGGTGGGTGAGCCGCTTCCTGCTCCTTCCGGCCTACAAAGATTGCTCCTCAAGGCTGTCCTCGTCTCACAGCAGCTGCTGGGAATCCTAATGCCCGGAAGGCCATCGTTAAACCTGCACAGCTGATTACATCAGCGGCTTCAGGTTCTCATGATCATATTTAAAGTGCCAACCCGCCTCCTAGCTGCAGGTTGGCTGCCCACCCCCTAGCCCGCCTCCGTTAAACCCGGAGATAGGTGGGTTGGGGTCGAGATTCAGATTTTTAATACTTTAACTCCCATAACTCACCTGTTTGTTCAGGTTAAAATTCCTCCCTATAGTTTTGTCATGTGCATCCAGATCTGGAGCCCAATCTGATTGTAGACAATTGGAGTGAATTGTGCCTTGGCATTCTTTTGTATTTCCTTTGAATTGTGGAAGAATGTTAATTTAATTTGGGTAATTTTTAAAATATACAAACTTCATTACAGCGACCAAAAAACCAAATTAAAAAGAACATACTGTACATTGAATTTCTAACTTCAAGTTGAAGGGATACTGTGGTGTTTTGTGCATTGAAACTGAACTGAAATAAGGGCTACCTCTGGTGGATCATTTCAAAAGATTTGTCTTTGACTTGATCCACAGGACAACCGTGTAACGTCCCAATAAGAATTTACGTTTAGATTTAACTTCCATGGAACATACACTCTTTGGCCCATTAGCTCTTAAGCAGTAGGTGTCCATCTCAGTTGCATATACCTTTCCCATTATAAATGTTGTCTAATTAAGGGAAGATAATGCTAGTTATTTATGAGCAGGACACAAATTTATGTTTGATAGTTTAGAATCCAGGATCAAAAAAAGGAATGCTGTTGCTTGTAACAGGGATCTTTGTGCAGTGAGTTACATCTTTGTTCAATAACTGTTTCTGAAAGTTAAAATGAATTGCAGACACAGCCACGGGAACTATTAGTAGCACACGGCCATGGCCCTCTGCAGGCAATTTACTCCAATATGATGTGATCAATGTTACCCTTCAGCTAATTTACTTTTTAAGCAATACCATACCTGACTTAACAGATTACAGATGCATGTTTTTGTTCCTGGGCCTCTGCCGAGCAGCAGGGCCAGAGCTTTGCCTGAGCTCTTCTATGTTCTGTTAACAACACACAATGACCCAGATTTTGTGGTCCGTGGTGAAGGAATGGTGCTCGCTGTTCACTATGCTTGCAGCTGACCACAGACTTTTTGTGGGCTTTTAACAACTAACTTGCGGTCATCGGGCATCTGATCCAACACTGCTCCTTCTACAGGGGATTTGGGGCATGTGTGAGCTGGTCAAGCAACAGCGTGGCTCTTCAATCAATTAGATTGCAGAGTCCTCACCGAGGCCCGGAGAAGTTAAACCAGGAATTATAAATTAGAATATTTATTTAATTGTAAAATCATGAGCAGAAAGTGAAATAAAAAGAAGGGATTAAGAGAGCACGAGAGAGAGAGCGATAAAAGAGACAAAGTAAACCTTTTTAAAACATTTCTCCAACAATAATTGAACTCTGAAGGAATGAAACTCCACACTTGTAAAATTACATTTTCAGTGTCCGAGAGGTTGTTCAGCAGTAATTAAGACTTGTCACATCATTAAAAATTCACTTGCATCTATAGAGTAGTGATAATAGGGGACTTCAACCATCCTAATACAAACTGGGATAGTAATCGTGTAAAGGGCAGAGAGGGGAAGAATTTCTGAAATGTGTGCAGGAGAACTTTCTTGATAAGTACAGTTCCAACCCAATGAGGAAGGAGGCATTGCTGGATCTGGGGAATGAGGTGGGTCAAGTACAGCAAGTATCAGTCGGGGAATATTTCGGGAACAGTGATCACAGTATCCTAAGGTTTAGATTAGTTATGGAAAGGGACAGGGAGCAATCTAGAGTAAAAAATACTTAATTGGAGGAAGGCCAATTTCAGTGGGCTGAGAATGAATCTGGCTGGGGTAAATTGGAATCAAAGGTTGGCAAGCAAAACTATAATCGAACAATGGGCTGCCTTTAAAGAGGAGATGGTTCGGGTAGTCAATGTACATTCCCACGAGGGGGAAATGTAGGGCAACCAAAGCCAGAGCTCCCTGGATGACGAAAGAGATAGTAAGGGTGTGTATGACAGTTGTCAGGGTGAGAATACAAGTGAGAACCAGGCTGAATATAGAACGTTCAGAGGGGAAGTGAAAAAGGAAATGAGGGGCAAAGAGAGAGTATGAGAATAGATTGGCAGCTAACATAAAAGGGAATCCAAAAGTCTTATATAGGCATATAAATAGTAAACGGTAGTAAGAGGAGAGGTGGGGCCAATTAGGGACTAAAGTGGAGATGTACGAATGGAGGCAGAAGGCATGGCTGAGGTATTAAATGAGTACTTTGCATCTGTCTTTACCAAGGAGGAAGATGCTGCCAAAGTCATAGTGAAAGAGGAAGTAGTTGAGATACTGGATGAGATAAAAATTGATAAGGAGTAGGTACTAGAAAGACTAGCTTTATTTAAAGTAGATAAACCACCAAGACCAGATGGGATGCATCCTCGGATGCTGAGGGAAATAAAGATGGAAATTGCAGAGGTATTGGCCATAATCTTACAATCCTCCTTGGATACAGGACTGGTGCCAGAGAACTGGAGAATTGCAAATTTTACACCCTTGTTCAAAAAAGGTTGCAAGGATAAACCCAGCAACTACAGGTCAGTCAGTTTAACCTCGGTAGTGGGGAAGCTTTTAGAAACAATAAACCGGGACAAAACAGTCACCTAGACAAGTGTGGATTAATTAAGGAAAGCCAGCACAGATTTGTCAAAGGCAAATTGTGTTTTACTAACTTGATTGAGTTTTTTGATGAGGTAGCAGAGAAGGTTGATGAGGGCAATGTGGTTGATGTGGTGTAAGTGATAAAATGCCACATAATAGACTTACCAGCAAAGTTGAAGCCCATGAAATAAAAGGGACAGTGTCAGTATGTATCCAAAATGGGTTAAGTGACAGGAAACAGAGAATAGTGGTGAACGGTTGTTTATCGGACTGGAAGAAGGTATACAGTGGTGTTCCCCAGCGTTTGGTACGAGGATCACTGCTTTTCTTGATGCACCCAAATCTAAGTCATTTGTATATAAGTCTTTCGGATGAGATGTTAAACCGAGGCTCCGTCTGCTCTCAGGTGGACGTAAAAGATCCCACGACACTATTTCGAAGAAGAGCAGAGGAGTTATCCCCGGTGTTCTGGCCAATATTTAGCCCTCAATCAACATAACAAAACAGATTATCTAGTCATTATCACATTGCTGTTTGTGCAAATTGGCTGCTGCGTTTCTCGCACTACAACAGTAACTACACTCCAAAAGTACATCATTGGCTGTAATGCACTTTGAGATGTCTGGTGGTCATGAAAGGCATAATATAAATGCAAGTCTTTCTTTACACGCCCATCGGACATCTCAAAGCACTTTACAGCCAATGAAGTACTTTTTTTTGGAATGTAGTCATTGTTGCAATGTAGGAAACACGGGGCATAATTTCAAAATTTGCAGATGACACAAAACTTGGAAGTATAGTGAACAGTGAGGAGGATAGTGATAGACTTCAAGAAGACATAGACAGGCTGGTGGAATGGGCGCACACATGGCAGATGAAATTTAATGGAGAAAAGTGCGAAGTGATACATTTTGGTAGGCGGAATGAGGAGAGGCAATATAAACTAAAGGATACAATTCCAAAGGGGGTGCATGAATAGAGATACGTGGGGGTATATGTGCACAAATTGTTAAAGGTGGCAGGACAGGTTGAGAATGCGGTTAAAAAAGCACACAGGATCCTGGACTTCATAAATAGAGGCATAGAGTACAAAATTTATAATGAACCTTTATAAAACACTGGCTTGCTTCAACTGGAGTATTGTGCCTTGGAGAGGGTGCAGAAAATATTTACAAGAATGGTTCCAGGAATGAGGGACTTCAGTTAGGTGGATAGACTGGAGAAGTTCGGGTTGTTCTCCTTAGCAGCGAAAGTTGAGAGATTGAATCAAGGTATTCAAAATCATGAGTGGTCTAGACAGAGTAGATAGAGAGATACTGTTCCCATTGGCAGAAGGGTCGAGAACCAGCAGTCACAGATTTAAGTTGATTGACAGAAGAACCAAAGGTGACATGAGGAAAAACTTTATTACACAGCGAGTGGTTAGGATCTGGAATGCACTGCCTGAAAGGGTGATAGAGGCAGATTAAATCGTGGCTTTCAAAGGGGAATTGGATAAGTATCTGAAGGAAAAAAAAAATGTAGGGCTATGGGGAAAGGGCAGGGGAGTGGGACTAGCTGAAATGCTCTTGCAGAGAGCTGGCATGTGCTCGACGGGCCGAATGGCCGCCTTCTGTGCTGTAACCATTCTAGATTCTATGCATGCACCAACCCTAACTTTTTTTCTGGCATTTTTAGTGGGTAACCAGTGGGTAAGTACCGCAACTTGTACATGCCCTTACATGTATTTTAATGCCGAATCTATCAGCGAGGTACTGGTATAGCGAAGCTTGTGGAGGAGCAAGGCAAATTCGACAGCAACGTCTGGATTTCTGCATTTAACTGCGCATGTGCTGATGTCAGAAGTTGCTTTCCAATTTACTCAATAGTGGTGAGCGATATTAATCTCACTGTTATTCTTAATGCAAAGGCTGGGCCATTATTAACTTTTAAGAGACCAGGCAATACATTTATATTGGCAACTGTTAAACTCAAAGAAAGGCTTGCAGTTATACTGGCCTGCAAATCGCAGCCTCCCCGGGTCCGTACGAAGTTTCTACGGATCCGGGAAGATTTCGGAAAAGCCGGTTTTCAGCGCACAATGCGCATGCGCTGAAAACCGGCTTTTCTGATCTGTCAAGTTGGAGCTTGACAGATCTTACGCATGTTGGAAGCGAGGACATTTGCAAGGGCAAGATTGCGGTATTTACCCATATTTTGCCCAGCAAATGTCCTCAAGATTCTTGTGCCTGATAAAAACATAGAAACATAGAAAATAGGTGCAGGAGTAGGCCATTCGGTCCTTCTAGCCTGCACCGCCATTCAATGAGTTCATGGCTGAACATGCAACTTCAGTACCCCATTCCTGCTTTCTTGCCATACCCCTTGGTCCCCTTAGTAGTAAGGACTACATCTAACTCCTTTTTGAATATATTTAATGAATTGGCCTCAACAACTTTCTATGGTAGAGAATTCCACAGGTTCACCACTCTCTGGGTGAAGAAGTTTCTCCTCATCTTGGTCCTAAATGGCTTACCCCTTATCCTTAGACTGTGACCCCTGGTTCTGGACTTCCCCAACATTGGGAACATTCTTCCTGCATCTAACCTGTCTAAACCCATCAGAATTTTAAACGTTTCTATAAGGTCCCCTTTCATTCTTCTGAACTCCAGTGAATACAAGCCCAGTTGATTCAGTCTTTCTTGATAGGTCAGTCCCGCCATCCCGGGAATCAGTCTGGTGAACCTTCGCTGCACTCCCTCAATAACAAGAATGTCCTTCCTCAGGTTAGGAGACCAAAACTGTACACAATACTCCAGGTGTGGCCTCACCAAGGCCCTGTACAACTGTAGCAACACCTCCCTGCCCCTGTACTCAAATCCCCTCGCTATGAAGGCCAACATGCCATTTGCTTTCTTAACCGCATGCTGTACTTGCATGCCAACCTTCAATGACTGATGTACCATGACACCCAGGTCTCGTTGCACCTCCTCTTTTCCTAATCTGTCACCATTCAGATAATAGTCTGTCTCTCTGTTTTTACCACCAAAGTGGACAACCTCACATTTATCCACATTATACTTCATCTGCCATGCATTTGCCCACTCACCTAACCTATTCAAGTCGCTCTGCAGCCTCATAGCATCCTCCTCGCAGCTCACACTGCCACCTAACTTAGTGTCATCCGCAAATTTGGAGATATTTAATCCCCTCGTCTAAATCATTAATATACAGTGTAAACAGCTGGGGCCCCAGCACAGAACCTTGCGGTACCCCACTAGTCACCGCCTGCCATTCTGAAAAGTACCCATTTACTCCTACTCTTTGCTTCCTGTCTGACAACCATTTCTCAATCCATGTCAGCACACTACCCCCAATCCCATGTGCTTTAACTTTGCACATTAATCTCTTGTGTGGAACCTTGTCGAAAGACTTCTGAAAGTCCAAATACACCACATGAACTGGTTCTCCCTTGTCCACTCTACTGGAAACATCCTCAAAAAATTCCAGAAGATTTGTCAAGCATGATTTCCCTTTCACAAATCCATGCTGACTTGGACCTATCATGTCACCTCTTTCCAAATGCGCTGCTATGACATCCTTAATAATTGATTCCATCATCTTACCCACTACCGATGTCAGGCTGACCAATCTATAATTCCCTGTTTTCTCTCTTCCTCCTTTTTTAAAAAGTGGGGTTACATTGGCTACCCTCCACTCGATAGGAACTGGTCCAGAGTCAATGGAATGTTGGAAAATGACTGTCAATGCATCCGCTATTTCCAAGGCCACCTCCTTAAGTACTCTGGGATGCAGTCCATCAGGCCCTGGAGATTTATCGGCCTTCAATCCCATCAATTTCCCCAACACAATTTCCCGACTAATAAGGATTTCCCTCAGTTCCTCTTCCTTACTAGACCCTCTGACCCTTCTTCTATCCGGAATGTTGTTAGTGTCCTCCTTAGTGAATACCGAACCAAAGTACTTGTTCAATTGGTCTGCCATTTCTTTGTTCCCCGTTATGACTTCCCCTGATTCTGACTGCAGGCAACCTACATTTGTCTTTACTAACCTTTTTCTCTTTACATATCTATAGAAACTTTTGCAATCCGTCTTAATGTTCCCTGCAAGCTTCCTCTCGTACTCTATTTTCCCTGCCCTAATCAAACCCTTCGTCCTCCTCTGCTGAGTTCTAAATTTCTCCCAGTGTCCGGGTTCGCTGCTATTTCTGGCCAATTTGTATGCCACTTCCTTGGCTTTAATACTATCCCTGATTTCACTTGATAGCCACGGTTGAGCCACCTTCGCTTTTTTATTTTTATGCCAGACAGGAATGTACAATTGTTGTAGTTCATCCATGCGGTCTCTAAATGTCTGCCATTGCCCATCCACAGTTAACCCCTCAAGTATCATTCGCCAATCAATCCTAGCCAATTCATGCCTCATACCTTCAAAGTTACCCTTCTTTAAGTTCTGGACCATGGTCTCTGAATTAACTGTTTCATTCTCCATCCTAATGCAGAATTCCACCATATTATGGTCACTCTTTCCCAAGGGGCCTCGCACAACGAGATTGCTAATTAATCCTCTCTCATTACACAACACCCAGTCTAAGATGGCCTCTCCCTTAGTTGGTTCCTCGACATATTGGTCTAGAAAACCATCCCTTATGCACTCCAGGAAATCCTCTTTCACCGTATTGCTTCCAGTTTGGTTAGCCCAATCTATGTGCATATTAAAGTCACCCATTATAACTACTGCACCCTTATTGCATGCACCCATAATTTCCTGTTTGATGCCCTCCCCAACATCACTACTACTGTTTGGAGGTCTGTACACAACTCCCACTAACGTTTTTTGCCCTTTGGTGTTCTGCAGCTCTACCCATATAGATTCCACATCATTCAAGCTAATGTCATTCCTAATTATTGTATTAATCTCCTCTTTAACCAGCAATGCTACCCCACCTCCTTTTCCTTTTATTCTATCCTTCCTGAATGTTGAATACCCCTGGATGTTGAGTTCCCAGCCCTGATCATCCTGGAGCCATATCCTGAAGACATATAGCCTACTTTTACAGGCGTAAGAGTTTAAAAACATACAAAAATATAATTTAATTAAATTTAAAAAACACATTATTTTTTAAAACCCTGCCCACCACATTACATTTATTTTTAACCATAATTAAAAAATTTTTTTAAAAACTCAGATGTTTATTAACTTTAATTTCAAATAATTTTAATTGTGAGATGTGTCTTTTATTTTTTATTGCATGTGTTTAGTGTGTTTGTTTTTTTTCTCTCATAGCAATGAAAACTCGTAGATATGGAGTTCCTCATTTCTATTAATGAGAAAGCTGTGGAATACTGTACTTGATTGGCTGAGCAGTCACACATGACTGCACCTTCTCCATGGGAACCAGGAGTTCGGGAGCATGCTTCGCAACACGGGAAGAGAAGGTCTCCCTAATGGAATCCTCCGCTTCTCCCGGACCACCAGGTAAATTCATAGAAATGTTTCAGGTCGGAGGCAATTGCCCGCGGGAAGCCTCCGACCGTAATTTCAGCCAGTGACTTTCACGTCTGCAGAAGATGCCAAAGGACTTCACTGCGCGTGTTTAGAATGTGGAAATCGCTACCATAAGAAGCAGTTGAGGCGACTAGCATAGATGGATTTAAGGGGATGCAAGATAAACTGCATTAGGATGGAGAATGAAACAGTTAATTCAGAGACCATGGTCCAGAACTTAAAGAAGGGTAACTTTGAAGGTATGAGGCATGAATTGGCTAGGATTGATTGGCGAATGATACTTGAGGGGTTAACTGTGGATGGGCAATGGCAGACATTTAGAGACCGCATGGATGAACTACAACAATTGTACATTCCTGTCTGGCATAAAAATAAAAAAGGGAAGGTGGCTCAACCGTGGCTATCTAGGGAAATCAGGGATAGTATTAAAGCCAAGGAAGTGGCATACAAATTGGCCAGAAATAGCAGCGAACCTGGGGACTGGGAGAAATTTAGAACTCAGCAGAGGAGGACAAAGGGTTTGATTAGGGTAGGGAAAATGGAGTACGAGAAGAAGCTTGCAGGGAACATTAAGGCGGATTGCAAAAGTTTCTATAGGTATGTAAAGAGAAAGAGGTTAGTAAAGACAAACGTAGGTCCCCTGCAGTCAGAATCAGGGGAAGTCATAACGGGGAACAAAGAAATGGCAGACCAATTGAACAAGTACTTTGGTTCAGTATTCACTAAGGAGGACACAAACAACCTTCCGGATATAAAAGTGGTCAGAGGGTCTATTAAGGAGGAGGAACTGAGGGAAATCTTTATTAGTCGGGAAATTGTGTTGGGGAAATTGATGGGATTGAAGGCCGATAAATCCCCAGGGCCTGATGGACTGCATCCCAGAGTACTTAAGGAGGTGGCCTTGGAAATAGCGGATGCATTGACAGTCATTTTCCAACATTCCATTGACTCTGGATCAGTTCCTATCGAGTGGAGGGTAGCCAATGTAACCCCACTTTTTAAAAAAGGAGGGAGAGAGAAAGCAGGGAATTATAGACCGGTCAGCCTGACCTCAGTAGTGGGTAAAATGATGGAATCAATTATTAAGGATGTCATAGCAGCGCATTTGGAAAATGGTGACATGATAGGTCCAAGTCAGCATGGATTTGTAAAAGGGAGATCATGCTTGACAAATCTTCTGGAATTTTTTGAGGATGTTTCCAATAAAGTGGACAAAGGAGTACCAGTTGATGTGGTATATTTGGACTTTCAGAAGGCTTTCGACAAGGTCCCACACAGGAGATTAATGTGCAAAGTTAAAGCACATGGGATTGGGGGTAGTGTGCTGACGTGGATTGAGAACTGGTTGTCAGACAGGAAGCAAAGAGTAGGAGTAAATGGGTACTTTTCGGAATGGCAGGCAGTGACTAGTGGGGTACCGCAGGGTTCTGTGCTGGGGCCCCAGCTGTTTACATTGTACATTAATGATTTAGACGAGGGGATTAAATGTAGTATCTCCAAATTTGCGGATGACACTAAGTTGGGTGGCAGTGTGAGCTGCGAGGAGGATGCTATGAGGCTACAGAGTGACTTGGATAGGTTAGGTGAGTGGGCAAATGCGTGGCAGATGAAGTATAATGTGGATAAATGTGAGGTTATCCACTTTGGTGGTAAAAACAGAGAGACAGACTATTATCTGAATGGTGACAGATTAGGAAAAGGGAAGGTGCAACGAGACCTGGGTGTCATGGTACATCAGTCATTGAAGGTTGGCATGCAGGTACAGCAGGCGGTTAAGAAAGCAAATGGCATGTTGGCCTTCATAGCGAGGGGATTTGAGTACAGGGGCAGGGAGGTGTTACTACAGTTGTACAGGGCCTTGGTGAGGCCACACCTGGAGTATTGTGTACAGTTTTGGTCTCCTAACTTGAGGAAGGACATACTTGCTGTTGAGGGAGTGCAGCGAAGATTCACCAGACTGATTCCCGGGATGGTGGGACTGACCTATCAAGAAAGACTGAATCAACTGGGCTTGTATTCACTGGAGTTCAGAAGAGTGAGAGGGGACCTCATAGAAACGTTTAAAATTCTGACGGGTTTGGACAGGTTGGATGCAGGAAGAATGTTCCCAATGTTGGGGAAGTCCAGAACCAGGGGTCACAGTCTAAGGATAAGGGGTAAGCCATTTAGGACCGAGATAAGGAGAAACTTCTTCACCCAGAGAGTGGTGAACCTGTGGAATTCTCTACCACAGGAAGTAGTTGAGGCCAATTCACTAAATATATTCAAAAGGGAGTTAGATGAAGTCCTTACTACTCGGGGGATCAAGGGGTATGGCGTGAAAACAGGAAGTGGGTACTGAAGTTTCATGTTCAGCCATGAACTCGTTGAATGGCGGTGCAGGCTAGAAGGGCTGAATGGCCTGCTCCTGCACCTATTTTCTATGTTTCTATGTTTCTAAACACATGCGGAAGAAAGTAATAGAAGGTTATGCTGATAGAGTTAGATGAAAAGGGTTGGAAGGAGGCTGGTGTGGACCATTTGGCCTGTTTCTGTGCTGTGCATTCTACATAACTGGCAATGAAGTACTTTTGAAGTGTCGGCACTGTTTTCTTGTAGGCAAATGTAGCAGCCAATCTTCACACAGCGAGGTCACACAAACAGCAATGACCAGTTCATCTGTTTTCGTGGTATCATTTGGCGGATACTGAGAGAACTCCCTTTACTTTGAAAAGAGAAGTGCCATGAGATCTGTAAGGATCGCCTGAAAAGGCAGACCAGACCTTGGTTTAACATCTCTCCCAAAAAATGGAACCTCTAACAATGCATAGGATTACATAGGATATACGTCACAGAAACAGGCCATTTGGCCCAACCAGTCCATGCCGGCATTTATGCTCCACTCGAGCCTCCTCCCGTCTTTCCTCATCTAAATCTATCAGCATAACCCTATATTCCCTCCTCTCCCATATGCTTGTCTAGCCTCCCCTTAAATGCATCTATGCCAGTCGCTTCAACCACTCCCTGTGGTAGCAAGTTCCACACTCCCACCACTCTTTGGGTAAAGAAGTTTCTTCCGAATTCCCTATTGGATTTCTTGGTGACTATCTTATATTGATGGCCTCTAGTTATGCTCTTCCCCACAAGTGGAAACATTCTCTCTGTATCCATTCTGTCAAAACCTTTCAGAATTTTAAAGACATCTGTTAGGTCACCCCTCAGCCTTCTTTTTTCAAGAGAAAAGAGACCCAGCCTGTTCATCCTTTCCTGATATGTATACCCTCGCATTTCTGGTGTCATCCTTGTAAATCTTTTCTGCACCTTTTCTAGTGCCTCTATATCCTTTTTATAATATGGTGACCAGAACTGTACGCAGTACTCTCAGTGTGCTCTAACCAAGGTTCAATATAGGTTAAGCATAACTTCCCTACTTTTCAATTCTATCCCTCTAGAAATAAACCCTAGTGCTTGGTTTGCTTTCTTTTATGTGCCTCAACTTTTAATGATTTGTGTATTTGTAGTCAGAGATCCCTTTGTTCCCCTACTCCACCTGGACTTGCATCCTCCAAGTTATAAGTGACCTCCCTATTCTTCCTACCAAAATGTAATGTGTTGAACTTCATTTGCTAATTATATGCCCATTTTGCAAGTTTATTAATGTTCTCCTGTAATTTGTTGCAGTCCAATGTAGTGTCATCCGCAAATCTGAAATTGTTTTTTGATTTCAAAGTCTAAATCGTTAATATAAATTGTGAATAACAGTGGTCCCAGCACTGATCCTTGTGGAACAACACTACCCACCTTTTTCCAATGTGAATAGTTATCCTTTATCCCTACTCTCTACTTTCTGTCTTGAAGCCAGCTAGCTATCCATTCTGCTACTTGTCCCCTGACTCTGCAATCTCTGACCTTGTTCTTCAGTTTATTATGGGGTACCTTATCGAAGGTGTTTTGAAAATCTAGATAAGTTATATCTACTGCATTACCATTGTCTACTCTCTCTGTTACTTCTTCAAAAAATTATATGAGGTTAGTCAAGCAAGAGTTTTCCTTTTGAAATCTGTACTGATTATTCATTATTATATTTTTAGTTTCTAGATGTTCTTCTATTTTCTCCTTTGGTAGGGATTACATTATTTTTCCAACCACCGATGTTAAACTGACTAGTCTATAATTCCCTGGACATGTTCTATTCCCCTTCGTAAATATAGGTATTATGTTAGCTATCCGTCGTCATCTGGCACTACATCTTTTTCTAATGAATTATTAAATATGTATAGTAATGCCTCTGCTATCTCTTCCCGAGATTCTTTTAAAATGCATGGATGCAATCCATCCGGACCAGGAGTTTTATCCTCTTTGAGTTTGATTAGTTTATTTAATATATTACCTCTTTTTTATTTTAAATGCACTTATCTCATTACTAATCTCATCATCCAATGTCGTGTCCACCTGTTCTATCTCCCTGGTAAATATTGAAGCAAAATAAATGTTTAATATTTCTGCCATCTCTTTCTCATTTTCTGTGGTATTATCCTGTATATCCCTTAATGGCCCTATTCCCATCCTGACCTTCCTTTTTTTTTATTAATGTGCCTGTAAAATATTTTACTATTTTGTTTTATGTTCCTTGATAATTTAATTTCATAGCTCCTCTTTGCATTTCTAATTGTTTTTTGACTTCCCTCCTAATCTTTTTGTATTCTCCCTTATCCTGCACTCCCTGCTGTTTATGTACTTAATGTATGCCTATTTCCTTACCCTCAATTGTTCCCTTATGGCTTTATTCATCCATGCAGTGTGTTTAGTTTGTTCTTTCCTTTTAGTAGAATATATTATTCCTGCGCTCTATTGAACACTGCTTTAAATGTTTCCATTGCTGTTCTACATCGTTTTTTTGCCAATATTGTTGTCCATTTTATTTTCCAAGTTCTATTCTCAGTGCCTCAAAATTAGCTTTTCTCCAATCTATATTTGTTTTCGTCATATTTATGTCCTTCTCAATTATCATCTTAAAGCATATTATATTATGGTCATTATTGCCCAGATGTTCCCCTACTTTTACTTCTCTTATCTGTTCCAGTTCATTTCCCATTACTAGATCCAGTAATGAATCCTCTCTTGTTGGGCTTTTTACATATTGGGTTAGAAAGGAGTCCTGCATACATTATAGGACTCTTTAACGCAGCAGTCTCTCACTGTTGCACTGAGATCTCAACTAAGATTATATGCTCAAATTCTAGAGTGGGGCTTGAACACCAAATCTTCTGACATCGGGCGAGATTTTACGAACCTTGATGGGTCCGTGGCGGGCAAAGTCAGTGGCAGGTCTCGGCCCCATTGTTGGCTCCAGCCCACTGTGCAGGATGAATTTACCATGATTGGGCTTGTTAAGCCCGTCCAGTGCTTTTCCCAGCCAATTAGAGAAAGCGGGTCATTTGTCTCATCAGTCAATCCTTTAAAGGGACCATGACCACCTTTATTTTGACATTTGTGTCATCAGTGTTCTATAGCATTGAGGTATTGCAAATCCTAACAAGCACGGCACAGAGGTGCAGGGCTGCACCCAGGCTCTCCCATGACTCATATGCACACAGGGAGCTCCTAATCCCTTCCCATGGGTGGAAGAGGCCTCCCTAGGAGATCATCGCAGCCTGTTTGCACATTACACAGGCGGGCACAAGCAGGAATGTCGTCAGGAGGACCTGGCTGCAGTGCCGCAAACATTTCAATAATCTCAGCAGATCATGAAACGTTACTCCAAAACCACACTCAACCTCATCCTGCTGTGCCACTCATCATATCCCCATCACTCTGCCTTCCTACCCTACTCCTACACATCCTTATTCAAACCAACTTACCTTGCACCTCCACCCATTCCTCTCTCTCTGTCTACATTATCATATCCCCATCTCACTAGCCACCCCTCACACTCACTCTCATCCTAGTGCAATCATACCAACCAACAGCTCACAAGGGTAGGCACTTGGGTGTTGTATCCTGTGTTCATGTCAAGTTTCTGTTAATGTGTTGTCAAACATTGAAACCTTTATTTTCAACACTTTGCGTTCTTGGACAGATTTGTGGGCAACCTTGGAAGTGGCTTAGTGAGTTGCAGTGAATGGTGAGACTTAATGCTACACCCCGCAATGGCGATGAGTGTGAAAGGAATGGCTTGAGCATTGCAGAAATGCTTTATGGTATTGGTGTGGGGTGGTGCCAACCTGGCACATCATGTGGCATGGTGTACAGCGTCAAGTGAAGTAAATCTGGCCATGGTGAGGCCATCCCTGGTGTCCCAGGCAGCTGATGCCCTGTGTCCTGTGCAGCATCAGTTAATTGCAGAGAAGGTTGGTGTTGTTGTTGGTGCTGCTGGTGTGCCTGATGATGCTGGTGTTGGGGGTGATCCTGATGGGATTCTGAGGACCAAGGTGAGAGGGTATAAAGTGAGCTGATGCTGATGGAATAGATGGCAGGTGAAGTAGAGATGACAGAAGCGATCTGTCAATGGTGGGAGAGTTAATGAGGTCAGATTGGATGGAGACTTGTGTAAAGAGTTGCATCATTCTGAATCTGTAGTGGAAATGCAGTTTAGAGAAGATAGTGGTTAAGGGAACATGTCTCAATCAGCTAGGAGCTTTGACTTGACATCTGAAGCTGTCAACTCATCAGCTGATTCAATGGCTAGTGACCTCCCACCTCATCTTCATAGATGAGGTCTTGGCACGGCGGGAAACTGGTGGGCGACCTGTCAAATTCAAAATGCTGGGGGAAAAAAACATTGTTAAGTGGCTGTAAACAAACCACTAATGATTTTAATTGCCTCCCCCGCCATTGCCTGTCGGATCTGCTCAGCGCTGGCAGACCCGACATTTGGTAAGGGCGCGCGGCGATGGGGTCACAGCAGGGTCCCAACCAGCTGTGGGAAAAAAAAACACTTTCCCACCCAACCCACCACTGATCGTGCCCACTGACCCCCCCCGGAAAATTCCCCCATGATGTCACTTCTTCAGAGGGTGACCATAACTCCCCATAAAAACGGAATCAAATATTACTAAAGTGAAGTGACCTCACTTCCATTGTGAACTATTGTGACTCTTTGTTCCGCAGCAAGTAGCTAAATAGTGGACATGCTGGTCCTGCAACTTAAAAAAAATACTTTAATTTTAGTTTTCAACTGTATTGTAATGTGGAGACATGAACTTATTCACCTGTAGCCACAATCAAATAATGTAAAATAACCAGGAAAATGATGTATTAGACTGCTGACATGTGTGTGTGTGGGTGAGAGAATAGATCTTTTGAAGTGAGTTAACAGCACACTCTATTGGATGCCATTGTTATTGAGGGAAAACGATATAAACGTGTTTACTAGTGGCGATGCTTAACATGCTCCTGCTCTTTGCTAATCCTATTGTAGAATTCATTTTTCCACATCGAAAGTCACGCCTTTAGCAATTGTCGGGTCCCCAATGTCCTTAAACTTCAGTTTGGGAGAATCTCCTTCTTAATGTCAACTGAAGTGAGCAAACAGTAAATACCCTGCTAGCTAAAAATGTTGAACTGTACTAAGTCTGTTTGCAGCACTTGGGAGTAAATGTTGCCAGTTTCAGTAATTTAATTTTCATTTGCAATGACTTGGCTCCATCCCAGGCACTTTGCAATTATGGCCGTTTATAATGATTAATCTTACACTTTTCATCAGATACAGCAAGCCATTCACAGTTGATGGACTGAGCAAACTGCTTTCTACCAAGCATTCTTGAGTCCTTATCTCACACAAGTTCCGTGCATTTGAGACACTTGCATTAGTCATTCACTCTGTTACTGTGCACCGTAGCTAATTACAGACGCCCCCAATGTGCCTGCCTTTAAAGTGAATGAGCAGTCACTGCGCCAGAAAATTAGTTGTCCTTTCTTGTGGCAATGTTTTGCCCTTTCCTGTTTATGAACTTTGTTTGAACAAGACAGCAGTAGAAATGGCTTTTACTTTTGCCAGAGCTATAAAAGGAGAAAGTAAAAACAATCACGTAAATACAAATCACTAAAGTTAATGAGATTGCTTCAGTGTGTAGCAGAGATGAAAGAAAGGCCCTTTTCTCCTTGACTTTCTTTACACATGTCAAACAAAGCTTCAGGGTAACAAATCAATTATTGTTGTTCTCCAGGTATGCTGTAACTGAAAGGACGATCGACAAGTATGAACATAAGAACGTAAGAAATAGGAGCAGGAGTAGGCCAAAAGGCCCCTCGAGCCTGCTCCGCCATTCAATAAGATCATGCCTGATTTGATCTTGGCCTCAACTCCACTTTCTGCCTGTTCTCAATAACCCTTGACTCCCCTATAGTTGAAGAATCTGTCTATCTCAGCCTTGAATATATTTAATGACCCAGCCTTCACAGCTCTCTGGGTAGAGAATTCTAAAGATTCACGATCCTCTGAGAGAAGAAATTCCTCCTCCTCTCTGTTTTAAATGGACGACCCGTTATTCTGAAATTATGCCCCCTAGTTCTAGATTCCCCCACAAGGGGAAATATCCTCTCTGCATTCACCTTGTCGAGCCTCCTCAGAATCCTATATGTTTCAACGAGATCACCTCTCATTCTTCTAAACTCTAATGAGTATAGACCCAAGCTGCTCAAACTTTCCTCATATGACAACCCCTTCATCTCAGGAATCAACCTGGTGAATCTTTTCTGAATGGCCTCCAATGCAAGTATATCCCTCCTTAAATAAGGAGACCATAACTCTACACAGTATTCTAGGTGTGATCTCACCAACGCCCTGTACAGTAAACCTAAGACTTCATACTTGTTGCTACAAGAAGTATATCAGTTACTATAGGGTGTAAGCCATGGAAAAGGCTGACATTAGCCACAAATTGCACGTTTAATCAGACAGCTCTAAGATGGACAACCAGTGTCCATTCAAATGAAAATTTAGAAAACTGAATATTGTACATCTTTTATCGAAGAAACCTTTTATTGAGAATTTAAAAAAAAAATTAGATTCATTACATTTGAGATTATTCTCCTTAATGCAGTGGGGTGGGGATCTTGTTCATCTCATTTTTGTTGAAGGGAAAGCTTTTCTTTAACCAGAAAACCTTTGTCATTTTCTGAGTAAGTTTGGGATTAAGAATCATTTGAATCGAAAACCACGCACCTTGGGCGGTGTGCAGTTAGTGTGTTGCCTTTTATATCTGGGATCTGAGTTTGAATCCAAGCCAGAAAGTTTCATCTAGGCTGGTTGTAAGGGGCCGATGCAGATTGAATCATTTCAATCCAGTTACTGATGAGCAGGCCTACTGTATGAAATGGCTCACAATTTAGCAGAAATTGGCAATCTCAATCACAAGCGTTAACGCACATTAGTGATCCAGAATGGAGGCAGCTTTACATATGGCCTGTTATAGCCAACTTGAGAGCACTTGTGGCTGACACATAGCCCAAAATGGAGAAATATTCCAATTCCTAGCACTGATATTCTTTATTTTGATTAGCATAAACATTCAAAAAATCAAATTATCCTCAGCAAATAGGATATCTATCGAGTCCCCACTGCAATTGCTAAAGGACTATTGCATTCAGAATAAGTGTTTAACAATTCATTTAGGGGAAAACATTTTACTTTCATCACAATGACATCACACAAAACACATGGGGCTCAATTTTCCCCAGTGATTTGCAGCGTTATTTTGCCGTGCACCACTTTTTTTTGGCATAAGTTAAAAAATTAAAGTTTCCCCAAGGAATGTGCGCCAGCGTAACTCAGTTAGTTACAACATACTGCCGGCCAGAAGCATACCCTTGTACACTTGCAGCAGGTCTGGGCCCATCCAGTCCCACAGAGCCGAATACAACCCGACCGGTAAGCCGTCGCTTCCGGGGGTTTTACTCGTCGCAAGGGACCGGACGGCCTTTGTCATCTCGTCCAGAGTTAACGGGTGGTCCAGACTCTCCCGCTCGCTGTCGTTTAGGACCTCCGTGATAGACGACAGGAACGACCGGGAGGCCGAGCGGTCTGTGGGCTTGACGTCATACAGCCCGGCATAGAAGGATTCGCTGATCCTCTGCATGTCAGGCTGCGAAAACGTCACAGAACCGTCTTCTTCCTTTAGGCTGGTGGTCACAGAGCTCCCCCTGCGTACCTTTTGGAAGAAGAAGCGCGAACACGTCTCATCCTGCTCAACGGAGCAGACTCTGGAGCGGACAATGATTTTGGAGAACTCTGAGGCAAAGAGCGAGGCTTGCTGGCCCGTCACCTCTTCGGGTTCCTCCGCGACATCGACCCCCATCGACTGCAGCAGGAGCAGGTTTTGCATACTCTTCTGGAGTTGGGACAATTCTCTCTGTCTCCCTCTCGCCTCCTGAACACCTTTGAGGATGAAGAACCTCTTGATGTTTGACTTGATTGTTTCCCACCAGTGCATCGGGGAATCGCAGAGGGGTTTTACGGTTCTCCAACCTTTGTAATCCCTCTTGAGTTCCTCCACGTTTTCCGGAGTCAACAGTTTCACGTTCAGCATCCATATCCCTCTGTCAACTTTCTGGTTTTCCTGTGGGAGGCAGTCGGCCAGTAGGAGGCAGTGGTCAGAGAAGAACACCGGCGTGACGTCGGTGGATCTGACCTTGAGCGTGTGGGACACAAACAGGAAGTCTATTCTGGAACGGAGGACCCGTCTGGTCTCGACCAGGTGTATCTGCGCGGTGCTCTATCTGCAGGGTTGCTGAAGACGTCGCACAGCTTAGCGTCTTTTACCGCGTCCATCAGGAGTCTGGACGTGGTGTCCAGCTTGCTGTCGGCTCTGCTGGATCGTCCAGCCGCATCGATGATGCAGTTGAAGTCACCGCCCAGAATGACCGGCCTGGACGTCGCCAGCAGCAGTGGGAGCTGCTGGAAGAGGGCCAGCCGCTCGCTTCTGAGAGGCGAGGCATACACGTTAATTAGCCTTAGAGGGGAATTTTTGTACATTACATCTGCTACAAGGAGGCGGCTGCCCACCACCTCCTTAACTTCGGTGATGGTGAAGTGGCCTCCCCTCAGCAGAATGCCCAGGCCGGAAGATCGGCAATTGTTGCCTCCTGACCATATGGATGGTCCATGGGCCCACCATTGTGACCACTGCCGGTAACTGCTAGAGTGCGGCAGCCCGCACTCCTGCAAGAACAGCAGGTCCGCTTTGACCTTGGCGAGGTACCCCGAGGTGGAAACACATCGCGTAGTGGATTTTACGCTACACACGTTAATAGTAGCAATAATAATAACAACAACAGCAGCAAAGAAAGGCTGCACCCATCTCTCCTCCACCTTATTCTGCACTTGGTCTTGGTGACTCCACCACCTCTGCCCGCAGGCGGTGGTGCAGCGTTTCTCGGGTTCGTACCAAGCTTATTCGTTCGAACATCTTTGGTAATGTGCACTTCTTCATGGGAGGGGAGGTGCGGGGGGGAGCAGGCGATAATGTGGAAGGCCTGACTTGGGCCACTTCAGAGGCTGGTCTGGGGATTGGAGTGGAAGTGGCAGTTGATTTTATCAATGGGCGCGGGGTCTGGACATGTTCCCTTATTGCAGCAGCTAACTCTGACATTCCCGCCCTCATGTGCCCTGAAAGTATCTCAACTACCTCCAACAATTTGTCCCTCATGTTTGCCGACAGTGTCTCACCTACCTGAGACATGCCCTCCCTCATGTTCACCAACAGTGTGTCAACTACCTGCAACATTCTCTCCCTCATGTGCACCCACCGACATTGTTTCGGCTGACTGAGATATTCCCTCCCTCATGTTCCCAGACAGTGTTCCCATTTCTTGTGAGAGTGTTGTTGCTTCTCCTGACAGTCCCGATACCTCATCACCCACCCCACTGATGGTGTCCTGGAGTGATCGGGTAAGGTCAGTGCTCTCCACACTCACTGCCATCATCTGAACCACATCTGTTAGATCTTGCACCTCAGGAGAGTGCTGTTGAGCTCTCCTTCCCCTCCTCACCCTGAGTGTGGCTTGCAGCATCCCACTGGGACCCGCAGCCTCGGACGGTGGGGCCCTAGGTGTGCCTTGCTGCACCCCACTGGGACCCGCAGCCTCGGACGGTGGAGCCCTAGGTGTGCCTTGCTGCACCCCACTGGGACCCGCAGCCTCGGACGGTGGGAAACCATGGAATGTCCCAGCAGCACTCAAACCACTACTCAGCGAAGGGGCTAGCAACTCAATGGGCGGCACCCGCACTTTCTCCAAACTGAGTACAACAGTGAGGACTTCATCCACCCGCCCTCCCCCCCCCCCCCCCCCCCCACTCCATCCCCCTGCCCCCCATGCTCTTGGTCTGGAAGATGGGACTGGAAGATGTTCTCCTCTTCAGGCTCATCCTCGTCTGAATCTTCTTCTGCAACATCAGGGTTGGCCTCAAGTTCTGCAAACTATAAGAGAACAGACAAATGGTTAGCAGCAGAGGAGGGGACAGGGTGGGTGGCATGAGTAGGCTCACACAGCGCAGGCAACAGGCTGATTTGAAGGACCACGATGAATGATAGCACATTGCATCAACTGAAGCGTAGCTGAGGAAGATATCCCCAGGAACCGAAGCATGGCTAGCCCGCGCAGTACTTAACATTTAGGAAAGCCAGACTGTGGAATTTGCAGGACTTACCCTCTCCCTTGAGTGTGGGCTCAGCTTGTGCAGTGGTGATTGCTTTTCTCCAGGCGGGACACATCAAAGCAGCGACCCTCTCTTCCAAGGGTGTCAGTAGGGGCAGATTTGCCGGGCCTCCTCCTGTTCGAGCTCTTTCTCATTTGTTGTGTGCCTCTGCAAGGATGAAAATATAACTTTTTAGAGAGGATGTCTTTCTGCTGGGTGGTACATAAACAGATGGTTACATTTACAATTGCAATTCCATTGAAAAATGAAAATATTACTTACACTAACTACTTGACCAAGCTCCTGCCACTTCTTTTTGCACTGGCCTCCAGACCTCGGGGAGGTCACCATTGCACAGTAATCTTGTGCAAGTTGGTTCCAGCGTTTGTTCATTTCTTTGGGTGGAACTTTTGTGTGACTTCTGCTGGTGTCCAGCTCCTGCCACCTGGCCTCAATCACAGTAACTAGTGCCTCCACTTCATCCTGTAAGAAAGTCTTGTCCCTGCACCAGCTTGCATCTTGTATTGCAGCTCTGGTTTTTCCAATGAGAATTAAAGTTCTCACGCACAACTGGCTCTTTAAAAATGGCCGATTGCAGACCGGGAGCTGTACTGTGCATGCGCGCCCATAGCAATCACGTCAAAAACGTCCTTTTTTTTGTGCATGCACAGAAAGGGCGGCACCAGTTTTTTGGCGCAGATATTTGGCTCCACCCCCCCGAGGCTATAGGAGAGGCTGGGCGACGCCATTTAAAAAAAATAGAGCGGGGAAACTTGGCACATTTATTTTTGGAGCAGCTGTGGCCTAGAAAAACGGGCCTAACTCTGGCAATACGCCAAAAAACAACTTTGGGCAAAATTGAACCCATGATGAGGCAAGTCACGTTTTTGTAAACAAATGAAAAAAAGTTTTACCAAACATGTTTCCACTGATGGGGGAGACTAGAACTCGAGGGCATAACCTTAGAATAAGGGGCCGCCCATTTAAAACTGAGATGAGGAGAAATTTCTTCTCAGAGGGTTGTGGATCTGTGGAATTCGCTGCCACAGAGAGCTGTGGAAGCTGGGACATTGAATAAATTTAAGACAGAAATAGACAGTTTCTTAAATGATAAGGAAAGGGGTTATGTAGAGCGGGCAGGGAAGCGGAGCTGAGTCCATAATCGGATCAGCCATGATCGTATTAAATGGCGGAGCAGGCTCGAGGGGCCATATGGTCTACTCCTGCTCCTATTTCTTATGTTCTTATGTTCTTATGTTTTCATGAGAATAGTGAAAATAAGACTTTCAGAGAACGTTAGCGACATTTAATTGTTCGAATTATATTATGATGATATGATGAGATTCAATTGACCAATATTAGCACATCAACTGAATTATCTAAAAAAAAAAATTTCATAGACTCAATATTATCATTATAATTATATTTATGTGTATCCAGTGGGCTGCAAAAGCATTGTTATTGTTCTTTTCAAATTGTGGAGACATCATTTAGGATGAAAATCCTTCTATAGTGTAGAAGTGTTTTTGGCCTGGGCTTTGAACACTAATTCACCTGGTAGCCACGATAAAGGAATATGGCTTGAATGTACTTTTTACTGACTCTCAAAGCCAGGCTGTATTCAACCTGCTTGATAAGAATAAATGAGAAATTCCACCTGAGGGAAATTCTAATTACATTATATGCCTGAGGTTCACAGGAAACACTTACTTGCCGAATATTACGTCTAACACAGTTGAAATTTAAAGCTTTTTGATCTTGCCTATTGCTATGAATTTATGGAAATTTCATCTCTTCCAACTATCTTAATAGTCCAGCTGCTATTTAACGACCTCCACCAAATTCGTGGAGATACTGTCATGTGGAATTTATCACCTTTTGGAGAATTACAGCTGTTATATTTTTACAATTAACTAACACAAGTTAAAATTCACTGACCAAACTAGTGACTTGGCCACCAGCATAACACCCACTTAAATTCTATTTAGTGACAAGGAGATGCCAAGATGTTTGCATGCACTTTCAAAACCATTCTGGGTGGCTGGATGAATTAAAACCCTATTTAATTTCTGAAAGTGTCTGTCAATTTGGAACTCTCTCTCTCTCTCCCCATTTCTATTGCAGTACGATTTCTCTTAAAGGATTGGGGAACAACATTGCTGCTACCTGTCTCCTGCAATCCTACTTCTTTCCTGGTCATGCTAACTTTTATAGAACATTGGCACATTTTCCATTAGTTATTTTTTTGGAGCCATGTTGAGAGTAAATAAAATCCAAGTGTTGCATTGTCTTGACTATTACACTGCGTATAGAGAACATTTTGCAGAATGTAATTATAAAAGGCAATCCGTTCTTTGTCATGATCAGCCCATATATCCATCTAAATATATAACCCTGGTTCAGTATTCTTTCCAGATACTATAATAGCTTTATTGTGCAGTATTTCTCCTGCAAGGCCCCGGTTTAATCCCTCTAATTAAGTTTCCATCCCTCCCACAGTGGCAAAACAGCCCTGATCAAAGTCATAATCAACATTCTTTATGATTGTGACCGTGATGCTTTTTCTCTCCTCATCCTCCTCGATGTCTCTGCAGCCTTCGACACAGTTGATCGGACCAGCCTCCTCCCGTGCGTCTCCATTGTTTGGTTTGGTGGAATAGCCCTTGCTTGGTTTCACTTTTGCCTAGCCGATTGTAGTCAGAGGATCTCTTATCGATGGCTTCTCTTTCCACCCTTGTGAATCCACTATTGGCCTACTCCTCTTCATGCTGCCATTTGGAAATATCATCCACAGAAATGGGACCAGCGTCAATGTTTATTGCAACACATTGACACCCAGCACAACCTCTCCATCACCTCAATTGACCCCTCCACTGCTTCTATGCCGTCAGACTGCTTGTCTACGATGCAATCTTGGTTGTGCCGCAATTTCCTCTAGCTTAACATTAGTAAGGCCAAATCCATCATCTTCCCCCATCACAACCTAGGTAGCCTCACGACCAACTCCTGCCCCCTCCCCAGCCATTGTCTTTGGCTCAACCAGACTGGTTGCAACCTTGACATATTATTTGACCCCGAGTATAGCTTCTAACTCCAGAGGTCATGATAGTGTAGTCATTTTTCTGGACTAGTAGTCCAGAGAATGTGAGTTCAAATCCCACCATGGTAGTTGGCCAATTTGAATTTAGATTTTTAAAATCTGGAACTAAAGAAAGCTAGTATCAGTAAAAGTGACCTTGAAGCTGTTGGATTGATGTAAAAATGCAACTGGTTCAGTCATGTCTTATGGGGAAGAAAACCTTCCATCCTTACCCAGTCAGGCCTATTTGTGAGTTCAGTCCCACACCAGCATGGTTGACCTCTGAATTGGCCTAGCAAGCCACTCAGTCATAGCAAACAGCTGCTACGGGCAACTAGGGATGGGTAATAAATGCTGGCAATTCCCACCTTGGCCACATCCTAAGAATGTAAATACAAAAAAAATCCTCTTCTTTACAAAGATATCCTACTTTCACCTCCATAACATCACCCCCCCTCAAAACCGACCTCAGCCTATCTGCTACTGAAACCCTCATCCATGTCATTGTCACCTTCACGCTGATTACTCCACTGGTCTCCGGACTGGTTTCCTATCCTTCACCCTCCATAAACTTCAGCTTATCCAATACTCTGCTTCCCATACCTTACCCTACATCGCCACTGTCCTTTCCTGACCTGCATTGGCTACTGAAATTTAAATTTCTCATCCTTGTATTTAAGTTCCTCAATAGTTGCTCCTCCCTATCTCTGTAATCTCCTCTAGTGCTACAGCCCAACCCCAAACTCAGGGTGACCTAGAAATTTGGGCAGGTTACGCCTCCTGTTAGCGCCGGCAGGGGTGATCACTGTGCACAGCGCGCTGGATCCTAAATTGGGTATTGTCCCCTGAAGCTGCACGGGCGATGACAGCAACAGCTTCAGGGGACATGTACCGGGGGGGCCAGCCATTCGCAGGGTGCAATTTAAAGGGGAGGTGTGATGCATTTAGAAAACAAAATTGCATTGGCGCTTTGAAGATGGGGTCTGTGCCACGATTGGTCAGCCCGGCACTCTGCTTGAGAGTCGGGCTATTGGCACGGTAACCGCGCTCCCCAGTGTTCCAGGTAGAACCCTCTCATTACTGCAGAATTTGCACCTTGGGCCCTTCCCTTTAATTAAGAGAAGAGCACCTCCTATGCGGCCCAGTGCGTAGCGCTGCGCCCCGCTCATGACGCATCCACTCCACTACTGCCCCAGAAAGGAAGTGCAGCACATTATTTTGTGCTCCACTTCCTTTCGGGGGCGGTAACCCCAATTTCTCGCGACGTGAGATTTCTACGCCTGGCACAAAGTCTCGTGCCTCGTGAGTGCTACTAAATTTTTCCCACCCGTTCCTGTGATTTGGGCATCTTATATAAGCTTATGTCTCTGAGAAATGCTTTGGCCTGTTCTACATTAAAGGTACTATATATGTATTATTTACTACATTGTATTCGATTCAGTTCACGAGATAAATAAATGGCTGAGCATATTGGATACAGCAAAGGCTATGGGCTCTGACAGTATCCCTGCTGTAGTGCTGAAGACTAGTGCTCCAGAACTAGCCACGGCTCTAGCCACGGCTCTAGCCAAGCTGTTCCAGTACAGCTACAACACTGGTATCTACCCGACAAAATGGAAAGTTGCCCATTAATGTCCTATCCACAAAAAGTAGGACAAATCCAATCTGGTCAATTACCACCCCATCAGTCTACTCTCAATCATCAGCAAAGTGATGGAAGGTGTCATTGACAGTGCTATCAAGCGGCACTTACTCACCGACACTCAGTTTGGGTTTCGCCAGGACCACTTGGCTCCAGATCTGATTACTGCCTTGTTCCAAACATTGACAAAAGAGCTGAATTCCAGATGTGAGGTGAGAGTGATTCCTCTTGACATCAAGGCAGCATTTGACCAAGTGTGGCATCAAGGAACCCTAGTAAAATTGAAGTCAATGGGAATCAGGGGGAAAACTCTCCACTGGCTGGAGTCATACCTAGCACAAAGGAAGATGGTGGTGGTTGTTGGAGGTCAATCATCACAGCCCCAGGATATCGCTGCAGGACTCCCTCAGGGCAGTGTCCTAGGCTCAACCATCTTCAGCTGCTTCATCAATGGCCTTCCCTCCATCATAAGGTCAGAGGTGGGGATGTTCGCTGATTATTGCAGCCTTCGCAATTCCTCAGATAATGAAATAGTCCATGCCATGACATTCATGTCACACATGTGTCAATCAATGACCATCTCCAACAAGAGTGAATGCAATCACCTTCCCTTGATATTCAGTGGCACTACCATCGTCAAATCTTCAATCATCAACACCCTGGGGGTCGCCATTGACCAGAAACTTAACTGGCCTTGCCACATAAATACTGTGGCTACAAGAGCAGGTCAGGGACTGGGTATTCGGTGGCGAGTGACTCACCTCCTGGCTCCCCATGGCCTTTCCACTACCTCCAAAGTACAAGTCAGGAGTGTGACTTGGATGAGTGCAGCTCCAACAACACTTAAGAATATCAACACCATCTAGGACAAAGCTTGATCAGCACTCCATCCATCACCTTCAACATTCACTCCCTCCATCACCAGCGCACCCGTAGCTGCAGTGTGTACCATCTACAAGATGCACTGCAGCAGCTAGCCAAAGCTTCTTCGACAGCACCTCCCAAACCCAAGTTCTCTACCACGTAGAAAGACAAAGGCAGCAAGTGCATGGGAACACCACCAGCTCCAAGCTCCTCTCGAAATCACACACCATTCTGACTTGGAAATATATCGCCGTTCCTTCATTGCCGCTGGGTCAAAATTCTGGAACTCCCTCCCTAACAGCTCTGTGGGGGCACCTTCACCACACGGACTGCAGCGGTACAAGAGACGGCTCACCACCACCTTCGAAGGGCAATTACTGATGGGCAATAAATGCTCAGCGACGCCCACATCCTGTGAATAAATAAATAAATAAATAATTACTATTCGGGGAAATACTCATTTGTGTTTTCTTTAGTTGCAGAATATTCTGATTCATTAAAGCATTGACGTCTAACAATTCAGCTAAATAACTTAGGGCTTCGGAGTGTAATTCATTGTGTGATATTTATGCTTGTGCGTGGGATTAAATATTGAACATTCCTTGCCCTAAGCCATGTAAAGCACAGTGTAGTCAGCGAGATTTAAAGAGTAACAGTGGCAGATGTTAAATGTCTTGAGTAAAGTCACCGCGGATCTGACATGACAGTTATACAATAAAGAAATTCAATTTTTTTAATGCCCAAATGTGCAGACTTTGCTTTGCGATACAGCTGACTAAATCTATAACTCATGCTATAACATTATGTGAAAATTCCCCTGCTTACCTATAATTTTTTATTCCAGCGAATATTCTTTCATTATATTATATTGAACTGTTATATTGAACCATTTCAATACCATCTTTAGTTCTTAATGTTAAAGTTGAAGATCTTATGTTCAACTTTAGCAGTACTAATACAAAGAAATTCACCAAGGTATCTGGTAAAATATAATGTAAATCTGCCCATGTCTATATCCAATACTGCGGCTATGGTTTCAGACTGCAATTAACATGTAGCACCAAATGCAATTTTAATATATGTTAATTATTAAGAGATTATTTTCTATTTGTGTGCTTTCTTCTTCTTCTTCTTAGGCAGTCCCTCGGAGTCAATGATAGAAACATAGAAAATAGGTCTGGTCCTTCGAGCCTGCACCACCATTCAATAAGATCATGGCTGATCATTCACCTCAGTACCCCTTTCCTGCTTTCTCTCCATACCCCTTGATCACTTTAGCCATAAGGGCCATATCTAACTCCCTCTTGAATATATCCAATGAACTGGCATCAACAACTCTCTGTGGTAGGGAATGCCACAGGTTAACAACTCTCTGAGTGAAGAAGTTTCTCCTCACCTCAGTCCTAAATGGCTTACCCCTTATCATTAGACTGTGTCCCCTGGTTCTGGACTTCCCCAACATCGGGAACATTCTCCCCGCATCTAACCTGTCCAGTCCCATCAGAATTTTATATGTAAAGGATGTACCCAATGTAAAGGAGAATTCCCTAATATCAATCCCACAATTACCTTTTAGTAGTCTGAACCTGTGTCCCTTGTTCAACTCAGTTAAAGTCCCAGGTTAGCTTTTCCCATTTTCTTAACAATCTTATATACAGGCAATTCTCGATTATCCGCACACAGATGCAACAGGAAACCGTTGTAACAGCATTTAAAATTCCGTGTGTGTGCGCACTGCTGCAGCTACTGTCTCTCATGGCCGCCGCTGACGTCGCAGTCCTTTCGGCCCGGGAAGGCAGTACGCTCTGGAACCCCGGAGCTAGACAATCTCCTCCTCAAGGCCACCTGAATGCATGTTGGTAATGTCCAAACTTAACTGCCTTGTTACTGTTTGTAGCTGATTGCACAGTATTTATTCATTGAAGTTTTATAATGTCAACTCGCTGTAACGGAGAAATCGTTTACCCGGCATAGCCCAATCCCCGAGGGACCCAGATAATTGAGAGTTGCCTGTACCTGCATAAAGTTGCCTCTCAGTCAGTGAAGTATTTTGAAGTGGAGTCACTGTTGCCATGTTGGGAAATATGGCAGCCAATTTGCGCACTGCACAGTTTCACAAATAGCTATGAGTTTGGTGGTGTTGGTTGAGGGATAAATATTGGCCAGGACATCTTCTCTTCAAATAGTGCCACAGGATATTTTACGTTCACCTGAGAGGACAGATGTGACTTCGGTTTAACAGCTCATCTGAGAGATAGCACCTCCAACAGTGCAACACTCTCTGAGTACAGACAGCCTAGACTAGATCCAGTGTCTCTGGAATGGGGCTTGAACGTACAACCTGTCAACTCAGAAGCAGGAGAGCTACAACTGAGCCAAGGCTGACATTTGCAACAGTGACTGCACGTCAAAAGTAATTCATTGGCTGGGAAACACGTTGGGAAATCCTGAGGGCATGAAAGATGTGATATAAATGCAAGTTCTTGTTCTTTCAAGGATGTGGTAAGTTTGATGTTTTAATTTAGCTAAAAGAAGAATCACCTAAAAAGGTTTTCTATTTCTGACATGAAAAAAAAATAGAGGCATGTAAGCCAAGATCTAATGTAAGATAAGGACAACCAGAGCCAGATGACAAATTAAAACTGCTGAAGACAGTAAGGTAGGTACTTTTTGAACTCGATGGGAGTCAGTTCCAAACATTCACTATTTTGTGGGGGACACACTGGGGAATTTTAACCCCCCAAAACCGGTGGGTTTGGGTTGGATGGGAATTAAAAATAAACGATTTTAAACTCGATCCCAGCCCGTCTCGAACTCACCTACTGAGGCAGGATGGGCACCAACCTGCTCTCAGGTCCGACAGATTTTTCCTCTTCCACCTTTAACGCTGGCTGGTCAGGTTTCCTGAGTCTCGGGAAACTCGGCAGCGAAAGGGAGGTGAGGATTGCTGCATCGAACAGGTAAGTGTTTATCCAGCACTGCATGTGGGCCAGGAGGTGCAGGAATATTTCCCCCCGGTCCACCAAGCAAACCTGTTAGTATTCCCAGCGATTGTCCACCCCTACCGCGATCCAACGCCCTCTCGATGTCCTCCACATCCTGCAATCTCCATCCACACACCCCCCCAATGCCCTCCAAGGGCCCTCCTCTCCCGATCTTTCCATCTCACCTCTTACCAGCCAACCTCTGAATTGTTAAATTCGGCAGGACCTGCGAGTAATGGCAAGACCTGAGGGAAACCCGTTCTCTCAGGTTTCCTGACCACAAAACTGCCTCCCGCCCCCCAACAACGCCACTCCCACAGCTCCTTTCCTGCCTCCCCATAAGTATCGGGGCCATTTACTCTAATTTTGGATGCTCACTAATTATAAGCCTGTATGTCTTCTTACTCTGTGTTCAGTCTTAAGTCAGATATCCAACATAAGTCTACAATCATTTATGCATCTTAAAATCTTGGATCACATCGCCCTTCAATCGTTTTTGCTCTAGAAAAAAAATTCGGCTATTCACAAATATGCTCATAATATAGTGTCTCAAATCCTGAAATTATCCTGGTCACTTTTCTCTGAATGTTCACCAAAGCATCCCTTTGAAGATCAGAAGCCCAACATTATAAGCAATATTGGTCCCACCAGTGATCCGTATGAAGTCAGAATAATTTTAAAGCTCTCGAGTCATGCACTGAGATGTAATTTAGTACTTGATTATATTTAACAGCTTCAAATTGACTGGGAACTTTCAGTGGGTGATCAGTAATCACACCCAGATCCTTTTGCACCTTTGCTAATAGAATCGTTTCACCATCTACGTTTTTCTCTTTGTGAATTTTGTCAAAGTGAAAGAGGTCATTGCTGGGAAATGGAATGCTTCCATTTCAGGCATCTAGTGGCAGCATCAAGCATTTCCAGGTCAAGAATAACATGGCCAGATGCAGAGTAAAACTCCCTCCTCTCTACCTGAGCAATGCGTCGAGCCCCTAATGCACCAGTATGACATGTTTCCATTTGTGACACCAGCCATCCTCTGACTTTGAAGAGAGATTGCCATATTAGAGGCGCATGGTCAGTCGAAATTGAGTTGAGACTATTCAAACTTATTGATTGGACTAACAGTCAATAGATTTTCATCCCTTCAGTCCATGTTAAATTACATGTCCCTAGGATGAAAGTTCAATGTTGCGCTCAGTCTCCTGTTTCACATTTCAATATGCACTTACCTCACTTATTCAAACCCATTCTCCATTCCTTAGCCCATTTGCTTAATTGGTCCAGATATTTTTGAAGCTTCTTTAACATACCAAAATGCTCCCAGATTCTTCACAAGGGGTGATGGGAAGAAACAGGTACTGAGTAGGAGTTAGGAAAGGAGTTATTGGAGATCACTGAAGGTAAGGTTGTAGAGATTTCTTTTGGACATTGGTGAAGATGAAGCAAAGCTCTTTCACCAATGGTGGAGCACAGGGAGCGGAGGGCACAGAGTTGGAAGACTGGAAGCTACAAACTGAGACATAGGGCAGGAGAAGGTTGCAGAGATAAATGGTGAGGTCATGGAGAGATTTATTAATTTGGGTGAGGCAATTGAGATCAATGGAGTGGAGTACAGGGAGACAGATGAGCCAGAAGGAGTAATTTAGCAAGGCTTAATGCAGGATAGAGGTAGGCGATGGAGTCTGGTTGAGTGGAAGTTTGTTTGTAGTGGAATTTGGGGTAAGAGAGCTTTAAACAAAACAAATGTGACATGGACAAATTTTAGTTTTAGCATCAGTGTAAGTGAGTTGGAGATGTACATGGGTAATTTGATGGAATTGGAAATCGAAGTTATCTCGGTGAATAGGATGTAGGGATTGAACCTCATCTTACCTCAGGATTAAAGAGGACACAGCGATTGTCAGGTTCAGCCTGAACAAGCAGCCTAGAAGTGGCGATTTATTTATTTTGGCAGTCTCATCACTGTGAAGCTGGATAAAATTCTGTCTGATCCACGACTTGATGTCAGACGAGCCTTCGACAGCATGGTAACCGTGATGGAGCGGAAGGTGATGGCGGAGAGGTAAAGCAGGGTGTTGTCAGCATATTGGAAGCTGGCTGCATGCTTACGGTAATGTCGCTAAAGGACAGCGTGCAGATGACAAATAAAAGAGAGCCAAGGATGGAACCTTGGGGCATGCTGGAGCTGATTGTGTGAGCACAGCCGGACAAGCCCTTGGAGGAAATGTGCTGGTTACATTGAGAAAGGTAGAAGTGAAGCAATGAGCAGACGGCACCATGGAGGAGGGGCAATGGAAGAAGATTAACAGTAGCTGCAAAATCACAGAAGGTTACAGCAAAGGAGGTGTCAGCACTTCGCTAGAGAAATTCAAAACTAATCTCGCTGCTCTGCCTTCTCTCCATTGCTTTGAATTGTCTTCAGATGAACATTAGTACATTAACATTTATTATATGATTCAATTATATAACATTATACTTTAGATTTGTCGTGCTTTGCTTCATAATGGCGATTGACAGGTCCCCAATTTTAGATTATATAAAAGATAATTTATTGTCATTTAGAGAGTGAGCTGAGTGGAATTATATTAAAGGTGCTTTCCCAAAGAATAGAGACAGGAGAGGCCATCTGGTGGCTCATCTACAGAAAATGGAATAAACAGAAGGTTTAATTAGCCGTACATTGCCATATGCATGGTAAGTAGTAAACTAGGTTCTTAGAATTTTATTTGAACACAAGAGCCATCCTCTGAAAATCTATGCTATCAACATCAAGGGAAAAATATTGATTCAAATTTCAAGCAGATTTCATTTTTTGTACAGGAATAAGAAATTGAGATACAATTTCCATAACAAACGTAACACTCCCTCAGGTTCTATTCAACTTCATTTACAATGTGAATGAATGCTTTCATCTACTTGCTAATATTAACTACTTTGGAAAAAGCCACCGCAGCAAGTTGTCAGCTGAGGATAACACCACATTGCTTGTGTTCAGTAGTCAAAGCATATATTAGGGAACGAGCACTGACTTTTGTCAGTTGGAAGCTGTCTTAAAAATAGGATTTTGCGAGTGAGCAAATAAAACCGGGTCAATTAGTGGGCATCATGCACTCCATCATGAACGATTGCCAGAGCTTCTTTAATTCATTATAATTTAACCAGGAGCAAGTGCTGTGTTATCATCACCTGCTGACAAAAGACTTTATTGATCTCTCCAAAGTAATTAATGTCTGCTAGAAAATCTTCAATTTCGAACTTGAAAATGCAATGAAGATCCAGTAACAAATAAATTAATAGTTACAATTAGATACCGAAGAGGTGTTCGATGACCATAATAATTAGGAGCAGGAGTAGACCATTCGGTCCCTCGAGCCTGCTCCGCCATTCAATAAGATCGGGAGCAGTGGGGCCCATAAAAGGGGCCCAGAAGGCGGGAGAATCAGCGGAGGTCGCAGCGGAGCAGGACGGGAGCAGAGAGTGCATAAAAGGGGCCCAGAAGGCGGGAGAAGCCAGCTGGTGCAGGGGCAGAAGGTAAACAAAGAATCAAAAAGAAATCGAAGTGTAACGTCACAGCCAAGCGGGTAAGTGATTGGCTGGTGGATTGGTGAGTATTTCATCTTTTTCTTTTTCTTTTTCTTTTCTTATCAGTAATAACCCTTTGGCGTTGTTACCAATTAAATCATGGCAGGAGAGCACAGACCCGTGACATGCTCCTCCTGTGCTATGTGGGAAGTCAGGGACGCTTCCAGTGTCCCTGACAACTACATGTGCAAGAAGTGTATCTAGCTGCAGCTCCTGACAGACCGCATTGTGGCACTGGAGCTGCAGATGGATTCACTGCGGAGCACCTGCGATGCTGAGGATGTCATGAATAGCACGTTTAGTGAGTTGGTCACACCGCAGGTAAAGGTTACACAACCAGATAGGGAATGGGTGACCATCAGGAAGAGCAGTGGAAGGAAGGTAGTGCAGGGGTCCATTGCGGTCATCTCCCTCCAAAATAGATACACCACCTTGGGTACTGTTGGGGGTGATGGCTCATCAGGGGAAGGCAGCAGCAGCCAAGTCCATGGCACCAGGGTGGCTCTGCTATACAGGACGGCAGGAAAAAGAGTGGGAGAGCTATAGTGATAGGGGATTTATTGTAAGGGGAAGAGATAGGCGTTTCTGTGGCTGCAAACGAGACTCCAGGATGGTATGTTGCCTCCCTGGTGCAAGGGTCAAGGATGTCTCGGAGTGGCTGCAGCGCATTCTAGAGGGAGAGGGTGAACAGCCAGCTGTCGTGGTACATATAGGTACCAACGATATAGGTAAAAAATGGGATGAGGTCATACAAGCTGAATTTAGGGAGCTAGGAGTTAAATTAAAAAGTAAGACCTCAAAGGTAGTAATCTCAGGATTGTTACCAGTGCCACTTGCTAGTCAGAGTAGGAATTGCAGGATAATTCAGGTGAATACGTGGCTTGAGGAATGGTGCAAGGAGGAGGGATTCAAATTCCTGGGACATTGGAACCGGTTCTTGGGGAGGTGGGACCAGTAAAAACTGGACGGTCTGCACCTGGGCAGGACCGGAACCGATGTCCTAGGCGGAATGTTTGCTAATGCTGTTGGGGAGGGTTTAAACTAATATGGCAGGGGGTGGGAATCTATGCAGGGAGGCAGAGGGAAGTAAAAAGGGGGCAGAAGCAAAAGGAATGAAGGAGAAAAGCAAGATTGGAGGGCAGAGAAATCAAGGGCAAAAATCAAAAAGAGCCACATTACAACATAATTCTAAAAGGACAAAGAGTATTAAAAAAACAAGCCTGAAGGCTCTGAGTTTCAATGCGAGGAGCATTCGTAATAAGGTGGATGAATTGACTGCGCAGATAGTTGTTAATGGATATGATGTAATTGGGATTACGGAGACATGGCTCCAGAGTAACCAAGGCTGGGAACTCAACATCCAGGGGTATTCAATAGTCAGGAAGGACAGACAGGAAGGAAAAGGAGGTGGGGTAGCATTACTGGTTAAAGAGGAGATTAATGCAATAGTAAGGAAGGACATTAGCGTGGATGGTGCAGAATCTATATGGGTAGAGCTGCGAAAGGGCAGAAAACGCTAATGGAAGTTGTGTACAGACCACCAAACAGTAGTAGGGAGGTTGGGAATGACATCAAACAGGAAATTAGGGACACGTGCAATAAGGGTACAGCAATTATCATGGGTGACTTTAATCTACATATTGATTGGGCTAACCAAACTGGTAGCAATACTGTGGAGGATTTCCTGGAGTGTATAAGGGATGGTTTTCTAGACCAATATGAGAGCAGGCCATCCTAGACTGGGTCTTGTGTAACAAGAGAGGATTAATTAGCAATCTGGTCTTCGGGAAGAGTGACCATAATATGGTAGAATTCTTCATTAAGGTGGAGAGTGACACAGTTAATTCAGAGACTAGGGTCCTGAATTTAAAGAAAGGAAACTTTGATGGTATGAGACGTGAATTGGCTAGGATAGACTGGAGAATGATACTTAAAGGGTTGACGGTGGATAGGCAATGGCAGACATTTAAAGATCACATGGATGAACTACAACAATTGTACACCCCTGTGTGACGTAAGAATAAAAAAAGGAAGGTGGCTCAACCGTGACTAACAAGGGAAATTAGGGAAAATGTTAAATCCAAGGAAGAGGCATATAAATTGGCCAGAAAACGCAGCAAACCTGAGGACTGGGAGAAATTTAGAATTCAGCAGAGGAGGACTAAGGGTTTAATTAGGAGGGGGAAAATAGAGTATGAGAGTAAGCTTGCAGGGAACATAAAAACTGATTGCAAAAGCTTTTATAGATATGTGAAGAGAAAAAGATTAGCGAAGACTAATGTAGGTTCCTTGCAGTCAGAATCAGGTGAATTCATAATGGGGAACAAGGAAATGGCAGACCAATTGAACAAATACTTTGGTTCTGTCTTCACTAAGGATGACACAAATAACCTCCTGAAAATCCTAGGGAACTGGGGGTCTAGCGAGAAGAGGGAACTGAGGGAAATCCTTATTAGTCAGGAAATGGTGTTAGGGAAATTGAAGGGACTGAAGGACGATAAATCCCCAGGGCCTGATAGTCTGCATCCCAGTGTACTTAAGGAAGTGGCCCTAGAAATAGTAGATGCATTGGTGATCATTTTCCAACATTCCATGGACTCTGGTTCAGTTCCCATGGATTGGAGGGTAGCTAATGTAATCCCACTTTTTAAAAAAGGAGGAAGAGAGAAAACAGGGAATTATAGACCGGTTAGCCTGACATCGGTGGTGGGGAAAATGTTGGAATCAATTATTAAAGATGTAATAACAGCGCATTTGGAAAGCAGTGACAAGATCGGTCCAAGTCGGCATGGATTTATGAAAGGGAAATCATGCTTGACAAATCTTCTAGAGTTTTTTGAGGAAGTAACTAGTAGAGTGGATAAGGGAGAACCAGTGGATGTGGTATATTTGGCTCTACCTAGTTACAACAGAGATACAATGAGGTTATAATAAAAACGGTATCCTTTACTTCTCTCTGGCACAGCACACAGCACACAGTCTGCTTCTTGGTCTGTAGATGAAGATTTGCTTTGCCATGTGCTTAAGAAAAGGAGAGAGAGCAAACTGTGCCTTGAGTTTTTATATCCCTTAAGTCCATTGTTCCTCCGAAAGCCTCAGGATTGGACCTTGGTTCCAGGGCAGTTCCTTATTGGCTCTCCTTACTCATGTGTCTGCTGGATTGGCCCAGCCATCCCTTGATTAGATTTAATGGCTTTCCAATTAACACAATACACAAACGCCATGCTGGAGGTCTGTGAGCTTCCATTTTGAATCTTTCAAAACTGTCTTTTCGTATAGTTTACACTTTCAACATTTATATATACACAGAATCAATTTTATTACTGAACACTTTTATTCTTACAATCCCCCCATCCCAGGAATCAGTCTGGTGACCCTTCATTGCACTTCCTCTATGGCAAATATATCTTTCCTTAGGTAAAGAGACCAAAACTGTACACAATACTCCAGGTGTAGTCTCACCAGGACTCTACATAATTGCAAGCGTAAGGCCCATGCTCTCGTATACCTCGGTGAAGGTGTTGACGATGGCTTGGAGTTCGGCCTCTGAGTGTGTGCAGATGCAAGCACGTCTGCCTACTGCAGTTTGATAACAGAGGATGGGACGATCTTGGATCTGACCTGGAGGCGGCGGAGGTTGAACAAATTCCCATCTGTTCTACAATTTAGCTCCACTCCGGCGGGGAGCTTGCTAAGTGTGAGATGTAGCATTGCAGCACGGAAGATCGAAAAGAGCTTCGGTGCGATGATGCAGCCCTGCTTGACCCCGGTCAGGATCACGGCTTGCATGTTATCATAGAGCAGACGGTGGATGGTGACAAACTTTTGAGGGCAGCCGAAATGGAGGCGGACACTCCATATTCCCTCACAGTTGACACTGTCAAAGGCCTTTGTGAGGTCAAAGAAGGCCACGTACAGGGTTGGTGCAGTTCCTTGCATTTCTCTTATAGTTGTCACGCGGTGAAGATCATGTCCATTGTACCCTTCAGTAGACGGAAGACAAAGGTCCTCCACCAATCTTATCCCGCCACACAGCACTGCCCCCTGTTTGAAGACCAGAACCTCAAACCTGGCACCAAGCTCATGGTCTACAAGGCATTAGTGATACCCACCCTCTTATATGGCTCAGAGATGTGAACTATATACAGCAGACACCTCAAAGCACTGGGGAAGTACCACTAGCGTTGCCTCCGCAAGATCCTGCAAATCCATTGACAAGACAGACGCACCAACGTTAGTGTTCTCGCTCAGGCCACCATCCCCAGCATCGAAGCATTGACCATGCTCAATCAGCTCCGTTGGGTGGGCCACATCGTCTGCACGCCCGACACAAGACTCCCTAAGCAAGCGCTCTACGCGTAGCTTCAACACAGCAAGCGAGCCCCAGGTGGGCAGAGGAAACGCTTCAAGGACACCCTCAAAGCCTCCTTGATAAAGTGCAACATCCCCACCGACACCTGGGAATCCCTGGCCCAAGACTGCCCTAAGTGGAGGAAGAGCATCCGGGAGGGCGCTGAGCACCTCGAATCCCATCGCCAAGAACAAGCAGAAACCAAGAGTAGACAGAGGAAGGAGCGTGCATCAACCCACGATCTCCACCCACCCTTTGCTTCAACCACCGTCTGCCCCATCTGTGACAGAGACTGTAGGTCCCGCATTGGACTCCTCAGTCACCTGAGAACTCACTTTTAGAGTGGAAGCAAGTCATCTTCGACTCCGAGGGACTGACAATGAATGAATGAATGAATGTAATTGCAATAAGATGTCTTTACTCTTATACTCAAATCCTTTTATAATAAAGGCCAACATACCATTTGCTTGCTTAATTGCTTGCCATTGACCTGTGAACATAAAGTTGTTCCATTCAAGCATCAGATCATTTTAGGTAACCTAGGGTTCATACAAGTAAACCCCGATTTTAAACTTATCCACTCAGCAGGCGGGTTAAGTTTGGAAGCCCATTTTACACCCAATTTTACTGTCTATTAAAATCAGGCAGAGTTTTAAATGGCCGTCCGACCTGTTCCCGCCGGGGTGGTGGGGGGGCGGGGGAGGGTCGTTAGGATAAAATCGGAGCACTAGTCTCTCTCAAGCTCTTTGATACATCATGTCCTTACTCTAAATCCCAACTGTTATACCAAATTTCAAGTGCATCACTGTCAGGGAACCAAACTCAATCAGACTTTTCTATCAGAGGCAGCAGTAATAGTCGGGAGGTCAGCCACAATGGCAACTTGTGTCCAGCTATTTGGATAATGCTGCCAGTGGTGTCAGAACTTCACGCTGTTTAAAATTGCACTGTACTTTTCTGCTGTCGCTCCTACACTCAATAAAAAAACGGCAACAAATCTTAACTATTTCCTTTTTATTATTATCTGCTATGTTTGCTGTGAAGTTTTTTTCTGTTGTAAGAAAATGCAAAACATATTTATACTGTGCAATTTCTAATAACCTTGAAAAAATTGTGCAGTATCTTTTGTGTGATTTATTTTTAGCTACTGTGCATGAAATGGAAAAGACTGGTGATAATATGTCATGAAACTAAACCAGAGATTTTATAATCGATCCACAGATGAATAAAACTGGCCTTAGAATATCAATGCTAAAGCATATTGCAACTTCAAATAGTCACTTAGAAAGTCAGAGAAAAAAAGTAAAGATATTTGACAGGATAAATCAACATATATTTATATCTAGTTGTTGTTCTTTATTTAAGTGTGGTATTTTCAAAGATAGTTACCCTTTTCTAGCAAATACATTATTTAGTATATTTATCATGGACCACTTCCGACTGCAGTTAATTCATAACTGAAGGGATATGAACTTTTGCATAATTTGTAGTAATGATATCAGAAAATGTAATCCTGTGAATGGCATCATTACGGGTTCAGTATGGTGCCCTGAACTCATGCCTCTCCTGGGCCCTGATCATGACGCTCCATGATTATTCGCCGCTCCTTCGCCCCGACCTCGCTGCTCCTGCTGTACCTGCCCACGCTCCAGTCACTGACCTGGACCTTGGTGATGTCCAATCCAGTCACCCTCTTCACTGCCATCATCCTCTTGAACCAGCTCGCACTGCTCATTGAAGTGATATACTGCCACGCTGACCAGGGGCCACTCGCCTTTTATGGCCCCGACCTGCCGCTGGTCCCAGCAGAAGCGAGGGCCCTGGGGCAGCACGGGTCAGCCCACACTGCGATATGTGTGCGCACCAGGTCTGTGCAGCAAAGCTAGTCTTCAGTCGTCTTGGTTAATCGTTGCCACTGGACCAAGTCCTAGTTCTGTCAATTCCCTGTGGTGGCTGGTGTGCAACGGTCACCACACGTTAAAAAAATCCACGCACAGGCATCTTCCACCCTTCAACGTGTAGTTCTGGACCTGGAATATCAAGTCCTTCATTGAAACACCTGTGAACTCATCCCTTTTGGTGTGGAAGCAAGTCATCCTCGATACGAGGGACCGCCTAAAGAGAAGAAAAGAGATGCAATACAGTAAATATCCCATATTTGATTGAATTTTTTTACCTTGCCAAATTTTTGGAGAACCACAGTGGAGAAACTCCATCCATGGCCAGGAACCCTCTAAACTCACAGGGAAGGCGGTCTAGCAGCACTTTAACCTCAAAGCAGTTTTTCCTTTATAAAGCTAAAGGTGATTTTATTTTACAGCTCCAAAATATACTTTGGCTGGCTCAAGTCAGATGAGAGACGGGGAAAGTACCTGAGGCCATGCGAAAGATTAGAGTCCATATCACTTTTTAACCACACGAGTTTTGGTGGTTTAAAAAAAAAATCCCAAGTTATTATTATTTAATTCAGAGTAAAACATTAGTGTTTGTCCTAAAATATATGTGAATGTGGCTTATATGGAACTGACTATAAGGCTCAGCCACTTGTTGGCTTCTGTTTGGAAATGTAAGATGACTCAAAAAGTTGACATTCAGTGCTGGGAAAGGTTCTGGAACCTAACATTATGTGACATCACTTTAAGGTTGTAAATGGGCAATAACTGTGCATTTACCACCCAAATAGATCATAAACATTTAACTCCATTTTATCTTTCACCTTGGAGTTTAAATTCTTGTTGAAAATTGCTCAGTTACAATTGCAATATACCTAGTGGAAGCTTCCAGTTTCAGACAAATATCTTGCAAGTATTTAGCTGCAACTTTACTTGGTGGGGCATTAAGCATCTCAAGTCTCGTCGCCAAGAGCATGCAGAAATCAAGCGCGGACAACGGAAGCAGCGTGCGGTAAACCAGGCTCCCCACTGTCTGCCCCACTTGCGACAGAGACGATAATTCCCATATTGGACTGTACAGCCACCTGAGAATTCACTTTAAGAGTGGAAGCAAGTCTTCCTTGATTCCGAAGGACTGCCTATGATAATGACTTGGTTAATATTTTAGAGCTGTAGATGATGTTGTAGATAAATGTGGAATTGTTTGAATGTCCATAAGAAAGCTTGACAAAGTGTTTTTTCCATTCATTTTGAATGTTTTGACCCACCCAGCAAATGTAGTGTATAATAGATTGCTTTGTGAAGACTCATGACTAAGGTCAGAACATGTGGAGTCAGGGGACAAGTAGCAAAATGGATAGAAAGCTGGCTACAAAACAAGAAACAGAGAGTAGAGGTTAAGGTAGTTACTCAGACTGGCAAAAGGTGGGAAATTGTGTTCCACAAGTATTGGTGCTGGGACCACTGTTGTTCACCATTTACAGAAATTATTTGGATTTTGGAATCAGAAGTACAATTTCAAAATTTGCGGATGATAGCAAATTGAGGGGGCGGGTGTAGTTAATACAGAGGAGGTAAGGACCAAAATACAGGGAAAGATGAATAAACTTGCAGAAAGGGCTGTAATTGGCAAATTAACTTTAACATAGACAAGTGCAAAGTGATCCATTTTGGTAGGAAGAATAAGGCGGCCACATATTGCTTGGAAAATAAGTGTCTAAATGGGGCAGAAGAGCAGAGGGATCTGGGGGCACAAATACACAAATCACTAAATGGAGCGACGCAGGTTAACAAGGCCATAAAAAAGCAAACAAGGCATTGGGGTTCGTTTCTAGAGGGATAGAATTGAAAAGCAGAGAAATTATATTAAACTTGTATAGAACCCTGGTTAGACCACATTTAGGGTACTGTGCACAGTTCTAATCTCCATATTATGAAAAGGATTTAGAAGCACTGGAGAAGGTGCACATTTTTTTTAACTAGGGTTATGTCAGAACTGGGAGGTTATACCTATTAGGAACGAGAAAACTAAGGGGGGCATTGAAATGGAGTGGGGGACTTACCATGACTTTCCTGCCCCAATCTGACCACCTTAACATTGCAGGCGGCAAGGACACCCAGCTCAAGCCAGTGGGGTCTTCTTTCAGTATACAAATTGGCCTCGAAGACGTCTTCGGAGATTGATCTGCCATTTTTAACTGGAGGCCTGAACAATCCTGCCGGGAGCTGGATCAAAGGCTGGAAGAAGCCCATTCAAGTAACATTAAAAAAATATATAGGTTGCCTAGTGGGCCTGTAGGAGCAGGATTGCTCCCCCGGACCCCGCAAGGAAACCTCGGACCTCCCTTGCCCCAACACCAGCATTCCCAGCACTGGCAGTACCACATAAATATTTAGATTAGCTGACCTTGCAGTGCTCCCAGTGCCACTGAATATGGCCCCTCGAGCCTGCTCCGCCATTTAATACGATCATGGCTGATCCGATCATGGCCTCAGGTCCACTTCCCTGCCCGCTCTCCATAATCCTTTATTCCCTTATTGTTTAAGAAACTGTCTATTTCTGTCTTAAATGCATTCAATGTCTCAGCTTCCACAGCTCACTGAGGCAGTGAATTCCACAGATCCACAACCCTCTCAGAGAAGAAATTTCTCCTCATCTCAGTTTTAAATGGGCAGCCCCTTATTCTAAGATTATGCTCTCTAGTTCTAGTCTCTCCCACCAGTGGAAACATCCTCTCTGCATCCACCTTGTCAAGCCCCCTCATAATCTTATACATTTCGATAAGGTCACCTCTCATTCTTCTGAATTCCAATGAGTAGAGGCCCAACCAACTCAACCTTTCCTCATAAGTCAACCCCCTCATCTCTGGAATCAACCTTGTGAACCTTCTCTGAATTGCCTCCAAAGTAAGTATATCCTTTCATAAATATGGAAACCAAAACTGCCGCAGTATTCCAGCACTGGACTCTGTGATCTGATAGTCTCTGATATTCTCTCTTCATTGAAGTGTGCCTTAAGTTGAGGACTCAGAGGCATAGGGAATTGAACTTGCATCTCCCACTGCCTTAGTGCTGTAAAGTTTTGCTTCAGAGTGTTGAATTATTGTACCCTCAGGCTGGTATTTGAATCTCCACAAGGTATTGAGCACAAGACATATTCTCACCATGCAGTGAAATGATGTGAGAAAAACAGGATGGGTTCCCCATTAATAAGACATTTTTTGTTTGTTGTGTTCCCCTTAAGAACAAACACAAAGCAAACGTCAAACTCTAGCTTCTCAGAGATACAGCTTCTCAACGCTTAGACATACAATACAGTCAAGTACCAGCAGACGGCCTGGGACCTGGTCACTCCCACATCTGACTGCAGTAATCTACCTTTCACAGGGAGGGAAAAAGAGCCAATCAAAAAGCTTGCTGCCATTGTCAACAGTCCTAACCAATCATAATCCACTTAATAAAAACATTATTGTCTTCAAGGAAGGGGGAGGGACGGTTTTTCTTTGTCTTGTTGGGTAGTTTAAAAAAAACTTTTTCAGCCGATTGCCGCGAGTTAATCTGCATAATATTTAAATGTAACAAAATAGAACGAGGTAGAAATTGGACCTCATTGCACCTATTTCAAGAGCGTAAAACAGATGCAATGAGGCCCAATTTCAGAGACCAGTGTCCTGTACACCAAGGATGCCTGAAAAATATCTGGCCCGAGATTTAGTCAGGCCATTTTTCAGGTGTACCTGGTGGCCACCTAAAACAGGCGTTAGGCTACTTACCTGTGTAAATAATGTGCTTGACACCTGTTTTAGGCCCCCTTATAGAAATTGGATATCAAAGAGATGAGCAGAAGCCAAGCCTGCCCTGCTCCGGATTTGCCAGCGGCCTAAGCAATGGCCAGCGACAAAAGGTAAGATTCTTTTTTAAAGTGGAGCTAGGAGGAGGAGGAGTGCTCCCCTGACACCATAGTACCCCAATTGATCTCCACCATTGCCTTTCCAACCCATTAGGGCTTACCTTTGGGCAAAGTAAGCACACGTACTTATTTCTTAAAATTGGCAAGCTGTCTGGAGGCAATGGAGGTATGTCAGGTGCTGGGAACTTCCCTAAATTATTGAAATGAGGCCCGAGGCCCAATTTAGGGCTAGCCTCGGGCCTCCTGATTGGGACACGAGCTGCTTGTTCACCACTGATTCGGGGCCCTGGAAAAGGATCCAGACATATTTCTATCCCAGCAACCATTGACATGCTTAACAATGGGGAAACAATCCTGGTTAGAGGTCATTCAAAGCATCAACACGAATCGCAACTACTTCTGCATTTTCTCCTTGGTCGCAGCAGTGCACCAGGAGATTCACCTTCCATTCCAGGAGACCTCCGGACAGTCCGAGAAGCTTGGCAACCCTAAAGTGGTGGTCTTCCTTTCAATGATACCTGGACTTATACTGGTTAGCGGGAAGACTTTAGCTTTAATACAGTACGTATCACCATGAATTATTTCATATTTATTTCTACTATTTGCAGCATTGTATGTTGCTAATTAACACCTGAAGACTAAGAGTAGATTGCTGCAGATTTTCCATAAGCTAAATGGTCACAGTCAGTAGAGTAAGTATCTGTCATTTCAGTGCGATTATTATGGCTGGACCAAAATAATAAGTAGATTCTCTTCTTCCATCCAATGACAGTTGATGCCTGAAGGGATCTGTCCATAAGTTTAATTGCCCAAAACTTTGACAAGAAACATACATACTGACAACTCCATTCAAGATTATGAACTGATTCATACAGTAAAATATTGTTTATCGTAGAGTCTTTATTGTAGTTGTGGGCTGTGGTAAGTATTGGTTAGCAACCCCCTGACCTGGACCAAGTCCTCCACAGTCCCTTTTGTTAAGGGAGCCGACCAAGAATGTTTTTAAGAGAAACAAACTACCCTCTCTTTGGGAATCGGCAGTTTTATTGCTCATCCCTATTTGCCTTGAAAAGGTGGTGATGGGCTTTCGACTTGAACCACTGCAGTCCGTTTTTAAAGGTGCTCCCGCAATGCTGTTAGGTAGTGAGTTCCAGGTTGTGACCCAGCGATAATGATTGAACGGCGATATATGTCCATGTCAGGATGGTGTGTGACTTGAAGGGGAACTTGGAGGGATGGCATTCTCATGCACCTGCTACCCTTGTGTTTCTAGGCGGTGGAGGTTGTTGGCTTGCTGGAACCAAGGAAAAGTTATTTCAATGCAAAAAGGTAATGATTTGCCATTGAAAATAAATTTCCACTGTATAAATTACAGCTGTGAGAAGCAGCAATGCAACATGTAACTTAAATCATATATTAACTCATATAATCTTAGAAACGATAATGAGCTCATTGACTTTGATAGATGGTGAGTGAAAATACATAAGTCAAAATATACAAACTTGCTGCTTGTATAAAATAGTAACTTGTGTGTAGAGTTCACTGGGCTGTATGATAGCTTTTCTCAGCTCAAGAATCAAATGCAAATTTAGATAAATGAGTGTGCAAAATAATTTTATTTTAAGAGATTTAGGAATTTAAGAGTTCAGATTATTTATTATAAATGTGCTAGTGTTTTGTGCATTAAAGTTTAATAAGTGGAGAAAAGAATGTGAACGCACGGATAAAGAATCTATACTCATTCAGGTTTAGATCAAAGCAATTCTCCTGTTTACTCCCAGTGGCTACTAGAAAAGACAATAAAAAATAGTAATTTGTATATGTAGCAATAGGAGACTTTTTTCATTTATGAACAGATTACATAAAAATATTAAAAGTAATGCACGCCCGTGCACTTCTGTCAGCATATTCTTTTTAATTGATTTTTTTTAATAGCCTATTACCATTTCCAGTCTTTCAAGAAGCACCAGAGTCAGTTCCATTAAACTATACTAATGCACAAAATGTATTGTTTGACAGTTCAGTGACCAATAACTGCCCTGAAATGCTTCACAATATTGCTGCACTGGCTGCTGTGAGCTATAATTCATTCTTTCTGGCACTGCAAGCTGTGAATGATCTCCTGATGAGTGCTTTGTTAATGCCATTCACCTTCAACAATAAAAAACAGTGTAACATATCCAGTCATTTTTATATGTCCTGTAGTTACTATCCATTTACAGTGTAAAGATCCCTTGGGTTTATTGCTGGATATGAATTGCATCTCCTAGAGTATCATTTCATGCTCATGCTATGAACTGCAGGTATCTTTTTTACCCCAAGTTCACAGAGTTATTATAACCTCCATTAAAACAAATGTGACTGAGTATTTAAAATGAGGAGATTCCAAAGTAAAACAGTGGCAGACGCAAACCACTAGATTCACATATAAAACTGTTCTTTAGAATCTTGCATTAATAATGATGTTACATAGATTAAAGCTGATGTGGAATATATAGACCAAGAGCTCAGGAATGATGTTCAAGGCTTCGTGCTGATCAAACATCATCTCTGATTAATAAATGTCTCTAGCGTGCTATAATGGTCTGTTTAAAGCAGCTACCAGACAGATTTGCATAAGAAAATGTTCACACCTCCTGCCATTTGCTTCTTGTTATTGCATTCTACATCAGAATCTTCTTAATACCACGGTCCTAGTCTCTGGGTGCCACCAAGTCGATTTTCCTTCCTGTTAAATTAATTCTAAAGATGCCCTCCCACCAGAAAGAGTCATTTTTGAAGGTGCGGTGGTGAATCTTTCTATCCATTAAGGTGGTTAGAGTTCAACTCAGGCCTCAGTATCAGCATCAAGAACTTTCTACTCAAGGTAGATTAGGTGCAATGCAAAGGTCCTTACCTTGCCCTCCAAGACATAGAAACATAGAACCATAGAAAATAGGTGCAGGAGTAGGCCATTCGGCCCTTCGAGCCTACACCACCATTCAATATGATCATGGCTGATCATGCAACTTCAGTACCACATTCCTGCTTTCTCTCCATATCCCTTGATCCCTTTAGCCAGAAGGGCCACATCTAACTCCCTTTTGAATATATCTAATGAACTGGCCTCAACAACTTTCTGTGGTAGAGAATTCCACAGGTTCACAATTCTCTGAGTGAAGAAGTTTCTCCTCATCTCGGTCCTAAATGGCTTACCCTTTATCCTTAGACTGTGACCCCTGGTTCTGGACTTTCCCAACATCGGGAACATTCTTCCTGCATCTAACCTGCCCAATCCTGTCAGAATTTTATATGTTTCAAGGAGACCTCCACTCACTCTTCTAAATTCCAATGAATATAAGCCTAGTCGATCCAGTCTTTCTTCATATGTCCGTCCTGCCATCCCGGAAATCAGACTGGTGAACCTTTGCTGCACTCCCTCAATAGCAAGATTAGGAGACCAAAACTGTACACAATATTCCAGGTGAGGCCTCACCAAGGCCCTGTACAACTGCAGTCAAACATGACTTTTTCACAACCTCAGACCTTTCCCCCCCCCACCCGACTACATCAATGATCTGATTTAAACAAGATCTGTGTAGTACACTTTGGAAATTCAGTACAGTAAAGCATTTAATGTTGTAGCCAGTGAAATCTGAGATCAGAAACCTGGTTCCCACAATACTTTTTCTTTGTATTCAATACAACACCAACAGTAACTTGTATTTATATAGCACCTTTAACATAGTGAGACGTCCCAAGGTGCTTCACAGGAGTATTGTGAGCTAAAATATTTGAACCGAGCCAAATAAGGAGAAATTAGAACAGGTGAGCCAAAGCTTGGTCAAAGAGGTAGGGTTTAAGGATCGTCTTGAAGAAAGAAAGAGAGGTGGAGACGCGGAAAGGTTGAGGGAGGGAATTCCAGAGCTTAGGGCCTAGGCAACAGAAGGCACGGCCACCAATGGTTGAGCGATTATAAAAAGGGATGCTCAAGGGGGCAGAATTAGAGGAACACAGATGTCCCCGGGGGGTGGGGGGTTGTTGAGCTGGAGGAGATTACAGAGATAGGGAGGGGCGAGGCCATGGAAGGATTTGAAAACAAGGATAAGAATTTTGACATCGAGGCGTTGCTTAATTGGGAGTCAATGTAGGTCAACGAGCACAGGCCTATTCCTGCTCCTGATTCTTATGTACTTATGTTTCTATTCAGTTCTATCATGGAGTCTACTTCTGAGAACACCTTTTATAATAACATTTCATTTGCAACAAGAAATCTATTTGAAAAATAAAATGTTCTATTTGTAGCCCTGGATTTATTATTAAGCCATTGTTTTGCCAGTGGCTTGGTGCACATTACCAAATGACTAATTTGAATGCAAATCCTATTAGTTTAAATTAGAAGCTTATAGCTTCTGAGCAAATAAACCAGACTGTGTGGCTGTTTGAGGAGAGGTTATACATAAGCAGCAGCAGTAGACGCAGCACCAATTCTATTTGGACATCCAACTAGGTTTGTCTACAATGGTAGCATCAGAATGGTTCATGCAAAGCAAGGAATCACAGAATGTTGGCACAGAAACAAGCCAAATGATCATCAAGTCTGTGCCCATTCTTTTCTTCAAATGTCGACTAATCTAATCCCCTTCTCCAGTTCACTCTGCATACAACAACAACTTGCATTTATGTAGCACCTTTACTGTAATAAAATATCCCAAGGTACTTCACAGGAGCATAATTAGACAAAAATTAACACAAGGTTAAAAAAAAGGAGATGTTAGGGCAGGTGCCGAAAAGCTTGGTCGAAGAGCTAATTTAGCATCGTAAAGGCAGAGAGAGTGGTAGAGAGGTTTAGGAAGGGAATTCCAGAGCTTTGAGCCTAGATGGCAGAAGGCACAGCCACCAGTGGTGGGGCGTAGGAAGTGGGGGATGCAAAAGAGGCCAGAGTTGGAGGAATGTAAAGTTCTTGGAGGGTTACAGTGATAAGGAGGGGTGAAGCAATGGAGGGATTCGAACACAAGGACGAGACTTTTAAAATCATGGCATAAATGGACTGTGAGCCAATGTAGGTCAGTGAACACTGGGTTTCTGGATGAACAAGACTTGGTGCGATCTTTAGTAATTCTTTTCGTTAAAGAAACTCATTTACTGACTTTGTCTCAGCAATGATATGTGGCAGAGAGTACCACATTCTGACCAGAGATCCTTATTTGTGGCAAAATTGCTGAGCTGCAGTAAAGGCAGGACCCTCTCAGTAAAAATACTGGGGGAGAAAAGCAACATCTTTGCACCCATTTTTTGAGTGTAAAGTGAACACTGGAGGGTGGGGGTGGCTCATATTTGAGCTCACGATCTCCGATGGCTTTCCTCCTGTTTGTGCTTGCTTCCTCTGATTGTGCGAGAGCTTGTCCTGCAAGAGGAAAGGGAGTGTGTTTTGTGGCTTGCTGAAAGGTTGTGAAGATAGAATAGTGCCGCTGGTGTGTGAAAGATGGTACAGGTGTGGGGAAGTGAGCTAGGTCATTGTGAGGTGCAGAGCGTGCCAGTAGCAGTAGCTGAAGGTTGAGTAAAGTGCGTTGCTGTGATTGGAGGAGAGTGATGGGAAGTAGGGGAGGAAAGGCGTGTGAGTGCTGGAGCCACATGTGGAGCAGGTCTAAGGAGGGAATGAGAGATGTAGTAGGAGTCTTACTTTAGCAGCTCTGGTGAGATCATTAAATTACTTGTGGCATTGCAACACTCCTTGCAATGATCTGCTTCAGCACTTCTGCCCACTGGTGCCAGGCAGCTTGCCTTGGCACTCTTCTGCCATCTGAAGGGAAGGGTAGCTCCGTCCTCCTGGTCACCTCCAAAGCAGAATAAGAAAAATTGGAGGTATTTCCTGTAGCACCTGTGCCTGCTCCACTTTAGTTCAGTTCAATGCAGCCAAAGTGCACCTCCCCTTTAAGAGGTGCAGGCTGCATTTAAATGGTGCAATTTACCCAAATTTCCCACCACCAATCAGTGAGCTGCCAATAAACAGCGCGAGTGGCGATGGGTGTTCACCAATCTTAATCAAATGAGGCACTAGCACTAATGTTGCTCGTGCCTTTCCCACACATGATTGGGCACGCGGTCACTTCATGCCAGAAACTGTTGAAGTTCTGCCCCACTGTTTGTATCCGAAAATCAAAGGTAACCGTGGAAGATTCAAATTTAGTGTGATTTTTTAAGTATTTTAGGAGAATTTAAAGTTGTGATTTTCATAACAAATGCTTCTTGGGGTCAATTTTCACTTTGATCGTGGGCAGTAAACTAATTGTTGCAGATCACCCGCCTGTTACATGCCCTGTCTGATTGTTAGTTCACTGAAGTCAATGAATGGGTAAATCGGGCAGGGGTTATAATGGGCAGCCCATCTCCATTTGCCAGTTCAGCAACCGCACCCAAAATTAAAATACAACCATGTATATAAATTCACTGAAGTGAAGAGAAATCTTTGAATGTATTGATTTGTTATGGTAATAAGTTGGACTGGTCCAAGTTGTTACAATAATCTTTACATTAACTTAAGATGATGAGAATGCTCAGCATTTCATTGTAGCATAGGAACATAGGAATGTACAGGATCAATAGAGACCATTTCAGTCTACCTTGATGTTCCCACAGTTCAAAAGAAAAATACATTATTGACTACCCATGCCCCTCGATTGATTTTCTCACCAGCTGCCTGTTCAACTCCCTATTTGTTACCAGCCATAATCATCTCCTTGAATAGTTAGTTCCAAACGTTCACCACGCTCTGTGAAATAGTTCTATCTGGTCTGCCTATTCACCTTCCCACTTAATTCCGAACTCCCTCGCTGTTGTTATCGGGGCTATTGTAAACACAGGGGTCAATTTGTTAAATATCTTGGAGAGCTCATGGATCTCGAAGTGCTATACCTATCAAAGGCACTTACATTTTTAGATCATTTAAACTAGATTGATTTGTTTTCCATCTCTGGAAAGTGTCTACGTTAAAGGCGCTATTTAAATGAAAGTTGTTATTGTTGAAAATTCACTTTTCACCCCAGAGCAAGAACAAACTTGTCTTGTAAGTAGATCTAAGCTACTATTCTACTGTAGCAACAGGCAATTCAACAAAGAGCAGTGCAATGGGATTGGTTTTCGGATTTCTCGAGCCAGAGTCAGTTGGCATGTGAACTTCTATGGTTCTAAGTTAACCCAACTACCTGATTTCACCTGACTTCAAAAGATGCTTCCCTGAACCTAAGGGGATAATTTAAACCTAACTCGCCAGGTGGGAAATCCATGTGATCAGGTGGGTTAAGTTAAAATTATGCCCTAAGTTTCTTTCTACAAACCATCAAATTTGAAAGAGGATCTTGAAGGAGCTTTCAAGAGTTTCGGTGCAGTGACTGCTTCTGCACTCAAGTATGTTGATGTCAAATCATTAATAGCATGCAACCCAAGAAATGTCAAAAACATATACAATAAAATCCATAGTGTGTCAGCCAGTGGGTCAGTGCTGACACACTCCAGGCTCAGTAATTATCCTCAGTGACCTTCCATTAGGGAGGGTGGCTGATCATCAGTGAGCCTTGGTGGAAGTGCTCCTGTGTAGACATCAGGTTTCACCATAGTGTCCCCCATGGTCCACTATCGCGCATTCTATTTCTTTACATTTATGTACTAAGATGTCTAATTACTGGACTTATAGGAATGGTGTATCTCAGTTTGCAGTATTTTGTAATCAAGCCTTATCTTCAATCTATTATATAGAAAGTTACAAATGCACATTTAGGTACTGAATATGTACTTAGGTCAGCAAATGAAGTTCAACAAATGTTAGAAGGGCAATATGCTTATTGTTGGTTTATAGCAATGTTAAAAATGTCTATACCTTTACAATATTTGATATATAGCAGCCGCTTTTGTATCAGACATGCACACCATACATTGGGTCAGTAAGCACCTCTACTGTTCTGCGGTCACATTACAACTCACTATTACCCGTTACCTTTAACAGATTTTGTTGAAAGATTCCATACCACACAGGAAATTATTTACATTTATCAAACAAACTAAGTTAATGTTTTAAGACAGCTCCATCTCCACCCTGTTCTAGCTGGTGATTTGGTGGCAGAGATGATCACATGTCGTGGAGTGTAAAGGATTAAAGAAAGAAATCTCAGGGGACAGAATAACTTCATAGTCGCTGCGCTTGACAATGCTTAGAATTATCTTTCAAAAGCTTCAGCATTATTGATCAAATGAGACTGATGTCCCACATAGCACGTAATTCAAATCTATTAAAATGCAAAGATACCTTTTAAACAATCCAGTCTTTATAAAAGGCAAAGAGCAGTTGTGATATTGAACGTCTTTAAATCTCACAAGTGAAATTTCATTTGGAACAATGGCTACATAAAAGTTGGACTTTCTCAATTCCTCCACCGCCCCACCCCCCACCCCCCATCAAACCCTTGAGATTCCTTGAGAAACAATGAACATCAAAATAATGAATAGAGACACAGTTAAACAAAATTAGGAAATGTAAAAATTGAAGAAAATAGCAACATTTGTAAGCATGGTGCAAATGATGTTGAAACTCTATCTCGAGAGTATCCCTGTGGATGTATGAAGTGATAGTTGTCAATATAAATATCAATATCATTGTAGCTGACTACACTGAAAATGATTGAGATGAAAGATGTAAAAAAGCAGGGAACAAATCTTCAGCTGGTAACATAGATTGTTGAAAGTGTTATTAAAAGCGGTTAAAAATTGACTTTTATATACTGGGAAACAGGCACACAATTGAAGGATCATAAATATAAGATTTGACCAGATAGGATGATTGCAATCCATCATGAGACTTAAGAAAGACTCAAGACAATGGCATATTTCATCTTCCACCATCAAAACAAATTGAACTGGTTAATTATCTTATTTGCTGTTTGTGAAACTTTGCAAATTGGATGCCACGTTTGCACTTAATTTGTTGTCTGTGAAGTGCTTTGAGACGTCCAGATGCCTATAAAATGCAAATTCTTCTTTCTAAATGTCAGTGCTTGCGTGAAGAAAAATACACTTCAGTGTGAACTTTGGCTATGTATAAACTTTTATTACAGAAATCTAAGGCTCAATTTTGCCAAAGTCGTTTTTTGGCGTACTTGAAGAGTTATGCCATTTTTTTGGGGCCTAACTACACCAAAAAAATTCCAACTTTCCCCGTTTGAATTGTTGATTTTAGCGCCGCCTAGCTTGTCCTTTAGCTTTGGGGGTGGAGCCTAAGATCTGCGCCAAAACGATCGGGTTGCCAGGATAACGAGGGACATACTCGGGCTGAGGCTGGAAAGTTAAACATACAACACATTCTGGCTAGCTCACAGCAACCTGCACAAGCACCTTGCACATTGCAGCTTACCAACATGAAAATATTAAAGAGTTTATGCCAAAAGTCTATTTCCCCCTCTCGGTGCCCGGTACTGCTCCTAACAATGGCCAAAAGGCCTCCACCCTTCTCCCCTCTCTCCTCTCTCCTCTCCCCCACTCTCTCCTCTCCCTCTCTCTCTCCCTCTCTGCTGCTGCTGTCCTGGCCGTGGAACTGCATCTGCTGCGCTGATTCCCTTACCTGTGCCGATTTTGTTAACTGCCCCACAGTTACATACGCCGTCTTAAGAAAACTTGGAGTAAATAGGAGCTGGCCAAACTTGCTTAAATGGCCAGAATTGGCACAAGTGGCAGATTACGTCCCTAATGAGGTAAAAAAAATCATAGCCTAAAAAAATCGTACCTAAGTGAATTACATTAGCGCAGAAACTTTGGGGAAACTTTGGGGAAACTTGGAGATTTTCATTTACTCCAAAAAAAACAGTGCCGCCAAAAAAACGGCACTGATAATTGGGGAAAATTGAGCCCCTAGTCTTAAGACAGAGAGACAGACTATTATCTGAATGGTGACAGATTAGGAAAAGGGGAGGTGCAAAGAGACCTGGGTGTCATGGTACATCAGTCATTGAAGGTTGGCATGCAGGTGCAGCAGGCGGTTAAGAAAGCAAATGGCATGTTGGCCTTCATAGCGAGGGGATTTGAGTACAGGGGCAGGGAGGTGTTGCTATAGTTGTACAGGGCATTGGTGAGGCCACACCTGGAGTATTGTGTACAGCTTTGGTCTCCTAACCTGAGGAAGGACATTCTTGCTATTGAGGGAGTGCAGCGAAGGTTCACCAGACTGATTCCCGGGATGGCGGGACTGACCTATCAAGAAAGACTGGATCAACTGGGCTTGTATTCACTGGAGTTCAGAAGAATGAGAGGGGACCTCATAGAAACATTTAAAATTCTGACGGGGTTAGACAGGTTGATGCAGGAAGAATGTTCCCAATGTTGGGGAAGTCCAGAACCAGAGGTCACAGTCTAAGGATAAGGGGTAAGCCATTTAGGACCGAGATGCGGAGGAACTTCTTCACCCAGAGAGTGGTGAACCTGTGGAATTCTCTACCACAGAAAGTTGTTGAGGCCAATTCACTAAATATATTCAAAAAGGAGTTAGATGAGGTCCTTACTACTAGGGGGATCAAGGGGTACGGCGAGAAAGCAGGAATGGGGTACTGAAGTTGAATGTTCAGCCATGAACTCATTGAATGGCGGTGCAGGCTAGAAGGGCCGAATGGCCTACTCCTGCACCTATTTTCTATGTTTCTATGTTTCTATGTAAGAAGCTTCCTTCTGTAGGTCCAGTTAGTCAAGTAATTAGAAGGAAAAGGCCAATGCGACGGGTGGAGCTTGACCAGTGAACATGAAATTGGCTATGGAACCTCCGGAATGAAATTGACATGTTTCAATGAGGATGGCACTGGCCACCATAATGGCCTCACTTTACCTGTCATTTTCTTTCACCGTAAGACGTGGCGTACTGTGCGTGGGGCAGCAGGCCCGATTCCTGACCTGGGCTCGCCCACTGAGGCTCCACTGCCAGCTTCTGCATTTCGTTTCCAGTTTCCTGATGTTCATACTTTTTTTTAGAAAAGACCTTTCCAAATTCTACTGGGTATAGTCTTTGATGGATCAGCTGTGCTTTTCCTGCCCATCATTTTCATATGTGCGTATGTTTGTAACTTTTTCATGCATCTTGTTGGAATGTCAAGCAGTAAGAAATGGCAGATTCACCTTTTGTAACCTTTAGATTCACTCTTCTGATTAGTAAATGAAGATGGAACCAAACATGTAACACAAAGAACAAAAATGAAGTTTATTACTTATTTACGTGATTTGCAACTGAAGTAACAAAAAGTTTACAAATTCATTGATTAATTTTAACGCTTATTTTATGAACAAGATTTTGGTCCAAATCTACCTCAGAAAGCCACTGTCAATATAATTTTCCAGTTATCATTGATGGACCTAGGTTTACTGCAATAGGATTGAAACTTTAACATTCAACGCTGATTGGAGGTATAGCACATTTATCACCCTCTCAAAAGGCTTAGGTCTAGAAATTGGGTAGCGCCCTGCTTAGGGGGCGGTAACATTCACGAGGGGTGAGACTGTGTGCCAGGCGCAGATGTCTCGCCTCTCGCGATAATTTGGGGTTATCGCCCCCGGAAGGAAGTGGAGCTAACTCAAGCACTCCACGGCCTTCCTGGGGCATGAACGTGACGCACAGCTCTGCAGCGCTAAGCACTGGGCCACGTAGCGCTGCCGTATGAGAGGCTCTTCCCTCAATTAAAGGGAAGGGCACAAGCTGCACACTGTGCATAACAGAATGGCGGGCTGAGCAATCGCGGCACCAAACCCGTGATTAAAGCGACACCCAAGTGGGACGAAAATCGTGTTTTTTTTCAAGCACAGCCGGCCACCTCCCCTTTAAATTTTGCCCCGTTAGCAGCCGGCCCGTATGCGCCCCTGAAGCAGTCGCTGTTGTCGCCCGGTGCAGTTTCATGGGGCAAAACTCAATTTAGGTGCCGGAGCACTAATGGGGCAATGCGCACAGCGATCTCCGAGCGAAGAAGAGCGTGGCGCAACGCCATAGTGCCGCTGTTAAACACCCGGCAAATTTAGTGGGAGTCGTGAGTGGCGCCACACCTGGTCGAAAAGTCACTTACGCTTCGGGAGGCGCAAATACATCCCATTCCTCCCCATTAGTGTATATAATTAACATTTCTTTTTATTCGTTCATGGGATGTGGGCGTCGCTGGCAAGGCCAGCATTTTTTTTTTAATAAATTCGTAGCCAATCGTTTCCAATTCTTTGTCAAAACACAAACGCCAGAGGTCACCTTGCACCTGTCAAGGATCACTCTGCGCCAATGCTCTTAGCCAAAAGGCCTAGAGCCACTGCACCGTTCCTGGAAGTACTGCAATACCAGGTTCGTGCCATGGAGGTGGATGGGTCAGGTCCCCCACACACCTCCGTGGAGGTGGATGGGTCAACCCTCCCCACCCACCTCCTGTTTCCAAAAATGCAAGCATATACCTTCCTGACCAGGGAGAAACCACCATGAGGTCATGGTGGCTGGTCAGAAACGGTACTACACTTGATCTTAGCCAAAAGGCCAGCATTTATTGCCCAGCCCTAATTGCCCTTGAGAAGATGGTGGTGAGCCACTTTCTTGAGCCGCTGCAGTCCGTGTGGTGAAGGTACTCTCACAGTGCTGTTAGGGAGGGAGTTTCAGGATTTTCACCCAGCGACGGTGAAGGAATGACAATTATGCTTCCAAATCAAGATGGTGTGTGACTTGGAGGGGAACGTGGAGGTGGTGGTGTTCCCATGTGCTTGCTGCCCTTGTCCTTTTAGTTGGTAGAGGTCTTGGGTTTGGGAGGTGCTGCCGAAGAAACCTTGGCGAGTTGCTACAGGGCCTCTTGTAGATGGTGCACACTGCAGCCACGGTGCGCCGGTGGTGGAGGCAGCTCGTGCAGTGCACGGAGTGCAGCAGCATAGAGTGGCATTTGTGAGTTTGGTAAGTGGGTGAGTTTTAAGGGTTATTCTCTTTAAACCATTTGGAGGCTGGAGTAAATTGTTAGTGGCAATTGCCAGTAGCTTCGAAGTAAGTAGCAGTTTAACTTAAAGGGGAAAAGTTAAATAGTTGGGAATCTTTCAGGTTTAGGCAGAGAAAAACAAGGTAACTCTCCAGTAGGAGGCAATTAGCAGCTAGTTAAAACCAGTTCTGTAAACGACTGACCAGTAGTGAGTCATCTGATCTAGATACAGTTTAAAAAGAGGCAGCTCATGCAGAGCACGGAGTGCAGCAGCATAGAGTGGCATTTGTGAGTTTGGTAAGTGGATGAGTTTGGGCAAGAGGGGGTGGCAGGTGCGGTTTTGTCTTGTTTTTCCTACCAGTGCTGACACTAGAGCAGCTGATAAGGAGTGCGAGAGTAGGAGACGGAGGCTCAGAGACCAGCCCAACCAGTTGCAGACAAAGATAGAGAGGTGCGAAATCGAGAGGTGACGTCACAGCCAAGCTGGTAAGTGGTTGGCTGTTTGACTGGTAAGTATAACTCTCTTTTAGACTGACTTTTAGATTGGTTTAATTGGCAGCGAACTACTAAGTAGCTGTTTGGTGTTTAAGTAAATTTTAGTAAGTAAATTAATTTACGGGTTAAGTCATGGCAGGAGAGCTCGGACCCATGTCATGCTCCTCCTGTGCTTTGTGGGAAGTCAGGGACGCTTCCAGTGTCCCTGACTACTATGTGTGCGGGAAGTGTGTCCAGCTGCAGCTCCTGACAAACCGCATGACGGCACTGGAGCTGCGGATGGACTCACTCTGGAGCATACGCGATGCTGAGAATGTTGTGGATAGCACATTGAGTGAGTTGGTCACACCGCAGGTAAGGGTTAGGACAGATAGTGAATGGGTGATCAAGAGACAAGGCAAGAGCAGGAAGGTAGTGCAGGAGTCCCCTGCGGTCATCTCCCTCCAAAACAAATATACCGTTTTGGATACTGTTGGGGGAGATGACTTACCAGGGGAAGGCACCAGCAGCCAGGTTCATGGCACCGTGGGTGGCTCTGCTGCACAGAAGGGCGGGAAAAAGAGTGGAAGAGCTATAGTGATAGGGGATACTATTGTAAGGGGAATAGATAGGAGTTTCTGCGGCCGCAACCGAGACTCCAGGATGGTATGTTGCCTCCCTGGTGCAAGGGTCAAGGATGTCTCGGAGCTGCTGCAGAGCATTCTGGAGAGGGAGGGTGAACAGCCAGTTGTCGTGGTACATGTATGTACCAACGACATAGGTAAGAAGTGGGAAGAGGTCCTACAAGCTGAATTTAGGGAGCTAGGAGTTAAATTAAAATGTAGGACCTCAAAGGTAGTAATCTCTGGATTGCTACCAGTGCCACGTGCTAATCAGAGTAGAGGGAGCAGGAAGTTAGAATAAATATGTGGCTTGAGCAGTGGTGCAAGAGGGAGGGATTCAAATCCCTGGGACATTGGAACCAGTTCTGGGGGGTAGGACTGGAACTGATGTTCCAGGGGTAACATTTGCTAATGCAGTTCGGGAGTGTTTAAACTAATATGGCAGGGGGATGGGAACCTATGCAGCGAGATAGGGCGAAGTAATATGGAGTCAGAAACAGATGGTCGAAAGGTAAAAAGCAATAGTGGAAGGCCGAGTAAACAAAGGCAAGAAACAAAAAGGGCCACACTACATCATAATTCTAAAAGGACAAAGGGTGTTAAAAAAACAAGCCTGAAGGCTTTGTGTCTTAATGCAAGGAGTATCCATAATAAGGTGGATGAATTAACTGTGCAAATAGATGTTAACAGATATGATGTGATTGGGATTACAGAGACGTGGCTCCAGGATGATCAGGGCTGGGAACTCAATATCCAAGGGTATTCAACATTCAGGAAGGATAGAATAAAAGGAAAAGGAGGTGGGGTAGCATTACTGGTTAAAGAGGAGATTAATGCAATAGTTAGGAAGGACATTAGCTTGGATGATGTGGAATCTATATGGGTAGAGCTGCAGAACACCAAAGGGCAAAAAACGTTAGTGGGAGTTGTGTACAGACCTCCAAACAGTAGTAGTGATGTTGGGGAGGGCATCAAACATGAAATTAGGGGTGCATGCAATAAAGGTGCAGCAGTTATCATGGGTGACTTTAATATGCACATAGATTGGGCTAACCAAACTGGAAGCAATACGGTGGAGGAGGATTTCCTGGAATGCATAAGGGATGGTTTTCTAGACCAATATGTCAAGGAACTAACTAGGGGGGAGGCCATCTTAGACTGGGTGTTGTGTAATGAGAGAGGATTAATTAGCAATCTCGTTGTGCGAGGCCCCTTGGGGAAGAGTGACCATAATATAGTGGAATTCTACATTAAGATGGAGAATGAAACAGTTAATTCAGAGACCATGGTCCAGAACTTAAAGAAGGGTAACTTTGAAGGTATGAGGCATGAATTGGCTAGGATAGATTGGCGAATGATACTTAAGGGGTTAACTGTGGATGGGCAATGGCAGACATTTAGAGACCGCATGGATGAACTACAACAATTGTACATCCCTGTCTGGCGTAAAAATAAAAAAGGGAAGGTGGCTCAACCGTTGCTACCAAGGGAAATCAGGGATAGTATTAAAGCCAAGGAAGTGGCATACAAATTGGCCAGAAATAGCAGTGAACCCAGGGACTGGGAGAAATTTAGAACTCAGCAGAGGAGGACAAAGTGTTTGATTAGGGCAGGGAAAATAGAATACGAGAGGAAGCTTGCAGGGAACATTAAGACGGACTGCAAAAGTTTCTATAGATATGTAAAGAGAAAAAGGTTAGTAAAGACAAATGTAGGTCTCCTGCAGTCAGAATCAGAGGAAGTCATAACGGGGAACAAAGAAATGGCAGACCAATTGAACAAATACTTTGGTTCGGTATTCACTAAGGAGGACACAAACAACCTTTCGGATATAAAAGGGGTCAGAGGGTCTAGTAAGAAGGAGGAACTGAGGGAAATCCTTATTAGTCGGGAAATTGTGTTGGGGAAATTGATGGGATTGAAGGTCGATAAATCCCCAGGGCCTGATGGACTGCATCCCAGAGTACTTAAGGAGGTGGCCTTGGAAATAGCGGATGCATTGACAGTCATTTTCCAACATTCCATTGACTCTGGATCAGTTCCTATCGAGTGGAGGGTAGCCAATGTAACCCCACTTTTTAAAAAAGGAGGGAGAGAGAAAACAGGGAATTATAGACCGGTCAGCCTGACATCGATTGTGGGTAAAATGATGGAATCAATTATTAAGGATGTCATAGCAGCGCATTTGGAAAGAGGTGACTTGATAGGTCCAAGTCAGCATGGATTTGTGAAAGGGAAATCATGCTTGACAAATCTTCTGGAATTTTTTGCGCATGTTTCCAGTAGAGTGGACAAGGGAGAACCAGTTGATGTGTTGTATTTGGACTTTCAGAAGGCTTTCGACAAGGTCCCACACAATAGATTAATGTACAAAGTTAAAGCACATGGGATTGGGGGTAGTGTGCTGACGTGGCTTGAGAACTGGTTGGCAGACAGGAAGCAAAGAGTAGGAGTAAATGGGTACTTTTCAGAATGGCAGGCGGTGACTAGTGGGGTACCGCAAGGTTCTGTGCTGGGGCCCCAGCTGTTTACATTGTACATTAATGATTTAGACGAGGGGATTAGAAACATAGAAACATAGAAAATAGGTGCAGGAGCAGGCCATTCAGCTCTTCTAGCCTGCACCGCCATTCAATGAGTTCATGGCTGAACATGAAACTTCAGTACCCCCTTCCTGCTTTCACGCCATACCCCTTGATCCCCCGAGTAGTAAGGACTTCATCTAACTCCCTTTTGAATATATTTAGTGAATTGGCCTCAACTACTTCCTGTGGTAGAGAATTCCACAGGTTCACCACTCTCTGGGTGAAGAAGTTTCTCCTTATCTCGGTCCTAAATGGCTTACCCCTTATCCTTAGACTGTGACCCCTGGTTCTGGACTTCCCCAACATTGGGAACATTCTTCCTGCATCCAACCTGTCCAAACCCGTCAGAATTTTAAACGTTTCTATGAGGTCCCCTCTCACTCTTCTGAACTCCAGTGAATACAAGCCCAGTTGATCCAGTCTTTCTTGATAGGTCAGTCCCACCATCCCGGGAATCAGTCTGGTGAATCTTCGCTGCACTCCCTCAATAGCAAGAATGTCCTTCCTCAAGTTAGGAGACCAAAACTGTACACAATACTCCAGGAGTGGCCTCACCAATGCCCTGTACAACTGTAGCAACACCTCCCTGCCCCTGTACTCAAATCCCCTCGCTATGAAGGCCAACATGCCATTTGCTTTCTTAACCGCCTGCTGTACCTGCATGCCAACCTTTAATGACTGATGTACCATGACACCCAGGTCTCGTTGCACCTTCCCTTTTCCTAATCTGTCACCATTCAGATAATAGTCTGTCTCTCTGTTTTTACCACCAAAGTGGATAACCTCACATTTATCCACATTATACTTCATCTGCCACGCATTTGCCCATTCACCTAACCTATCCAAGTCACTCTGTAGCCTCATAGCATCCTCCTCGCAGCTCACACTGCCACCCAACTTAGTGTCATCCGCAAAAATGGAGATACTACATTTAATCCCCTCGTCTAAATCATTAATGTACAATGTAAACAGCTGGGGCCCCAGCACAGAACCCTGCGGTACCCCACTAGTCACTGCCTGCCATTCCGAAAAGTACCCATTTACTCCTACTCTTTGCTTCCTGTCTGACAACCAGTTCTCAATCCACGTCAGCACATTACCCCCAATCCCATGTGCTTTAACTTTGCACATTAATCTCCTGTGTGGGACCTTGTCGAAAGCCTTCTGAAAGTCCAAATATACCACATCAACTGGTACTCCTTTGTCCACTTTATTGGAAACATCCTCAAAAAATTCCAGAAGATTTGTCAAGCATGATCTCCCTTTCACAAACCCATGCTGACTTGGACCTATCATGTCACCATTTTCCAAATGCGCTGCTATGACATCCTTAATAATTGATTCCATCATTTTACCCACTACTGAGGTCAGGCTGACCGGTCTATAATTCCCTGCTTTCTCTCTCCCTCCTTTTTTAAAAAGTGGGGTTACATTGGCTACCCTCCACTCGATAGGAACTGATCCAGAGTCAATGGAATGTTGGAAAATGACTGTCAATGCATCCGCTATTTCCAAGGCCACCTCCTTAAGTACTCTGGGATGCAGTCCATCAGGCCCTGGGGATTTATCGGCCTTCAATCCCATCAATTTCCCCAACACAATTTCCCGACTAATAAAGATTTCCCTCAGTTCCTCCTCCTTACTAGACCCTCTGACCACTTTTATATCCGGAAGGTTGTTTGTGTCCTCCTTAGTGAATACTGAACCAAAGTACTTGTTCAATTGGTCTGCCATTTCTTTGTTCCCCGTTATGACTTCCCCTGATTCTGACTGCAGGGGACCTACGTTTGTCTTTACTAACCTTTTTCTCTTTACATACCTATAGAAACTTTTGCAATCCGCCTTAATGTTCCCTGCAAGCTTCTTCTCGTACTCCATTTTCCCTGCCCTAATTCAACCCTTTGTCCTTCTCTGCTGAGTTCTAAATTTCTCCCAGTCCCCATGTTCGCTGCTATTTCTGGCCAATGTGTTTGCCATTTCCTTGGCTTTAATACTATTCCTGATTTCCCTAGATAGCCACGGTTGAGCCACCTTCCCTTTTTTATTTTTACGCCAGACAGGAATGTACAATTGTTGTAATTCATCCATGCGGTCTCTAAATGTCTGCCATTGCCCATCCACAGTCAACCCCTTAAGTATCATTAGCCAATCTATCTTAGCCAATTCATGCCTCATACCTTCAAAGTTACCCTTCTTTAAGTTCTGGACCATGGTCTCTGAATTAACTGTTTCATTCTCCATCCTAATGCAGAATTCCACCATATTATGGTCACTCTTCCCCAAGGGGCCTCGCATAATGAGATTGCTAATTAATCCTCTCTCATTACACAACACCCAGTCTAAGATAGCCTCCCCCCTAGTTGGTTCCTCGACATATTGGTCTAGAAAACCATCCCTTATGCACTCCAGGAAATCCTCCTCCACCGTATTGCTTCCAGTTTGGCTAGCCCAATCTATGTGCATATTAAAGTCACCCATTATAACTGCTGCACCTTTATTGCATGCACTCCTAATTTCCTGTTTGATGCCCTCCCCAACATCACTACTACTGTTTGGAGGTCTGTACACAACTCCCACTGACGATTTTTGCCCTGTAGTCTTCTGCAGCTCTACCCATATAGATTCCACATCATCCAAGCTAATGTCTTTCCTAACTATTGCATTAATCTCCCCTTTAACCAGCAATGCTACCCCACCTCCTTTTCCTTTTATTCTATCCTTCCTGAATGTTGAATACCCCTGGATGTTGAGTTCCCAGCCCTGATCATCCTGGAGCCACGTCTCTGTAATCCCAATCACATCATATTTGTTAACATCTATTTGCACAGTTAATTCATCCACCTTATTGCGGATACTCCTTGCATTAAGACACAAAGCCTTCAGGCTTGCTTTTTTAACACCCTTTGTCCTTCTAGAATTTTGCTGTACAGTGGCCCTTTTTGTTCTTTGCCTTGGGTTTCTCTGCCCTCCACTTTTCCTCATCTCCTTTCTGTCTTTTGCTTTTGCCTCATTTTTGTCTCCCTCTGTCTCCCTGCATAGGTTCCCATCCCCCTGCAATATTAGTTTAAATCCTCCCCAACAGCACTGGCAAACACTCCCCCTAGGACATTGGTTCCGGTCCTGCCCAGGTGCAGACCGTCCGGTTTGTACTGGTCCCACCTCCCCCAGAACCGGTTCCAATGCCCCAAGAATTTGAATCCCTCCCTGCTGCACCACTGCTCAAGCCATGTATTCATCTGCGCTATCCTGCGATTCCTACTCTGACTAGCACGTGGCACTGGTAGCAATCCCGAGATTACTGCTTTTGAGGTCCTACTTTTTAATTTAGCTCCTAGCTCCTTAAATTCTTTTCGTAGGACCTCATCCCTTTTTTTACCTATGTCGTTGGTACCAATGTGCACCACGACAACTGGCTGTTCTCCCTCCCATTTCAGAATGTCCTGCACCCGCTCCGAGACATCCTTGACCCTTGCACCAGGGAGGCAACATACCATCCTGGAGTCTCGGTTGCATCCGCAGAAACGCCTATTTATTCCCCTCACCATCGAATCCCCTATCACTATCGCGCTCCCACTCTTTTTCCTGCCCTCCTTTGCAGCAGAGCCACCTACGGTGCCATGAACTTGGCTGCTGCTGCCCTCCCCTGATGAGTCATCCTCCCCAACAGTACTCAAAGCAGTGTATCTGTTTTGTAGGGGGATGACCACAGGGGACCCCTGCACTATCTTTCTTGCACTGCTCTTCCTGCTGGTCTTCCATTCCCTATCTGGCTGTGGACCCTTCTCCTGCGGTAAGACCAATTCACTACACGTGATACTCACGTCATTCTCAGCATCGTGGATGCTCCAGAGTGAATCCACCCTCAGCTCCAATTCCGCAACGCGGACCGTCAAGAGCTCGAGGCGGATACACTTCCCACACACGTAGCGCCCAGGGACACCGGAAGTGTCCCCGAGTTCCCACATGGTACAGGAGGAGCATATCACATGGCCGAGCTCTCCTGCCATGCCTTAACCTTAGATACACTTTAATTGGTAATAACAATGTTACAGTTCACTTACTGATATAAAAAAGAAAAGAAAAGCTACTCACCAATCACCAGCCAATCACTTACCCCATTGGCTGTGACGTCACTTTTTGATTACTTTCTACTTCGATTTTGCTTTCTCTCCCGCTGTAGCTGCCTTTTATAGGCTGCTCCCACGTCTCACCAACTGCCGCTGGCTCTCGATCTCCCGCTGGGCCTTTGATAGGTCGCTCCCCTCTCACCAACTGCCGCTGGCTCTCGATCTCCCGCTGGGCCTTTTATAGACCGCTCCCCTCTCACCAACTGCCGCTGGCTCTCGATCTCCCGCTGGGCCTTTTATAGGTCACTCCCCTCTCACCAACTGCCGCTGGCTCTCGATCTCCCGCTGGGCCTTTTATAGGCCGCTCCCGCGTCTCAGCAACTGCCGCTGGCTCTCGATCTCCCGCTGGGCTTTTGATAGGTCGCTCCCCTCTCACCAACTGCCGCTGGCTCTCGATCTCCCGCTGGGCTTTTGATAGGTCGCTCCCCTCTCACCAACTGCCACTGGCTCAATCGATATTTTAGTTTTATTGTTTAATTATTTTATCTGTTCTAAGTTATTAATTTAATGAGTACTAGCAAGTTACAGTTTCTCAGCTCTTAATTTAAACCCCTTCCCTAATTAAATGTAGTATCTCCAAATTTGCGGATGACACTAAGTTGGGTGGCAGTGTGAGCTGTGAGGAGGATGCTATGAGGCTGCAGAGTGACTTGGATAGATTAGGTGAGTGGGCAAATGCATGGCAGATGAAGTACAATGTGGATAAATGTGAGGTTATCCACTTTGGTGGTAAAAGCAGAGAGACAGACTATTATCTGAATGGTGACAGATTAGGAAAAGGGGAGGTGCAACGAGACCTGGGTGTCATGGTACATCAGTCATTGAAGGTTGGCATGCAGGTACAGCAGGCGGTTAAGAAAGCAAATGACATGTTGGCCTTCATAGCGAGGGGATTTGAGTACAGGGGCAGGGAGGTGTTACTACAGTTGTGCAGGGCCTTGGTGAGGCCACACCTGGAGTATTGTGTACAGTTTTGGTCTCCTAACTTGAGGAAGGACATTCTTGCTATTGAGGGAGTGCAGCGAAGGTTCACCAGACTGATTTCCTGGATGGCGGGACTGACATATCAAGAAAGACTGGATTAACTGGGCTTGTATTCACTGGAGATCAGAAGAATGAGAGGGGATCTCATAGAAACATTTCAAATTCTGACGGGTTTAGACAGGTTAGATGCAGGAAGAATGTTCCCAATGTTGGGGAAGTCCAGAACCAGGGGTCACAGTCTAAGGATAAGGGGTAAGCCATTTAGGACCGAGATGAGGAGAAACTTCTTCACCCAGAGAGTGGTGAACCTGTGGAATTCTCTACCACAGAAAGTTGTTGAGACCAATTCACTAAATATATTCAAAAAGGAGTTAGATGTAATCCTTACTACTAGGGGGATCAAGGGTTATGGCGAAAAAGCAGGAATGGGGTACTGAAGTTGCATGTTCACTCATGAACTCATTGAATGGCGGTGCAGGCTCGAAGGGCCGAATGGCCGACTCCTGCACCTATTTTCTATATTTCTATGTTTCAATGTTTAAGATGGTGGGTGGGGTGCCAATCAAGTGGGTTGCTTTGTCCTGGATAGTGTTGAGCTTCTTGAGCACTGTTGGAGCTGCACTCATCCAGGCAAGTGGAGAGTATTCCATCACACTCCTGACTTGTGTCTTGTAGATAGTGGAAAGGCTTTGGGGAGTCAGGAGATGAGACAATCACCACAGAATACCCAGCCTCTGACCTGCTCTTGTTGCCACAGTATTTATGTGGCTGGTCCAGTTAATTTTCTAGTCAATGGCGACCCCCCAGGGCGTTGATGATAGGGGATTCGGCGATGGTAATGCCATTGAATGTTAAGGGGTGGTGATTAGATTTGCGCTTATTGGAGATAGTCATTGCCTGGCACTTTTGTGGCATGAATGTAAATTGCCACTTATCAGCTCAAGCCTGAATGTCATCCAGGTCTTGCTGTATGCGGGCATGGACTGCTTCATTATCTGAGCAGTTGCGAATGGAACTGAACACTATGCAATCATCAATGAACTTCCCCACCTCTGACCTTATAATGGAAGGAAGGTCATTGATGATGGTTGGGCCTAGGACACTGCCCTGAGGAACTCCTGCAGTGATGTCTTGGGGCTGTGAGGATTGACCTCCAACAACCACAATCATCTTCCTTTATGTTAAATATGACTCCAGCCAATGGAGTTTCCCCCCCCGATTCCCATTGACTTCAGTTTTACTAGGGCTCCTTGATGCCACATTCAGTCAAATGCTGCCTTGATATCAAGGGCAGTCACTCTCACCTCACCTCTGGAATTTAGCTCTTTTGTCCATGTTTGGACCAAGGATATAATGAGTTCTGGAGCCGAGTTGTCCTGGCAGAACCCAAACTGGGCATCAGTGAGCAGGGTATTGGTGATGAAGTGCTGCTTGATAGCACTGTTGACAACATCTTCCATCTCTTTGCTGATGATTGAGAGTAGGTTGATGGGGCGATAATTTGCTGGATTGGATTTGTCCTGCTTTTTGCAGACAGGACATACCTGGGCAGCTTTCCACATTGTCGGATAGATCCCAGTGTTGTAGCTGTACTGGAACAATTTTACTAGAGGCATGGCTAGTTCTGGAGCACAAGTCTTCAGTACAACAGCCGGAATGTTGTTGGGGCCCATAGCTTTTTGCTGTATCCAGTGCGCTCAGCCGTTTCTTGATATCACGTGGAGTGAATCGAATTGGCTGAAGACTGGCTTCTGTGATGATGGGGACCTCATGAGGAGGCCGATATGGATCATCCACTTGGCACTTCTGGCTAAGGCTGGTTGTAAACACTTCAGCCTTTTCTTTTGCACTCATGTGCTGGGCTCCGCCATCATTGAGGATGGGGATATTCATGGAGCCTCCTCCTCCCATTAATTGCTTAATGGTCTACCACCATTCATGGCTGGATGTGGCAGGACTACAGAGCTTTAATCTGCTCCGTTGGTTGTGGGATCATTAAGCTTTGTCTATAGCATGCTGCTTCCGCTTTTTACCATGCATGTAGTCCTGTGTTGCAGCTTCCCCAGGTTGGCACCTTATTTTCAGGTATGCCTGGTGCTGCTCCTGACATGTTCTTCTACACTCCTCATTGAACCAGGGTTGGTGCCCAGGCTTGATGGTAATGGTAGAGTGAGGGATGCAATATGAAGGGATGCAGGAAGTGGAGTAACCCATTGAGCCCCTCAACCATGTTCCACCATTCATGGCTGATCTGCATCTCAACACCATTTGTTCTCCTTCATTCCAGATACCTTAATAACCTTACTTAACAATAATCTATCAATCTCAATCTTTAAATTGACTCAGCGTCCATAGCCTTTTGGAGGTGAAAGTTCAGATTTCTAATAGCCTTTGTGTGAAGAAGTGCTTCCTGCTCTGTAGAACCTCTGGCCTAGTTCCCCTCTTACTTTACACCACCCTCCCTGCTTAAAAGAACATTTTCAAACTCCTAGTCTTGCCCATGGCCTTATCCACTACTCCAAATCTTTCCATTTTCACTTTCTCATTCCTGCTTGTTCATTGTTTGCTCCCTGTGATCAAATAGCCTTCCACTCAGCATCGATTAAAAGAGTTCGGACCACTTGACCTGATAGAGATAGTTTTATTACCCTCATAAAACATAAATGTTACTACCAATTACAAGCAATGGTACAACCTCGAATAGTCATCTGTGCCTAGGAAGAACTGGTGATCGATCTTCCTCCTCCTACCGTCTTTTGGTTAAGGAGTTAAACCGAGGCTCCTTCTGTTCTCTCAGGTGGACGTAAACGATCCCATGGCACTATTTTGAAGAAGAGCGGGGGAGTTATCCCTGGTGTCCTGGCCAATATTTATCCCTCAATCAACATAACAAAAAAACAGATTATCTGGTCATTATCACATTGTTGTTTGTGGGAGCTTGCTGTGTGCAAATTGGCTGCCATTTTCCCCACATTACAACAGTGACTACACTCCAAAAGTACTTTGAGACGTCTGGTGGTCATGAAAGGTGCTGTATAAATCCAAGTCTTTCTTTCTTTTATCAATGGCACTGGCATCACGAATCGCCCTGTGAGCTCCACCTAACTAGGGACTCAGCTTTACTCTTTCAGCATTCCATTTTTCCTGATTTTCAAGTCTGAACTTCCCCTCCTGTCTCAGGTAAATTCCGATATATATCTAGTTGACATATTTGCAACTTTGTTGTTTCTGTCTCATCCAGTCCGCCCATGTCCGCTACTTGCTCTGTAGCATCCAGAGCCAGACCCGGGTCCTCCTTTACCTTGACCATATCCAGACCCTTCTCCATAATTTGTATTTGAAGCATATCATAGGGAATGGTCACTTGGGTTGTCTTTTCACCCGCCTGTTTGCTCCGTCTCGCTTTTTGGTTCCACTTTGGTGGCGATAACGATAATAATTGTCTGTGGCTCCCATCTTTCTCGCCCCTCCCAGTGGAGAATAGCAGTCTCTGTCTCTCACCTTCTCTTCCTCGCGTTCTCTTTCGTCTACACATTCATCTTCTGCTTGACCCAAATTTTCTTCCCTTCGGTCCTTGTCTGTACTATGAATGGCATAAGAACATAAGAAATAGGAGCAGGAGTAGGCCATGGGGCCCCTTGAGCCTGCTCCGCCATTCAATAAGATCATGACTGACCTACAACCTCAACTCCACTTTCCTGCCCGATCCCCATATCCCTTGATTCCATAAATGACTTGGGCCAAAACACTACTGGCAGTGACCTGTTGTTTCAGGCGATTAATTTCTGCCTGACAGTCTCTGTGGTCTGGCTGTCCCACCCCTTTCTGGTCTTGTTGTCACATTAGTCCCACCATTACTTGCCTTGTAGCCTGAAGTTCATTGTTACCCTGTTCTAGTTCTTCTCCCCTCCCTTCAGGCTGGATGATTCTAGCTTTGTTAGCATCATTTATGGTCTGTAATGAGACTACCATGTGTTCCAAATTAAAAATTGACCCTTGATAATAGTCTGCGAATTTTCTTTCATGTTAGAGGTTTGTGTTTATTTCCTCATTGTCTTGTTTTAGTTTTTTTAAGTATGTCACACATTTTTTCTCTCTCCTCTCGAATATAGAGGAAGTCTGCCACTTTCCAAGCATCGTCTTTGGATTTCTTATCGTTCACCAACTCTCTAAATAACACATGTGCCTGTGCTATGCCCTGGCTTTGTATGAATAATGGTTGTTGTGATGTCAATTTATGCTCAACATAATTGCTTGCCTGATCTACTGGAGATTTTGGCTCTTTCCCTTATCGGAGTTACGACTCCGTGATATCAAAGTTGAAGTTTCTGCCCGATTCAATCCTGAATTCCCGTCTGCTTTAGGCCCGAGAGGTTTAAATATGATCCTTCGTGGTTAGATTTCTGAAGTTACTCTGGTTAATAAACACTATCTCTTCAGAGCCCATGTTAGGTGCCAGATGTATTCGAATAACTTCCCACTCGGTATTGACTGAAAGAAGAGTCCGGACGCTGAATCTGATAGGGATAGTTTTATTAGCCTAATTAAACATAAATGTTACTACTAATTACAATCAATAAATGTTACTACCAATAGTACTTACACTCCCAAGTACTCAAATACTCATCTGTGCCTTGGATGTAAAGGTGATGAATCTTCCTCCTATAAATGACATGGTGTCATGAATCGCCCCGAGAGTTCCACCTAACTAAGGGCACTGCTTTCCTTATATTGGGTTTTTCTGCATGTCTTGTGCAATTATCCACCCCCCCCCACCCCGCGGCCATCTGCAGTACCATGTTAGAGAGATGTTGGTCCTAAATCTTATCTTATTTTGGACATTCTATATACTGGGCCTGGAGGTAGGATAATCTCACTCACCAGGACAAAGGTTCTTTACACTCCCAAGGCTTTCACAAGATGTTCAACTTACTGAGCAAACCTTGAGGCAGTTAACGCACCAGACATCCTTATAATCTTGTGTAAGTTGTTGGGTTGGTAGCTAAAACCTGCTGTACCGACAGTTTTAAACTGCAACTCCTGTATTTAGCAGTCTTATTCGTAAGGCCCCCGCAGCCCCCTCCCCCCATGTGCCAAATTAGCCTACTTTCCCAAAGCATGCTGAATTCCTGTCTCACAATCCCCTTAACGCAAAACACTTTGAGACATACTTTTGTAAATGAGAATACAAAAGAAATGCAACCAGTTGTTGTTATCCAATGATCCTACTGGAAAGTATGCGTGGGTGGACATGCGGTGTGAACAGGATTGGGCTCAGTATGAAGCCCTCCACATGTAAATAGCCTGCTAGCAATCGCTGTCTAGCTTCACACTTGAAGTATGGCCACTTATATGAAGTACAGAGAGCTGCCAGGATCTGTGCGACTGTACTTCAGTAACTGGAAATAAAAATCGGGCACTTTCCATAATGGACGGTCAATCCACGACACCAGCTATACGCCCAGGCGACATGTTGAAAATGCACCCCTGCGCCTACAGAAGAGAGGTGCAGATTGGGTTCAGAAAAAATAAATATAGAACACACCAGATTTATTTTCCAGACTGAATTCATTAACAAAAGTAAATTGCACATAAAAATGAGAAACCGGACAAGAACATCAAATGGGAATGCCGATGGGGCTGTGCATGGCGTTTTCTATGAAACCAAAATATACAAGAGTATGACCATTCTGAACTTGCTGCTGAAGCTGGTGCTGTAACTTTAAGAATAGGTTTGGCGGAACCCAGTAGCCTCAGGGAGTCTTGAGCTTACTATTAATTCAGATATGGACTGCAGTGGGTTTGATACTCACGTAATGGGAGGAAAATTGCGGTTGGAGGCTTCCTTCGGACGAACGCCTCTGACCCGAAAAAAATCTACGAAAATACCTGGTGGTCCCGGAGGAACATAGAATTCCGGTCGAAGGCCTAGATTCGCTGCGCAGTGCACGCGGAGATGTCTTCGAGGTGTGTATGTACAAGCTGGAGTCATGTGGGCCTGGACAACCGATCACTATGCAGTATTGTCATTGGTTAAAAATGAGAGATCTGTTTGTGCGAGTTCCCATTACGATCCATGAGAAAAAACCCTAAAACACCAAAACACAACATAATAAATAAATAAAACTCCTCACATATTTAAAATTAATTGGAATTAAATGTAATTATATGTTTTAGAAAAAAATTATATTTTTTGGAATGTGTTTTAATAGTGTTAAAAATAAACTTACCTTAATGGACAGGGTTTTTAATATAAAAATGAGTGTTTAAATTTAATTTTTATATGTTTTAAAACTCTTACACTGGTAAAAGTAAGCTATGCGCCTGCTTTTACCAGACATAAAAGTTTGAAGGACATTCAATGGGCATGAGTTGGGCAAATAAGGGAATATGGGGAGCGGACAGGGAAGTAGGCCTGAGTCATGATCGGATCAGCCATGATCGTATTGAATGGTGGAGCAGGTTCGAGGGGCCGTATGGCCTACTCCTGCTCCTATTTCTTATGTTCTTATGGAAATAGCCCAATCTCTCCCGCGATGTGGAGGATCTGTCTCTAGAAATCTTGAAAGTTCGGAAAAGCCGGTTTTCACGGCATGCACATCGTGCCCTGAAAACCAGCTTTTGCGAGGCTTCGCCAGGTTCGTGTGCACTTCATATAGACCCGGCGAGGCCGGAATTTTCGTCGAAGGATAGAATCATAGAATCATAGAATGGTTACAGAAGGAGGCCATTCGGCCCATCGCGCCCATGCCGGCTCTCTGCAAGAGCACCTCAGCGAGTCCCACTCCTCCATCATTTCCTTGTAACCCTGCAATTTATTTTCTTTCAGATACTTATCCAATTCCCTTTTGAAAGCCACAATTGAATCTGCCTCCACCACCCTTTCAGGGAGTGCATTCCAGATCCTAACCACTCGCTGTCTAAAAAAGTTTTTCCTCATGTCGTCTTTGGCTCTTTTGCCAATCACCTTAAATCTGTGTCCTCTGGTTCTTGACCCTTCCGCCAATGGGAACAGTTTCTCTCTATCTACTCTGCCAGACCCTTCATAATTTTGAACACTTCTATCAAATCTCCTCTCAACCTTCTCTGCTCTGAGGAGAACAAACCCAGCTGCTCCAGTCTATTCACGTGACTGAAGTCCCTCATTCCTGAATCCTTTCTACACCCTCTCTAAGGCCTTCACATCCTTCCTAAAGTCGGTGTCCAAAATTGGACACAACATAGAAACATAGAAACATAGAAAATAGGTGCAGGAGTAGGCCATTCGGCCCTTCGAGTCTGCACTGCCATTCAATGAGTTCATGGCTGAACATGCAACTTCAGTACCCCATTCCTGCTTTCTCGCCATACCCCTTGATTCCCCTAGTAGTAAGGACTACATCTATAGAAACAACACTCCAGTTGAGGCTGAACCAGTATTTTACAAAAGGTTCATCATAACTTCCTTAAGGATGAAATGATAATTAAAAATATTACAAACCAAAACTGCTTTCTTATCTGTAATTCCTCCTTGAATATTTAAGTCAGAAATGAACTTTGCAAAAGAAAGTGTCTAAGTTCTGGAAGTCCCTGATTTGGTTTGGTCATGTCTGTAGATGAAGTACAGAAGCCGTAATATATAGTAGATCACAAGGCCCTTAACACTGAACACTGAAATTGGGATATATAGTAGATCACCAGACTTTTAACACTGAACACTGAAGCCGGGATATATAGTGGATCACTAGGCCCTTAGCACTGAACACTGAAGTCGGGATATATAGTGGATCACCAGGCTCTTAACACTGATCACTGAAGCCGGGATATATAGTGGATCACCAGGCCCTTAGCACTGAACACTGAAGTTGGGATGTATAGTGGATCACCAGACTTTTAACACTGAACACTGAAGCCGGGATATATAGTGGATCACCAGGCCCTTAACACTGAACACTGAAGTCAGGATATATAGTGGATCACTAGGCCCTTAGCACTGAAGTCAGGATATATAATGGATCACCAGGCCCTTAGCACTGAACACTGAAGTCGGGATATATAGTGGATCACCAGGCCCTTAACACTGAAGCCGGGATATATAGTGGATCACCAGGCCCTTAGCACTGAACACTGAAGTCAGGATATATAGTGGATCACTTGGCCCTTAACATTGAACACTGAAACAGGGATATATAGTGGATCACCAGGCCCATAGCACGAACACTGAAGCTGGGATATATAGTGGATCACCAGGCCCTTAGCACTGAACACTGAAGTCAGGATATATAGTGGATCACTCGGCCCTTAGCACTGAACACTCAAGTCAGGATATATAGTGGATCACTAGGCCCTTAGCACTGACCACTGAAGTGAGGATATATAGTGGATCACCAGGCCCTTACCACTGAACACTGAAGTCAGGATATATAGTGGATCACCAGGCTCTTAACACTGAACACTGAAGCCGGGATATATAGTGGATCAACAGGTCTTAACACTGAACACTGAAGCAGGATATATAGTGGATCACCAGGCACTTAACACTGAACACTGAAGCAGGAATATATAGTGGATCACCAGGCTCTTAACACTGAACACTGAAGCAGAAATATATAGTGGATCACCAGGCCCTTAACACTAAACACTGAAGTCGGGATATATAATGGATCACCAAGCTCTTAACACTGAACACTGAGGCCGGGATATATCGTGGATCACCAGGCCCTTAACACTGAACACTGAAGCAGGAATATATAGTGGATCACCAGGCCCTTAACACTAAACACTGAAGTCGGGATATATAGTGGATCACCAAGCTCTTAACACTGAACACTGAGGCCGGGATATATAGTAGATCACTAGGCCCTTAGCACTGAACACTGAAGTCAGGATATATAGTGGATCACCAGGCCCTTACCACTGAACACTGAAGTCAGGATATATAGTAGATCAGCAGGCTCTTAACACTGAACACTGAAGCAGGGATATATAGTGGATCACTATGCCCTTAGCACTGAACACTGAAGTCAGGATATATAGTGGATCACTAGGCCCATAACACTGAACACTGAAGTCTGGATATATAGTGGATCACCAGGCTCTTAACACTGAACACTGAAGTCTGGATATATAGTGGATCACCAGGCCCTTAACACTGAACACTGAAGCAGGAATAAAGAGTGGATCACCAGGCCCTTAACACTAAACACTGAAGTCGGGATATATAGTGGATCACTAGGCCCTTAACACTAAACACTGAAGTCAGGATATATAATGGATCACTAGGCCCTTAGCACTGAACACTGAAGTCGGGATATATAGTGGATCACTCGGCCCTTAACACTAAACACTGAAGTCAGGATATATAGTGGATCAACAGGCCCTTAACACTGAACACTGAAGTCGGGATATATATTGGATCACCAGGCTCTTAACACTGAACACTGAGGCCGGGATATATAGTAGATCACTAGGCCCTTAACATTGAACACTGAAGCGGGAATCTATAGTGGATCACCAGGCCCTTAACACTAAACACTGAAGTCGAGATATATATTGGATCACCAGGCTCTTAACACTGAACACTGAAGCCGGGATATATAGTAGATCACTAGGCCCTTAACACTGAACACTGAAGTCCGGATATATAGTGGATCACCAGGCCCTTACCACTGGACACTGAAGTCAGCATATATAGTAGATCACCAGGCTCTTAACACTGAACATTGAAGCCGGGATATATAGTGGATCACTATGCCCTTAGCACTGAACACTGAAGTCAGGATATATAGTGGATCACTAGGCCCTTAACACTGAACACTGAAGTCTGGATATATAGTGGATCACCAGGCTCTTAACACTGAACACTGAAGTCTGGATATATAGTGGATCACCAGGCTCTTAACACTGAACACTGAAGTCAGGATATATAGTGGATCACCAGGCCCTTACCACTGAACACTGAAGTCAGGATATATAGTGGATCACTAGGCCCTTAGCACTGAACACTGAAGTCAGGATATATAGTGGATCACCAGGCCCTTAGCACTGAACACTGAAGTCAGGATATATAGTGGATCACCAGGCCCTTAGCACTGAACACTGAAGTCAGGATATATAGTGGATCACTAGGCCCTTAGCACTGAACACTGAAGTGAGGATATATGGTGGATCACCAGGCCCTTACCACTGAACACTGAAGTCAGGATATATAGTGGATCATCAGGCTCTTAACACTGAACACTGAAGCCGGGATATATAGTGGATCAACAGGCCCTTAACACTGAACACTGAAGCAGGAATATATAGTGGATCACCAAGCCCTTAGCACTGAACACTGAAGTCGGGATGTATAGTGGATCACCAGGCTCTTAACACTGAACACTGAAGCCGGGATATATAGTGGATCACCAGGACCTTAACACTGAACACTGAAGTCAGGATATATAGTGGATCACCAGGCTCTTAGCACTGAACACTGAAGCTGGGATATATAGTGGATCACCAGGCCCTTAACACTGAACACTGAAGTCAGGATATATAGTGGATCACCAGGCTCTTAGCACTGAACACTGAAGCTGGGATATATAGTGGATCACCAGACCCTTAGCACTGAACACTGAAGCCGGGATATATAGTGGATCACCAGGCCCTTAGCACTGAACACTCAACACTGAAGCAGGAATATATAGTGGATCACCAGGCCCTTAGCACTAAACACTGAAGTCAGGATATATAGTGGATCACCAGGCCCTTAACACTGAAGCCAGTTTCCAAGAAAAGAATAAAAGACAATGTAATATTGTAATTATTGCTTCATTTAAAAAACACTTCGAATTTTAAGAAATGTTCTATGATACATAGCATTTTAGAACAACTTGTACTTTGTAAAAATCAATTGCAGAAATATATATCTTTAGACATTCTAACAAGGTCCAATTGAAAATTATAAAGTGTAGTTAGTGTACAAAGAGTTAATCACTTTTTTATTCAACAAATAAACTAAATGCTAAGAACTTAAGGATGTGCGAGAAACTCACAGAGTAGCCAGTGATACCATTATTGAACTGCTCTGCCCTCTATTTACACACCACAATGTTAATGAGGAATTGTAGACTTGACAGTGACATATAAGCATTAGTCCTTCGTGACTGATCCTTCGATTTTGATCATGGCCTTAGGAGACTTAATCAGTAAATTCAATAACTACAACATGAAAGAAAATAAGAGCGAGTGAGTGAGTGATGTGACTAAAAGAATGACCTTACCTAACAAAAATTCATACCACTGGCTTAAGTTACAGGAGTATTAAGATAACATAAAGATTTCAGTAGATCACAAGATGGGTTCAGATGAAGAAGGATCTTCGATTAATTTGATCTCATACCCTCCAGAATAGCAATTACGGCATTGTAGCATTCCATTACAGCAGCGAACTGGTTCTAATTTTGTATAGTCCAATGGATAATCTATGAATTTGGAACACATGATGTATTATCTAAAGTTATAAAACTTGTATCACACACGATTTTTCACGTTTTACATGGCTTGCACAATTTCAAAGAATTCTAAAACTTTAAAATAGATTGCCTCATAATGTAATGGCTTAAGTATGTAGAAAATACTCGAATTCCTGATCAGCCTGGCAGCGCCCGATCGCCGCCCGAAAGGCCGCTAAGACTGGGAAGATTATCGCCGGCGAAAATTCCCCCACAAAAATTTTTTAAATCCACTGAGCGAAAAACACGAGCCTTGCATCCCCATTCTGAGCAAAAAAGTGCAATTTAGGGTTGGGCGGTTCGTAAACAAAATGGGCGAAAAATTAAAAAATCAATAAAAATTTACCCTGAGGCTGTGGGTTGGGCCTAACACTAGAAAAACAATAAAAATAACTTTTCAAAAAACATCAACTAAAAAAAATCAGAAAAACATTTCCAAGACACTTTAAAACTGAATCACCGCACCACATTTTAAAAATAATTAGTAAAACACCAATGACTAATCTTTTACTTGCAGAGCTACTCACCTATCGCCCATCTCCGCTGATCCTCATGGGTGTTTTTTTTTAAGTTATCTATGGGTCATCGCTGAGCCAAATATCGCACCAGGGCAATCTGTGAACGGTGCATGCTGGCGGTCCGCTTCCCAGCGATACCTCAAAACTGCCGGCGTAACTCAGGTAAGGACATTTTCACTCACCGTCCACAATGGCCAATGCCGCCCAGAAACTGGCCGGTAAACCATTGGAAATTCCAGCCCTTAGTGACAGTTCAGCCAGCCATTAAAAATGTGGTCTATGTCATCTATACAATAGACTGCAGGTCCCGATCACGTCCCTCTACAGTCTCTCGCCGCTCATTTGCCCCGAGCAGGGGAGGCGTGAGTTCGGGGCCAGGGGCCCAGGGGCAGCACGGGCCAGCCCACACAGTGATATGTGTGCGCACTAGGGTCCATGGAGCAGAGCAGGTCTTCAGTCGTCTTGAGTAATCCTTGCCACTGGATCAGGGCCCAGCTCTGTCAAGCCCATGTGGTGGCTGGTGTGCAACGGCCACCACACGTTAAAAAAATCCATGCACAGGCATCTTCCACTCTTCAGGATGTAGTTCAGGATCTGGAATTTTAGGTCCTTCATTGGAACACCTGTGAACTTTTCCTTTTTTGGCGTGGAAGCAAGTCATCCTCGTTTCGAGAGACCGCCTATGATGATGAGACTGCGGGTGCACAAATTAATTTTGATTGGGTCCTTTAAGCTAGAAGGGTGTGTAAGTTCGGGTGACCATGTTTTCTAAACTAATTCCGGGGACACACAGGGTGAGAGCACATCAAAGTAGCCAGGACACGTTTCAAGGGGACACATTAGGACTTTGTTGCTTCCTCTAGAGGAATACGCACAGACACAACGCTATTTTCACTTTACACCGAATCTCGAATCTTGCATGTGTTCTGGCAATAGTGCTGTACCATCTGTACTCATGCGCGAATACCCTAATTTTTAATTGCTCAATTTCAAATCTGTCCAAACTGACTGAGATTTTCCATATAAGATGCAAAACATCCTCTGTCTCAGAAGGTTTCAGAAACCTCTTCCCAGTGGGAGAATTTAGAGCTTGCCTTATTCAGTAAACAAACACCATGCACTGTACTGATCTGAGGTAAACTAAATCCACTCGCCCACCAGCTCTCATTGTGCCCTCGGCTTCTCCCACGCATTTTAAAGGTTCCGCCCTCCGGCCAGTCACAATTGGCCGAAACATGGGGTCAGGTGATTCGATTATCAGACTGCAGTGTTGTCTATCAATGGGGCCTTTTCTCCGCCACGCTTCACTGTGGGAAGGCAGGGCTGCCATCATTGCCTCTGTTCAATCGGCTCCTGGAATCCGTTCCTCAGCCCAAACTGGATGGGAACGGGCTGAGAATCTCCCCCAGGTTTCTGTACATCCACATTTACAAAAACAAAGACTCTATAGAGGGACGAATTTTCTGAACCGGGGACTCTTCTGGGAACATTGTTTGCCCAGGGACACAGTACCTAATCGGGGTCTGTCCCAGAAAACAGGGACGTATGGTCAGCCTTGTCTAAGTACATGTATTCTGTATTACAATAATGTTGCTGAGGTATCAATTAAGAAGTTCCTTAAATGCAACACCAGAAGTTTTTCTTCATCAAAACTGTTTATAAAGCAACTCCCACCTAGTTGGTACAGCAGCTGATGCTCACCCCCTGTACGAAAGAAGATCTTAACTCACAAGGACGGAGTGTGTGTGGTGCACACTCTGCCTATACATCTTTTTTAATTGCAATTAGGGTCCTAACTATTGAGCTGTGGCTCAGTGGGTAGCACACTTGTCTCTGAGTCAGAAGGTTGTGGGTTTAAATCCCACTCCAGGGACTTGAGCACATAAATCTAGGCTGACACTCCAGTGCAGTGCTGAGGGAGTGCTGCACTGTCGGACATGCTGTCTTTCGGATGAGACATTGAACCAAGGGCCCGTCTGGTCTCTCAGGTAAAAGATCCCTTGGCACTATTTTGAAGAAGAGCAGGGAAATGATCCCTGGTGTCCTGGCCAATATTTAGCTCTCAATCAACATAACAAAATCAGATTATCTGGTCATTATTGTTGTGTATGGAGAAAGAGTCAGACTGAACATTGTGAGCTCAAAGTAAAGTGTGACCTTAGACTTTTATTGCAGGTCTCCAGAGTGCTTCTCCAACCTGTGAAGCCTCCTTAAATACCTGTGCTCCCAAGGGATTATGGGATCCCTTGGGACTCCAGGGGATGAGCCCTCTGGTGGCTGTACAGAGTAAATACAAGTATACATATATAACAGAACAACCCGCCCCCCCCCATCATCCACAGCAGCACAGCAGGGCCCAACACACCAGGCAGCCCAGCAAGGTCAGCTGCACAGCAGCCCAGTTAGGGCCCAACAAATGATTCAACAACACCAGCTTTCACACCGAGACGATCAACCAGGGCACCCCAGATTGACTCACATTGTAAATACTATTTACAATGTGAGTCGATCTGGGGCCCTTCTTGCCCTGGTTGATCGTCTCGGTGTGAAAGCTGGTGTTGTTGAATCATTTGTTGGGCCCTAACTGGGCTGCTGTGCAGCTGGCCTTGCTGGGCTGCCTGGTGTGTTGGGCCCTGCTGTGCTGCTGTGGATGATGGGTTCTGCTTCATGGTGCTGGTTGCCACTGGTGTGTATGTTGGGGGATCAAAAAAGTTATGGTCCAAGGTGGGTGGCTCAGTATAGTCCGTGAATCTGAGTTTGATTTGGTCCAAGTGTTTCCGGTGAATGAGTCCATTTGAAAGTTTGACCCGAAACACCTTGCTCCCCTCTTTGGCCACGACAGTGTTGGGAAGCCACTTGGGATCTTGTCCATAATTTAATACAAATAGAGGATGATTGATTTCAATCTTGTGTGACACATTTGCGCTATCATGGTATGCACTTTGTTGAAGCCGCCTGCTCTCTACCTGTTCATGTAGATCAGGGTGAACTAACGAGAGCTTTGTCTTAAGTGCCCTTTTTATCAGCAGTTCAGCAGGTGGGATCCCAGTGAGTGAGTGTGGTCTCGTGCAGTAGCTGAGCAGGACTCGGGATAGGCGAGTCTGCAGTGAGCCTTCAGTTACCCTCTTCAAGCCTTGCTTGATGGTTGGCACTGCTCTCTCTGCCTGACCATTGAATGCTGGTTTAAACGGGGCAGATGTGACATGTTTGATCCTGTTACGGGTCATGAATTCTTTGAACTCAGCACTGGTAAAACATGGCCCGTTGTCGCTCATCAGGACTTCGGATAGACCATTTGTGGCAAACATGGCCCGCAGGCTTTCAGTAGTGGCAGCGGACGTGCCAGCCGACATTATCTCACATTCAATCCACTTGGCGTACGTGTCTACAACCACAAGGAACATTTTACCCAAGAACGGGCCTGCATAGTCGACGTGTACCCTAGACCACAGTTTGGAGGGCCAAGACCCGAAACTTAGCGGTGCCTCCCTGGATACATTGCTTAACTGCTAGCATGTATTACATCCATGAACGCAGGACTCTTATGTCCACATCGATACCGGGCCACCACACGTGGGATCTGGCTATTGCTTTCATCATTACGATGCCTGGGTGGATACTGTGGAGGTCATTAATGAAGGTGTCTCTGCCCTTCTTGGGGACCACTACTCGATTGCCCCACAGAAGGCAGTCTGCCTGTATAGACATTTCATCTTTGCGCCGCTGGAACGGCTTTATTTCTTCCTGCATTTCCACTGGGACACTGGACCAGCTCCCGTGAAGCACATAGCCTTTGACTAGAGTTAATAAGGGGTCCTGGCTTGTCCAGGTTTTGATCTGCCGGGCAATGACGGGTGATTGCTCACTCTCAAATGCTTCTATAACCATGGCTAGATCTGCGGGCTGCGCCATTTCCACCCCCATGTTGGGCAATGACAGCCTACTGAGAGCATCGGCGCAGTTTTCTGTGCCTGGCCTGTGGCGGATGGCGTAGTTGTATACAGACAACGTGAGTGCCCATCTCTGGATGCGGGCCGATGCGTTGGTATTTATCCCTTTACTCTCGGAGAACAGGGATATAAGTGGCTTATGGTCAGTTTCCAATTCGAATTTTAGCACAAGCAGGTATTAATGCATTTTCTTTACCCCATAGACACATGCTAACGCTTCTTTCTCAATCATGCTGTAGGCTCTCTCAGCCTTAGACAGACTCCTGGATGCATAAGCAACCGGTTGCAGTTTCCCGAAATCATTAGCTTGTTGCAATACACAGCCGACGCCATATGACGACACATCGCATGCTTGTACCAAATGCTTACATGGATCATACAACACAAGCAATTTGTTTGAGCATAGCAATTTTCTCGCTTTTACAAAGGTATTTTCTTGGCTTTTGCCCCAAACCCATTCGTCCCCTTTTCGTAGTAAGACATGTAGTGGTTCTAACAGTGTGCTGAGACCCAGTAAGAAGTTACCAAAGTAGTTCAGGAGCCCCAGAAACGACCGCAGCTCCGTCACGTTCTGTAGCCTCGGTGCATTCTCGATTGCCTCCATCTTCTCGTTGGTGGGCCTGATGCCGTCTGCCGCAATCCTCCTTCCCAGGAACTCCACTTCAGGCGCCAGGAAACGCACTTCGAGTGTTTTAACTTGAGCCCCATGTGGTTGTGTCGACTAAGAACCTCCTCCAGGTTCTGCAGATGCTCAACTGTGTTCCGACCTGTTACCAAGATGTCGTCCTAGAAGACCACGGTGTGCGGGACTGACTTCAGCAAGCTTTCCATGTTTCTCTGGAATATCGCCGCCACCAATCGGATTACAAATGGGCATCTGTTATAAACAAAAAGACCTTTGTGCGTGTTGATGCAGGTGAGGGCCTTCGATGATTCCTCCAGTTCCTGCGTCATGTAGGCTGAAGTCAGATCCAGCTTCGTGAACGTCTTTCCTCTCGCCAGCGTTGCAAAGAAGTCGTCGGTCTTTGGTAGTGGGTATTGGTCCTGCAGGGAGAACCGATTGATAGTTACTTTGTAATTGCCACAGATTCTGACGGTGCCGTCTTCCTTGAGGACTGGAACGATAGGACTGGCCCACTCGTTGAACGCGATCGGGGAAATGATGCCCTCTTTGCAGCCGGTCTAGCTCGATCTCTACCCTTTCTCTCATCATGTACAGTATTGCTCTTGCCTTGTGATGGATGGGTCGCGTCCCCGGAATTAGGTGGATCTGCACTTTTGCTCCTTGGAATTTCACGATGCTTGGTGCGAACAGCGAAGGAAATTTGTTTAAGACCTGGGCACATGAAGTATCATCAGCGGGCGCTAGCGCTCGGTCGTCGTCCAAGTTCCAGCGTATCTTTCCCAGCCAGCTCCTGCCAAGCAGCATGGGACCATCGCCTGGTATCACCCAGAGTAGTAGCTTGTGCACCGCTCCATCGTAGGAGACCTTTACGGTAGCACTGCCGATGACAGGAATCAGTTCTTTTGTGTAAGTTCTTAGTTTCATGCGAACTGGAGTTAAGACTGGCCTTGAGGCCTTGTTGCACCACAACCTTTCGAAAGTCTTTTTGCCCATGATGGACTGGCTCACGCACGTGTCCAGCTCCATTGACACCGGGAGTCCATTTAGTTCAATATTCAGCATTATCGGGGGGAAATTCGGTGTGAATGTGTGCACCCCAGGTACCTCTGCCTCTTCCAACTGAGGCTCTGGTTTGTTGTGATCCTCCGTGGATCTGTCCTCCTCTGCAACATGGTGGATTGCAGGTTTAACAGGCATTGCAGCTCGCCTGTACACTCATTGGAAGTGTCCCATTGTTCCATAGCCCTTGCAAACGTATCCTTTGAAGCGGCATGAATGGAAACGATGATCACCCGCGCAGCGCCAACAAGGTGTTAATGGCCTAGCATTCATCACCCTTGATGGCGGACTCTGAGACATCTGCGGACGTGTAGCTGCAGGTATGTGTAACCTGCCCTGTCCGTTACGATTTGAAAACAACATCACTTTGTTCACAGTACTTGTAGCAGCACTTGTGTGCTGAGAGATTTGCTTCGTATTGTCACTGTTGGCAATGAATGCCTGGGCTATCGCTATGGCCTTACTCAAGGTTGGAATCTCTACAGTCAAAAGTTTGCGAAGTATGGTTTCATGGCCAATGCCAAGTACGAAAAAGTTTCTGAGCATGTGCTCCAAATGTCCTTCAAATTCGCAATGTCCTGCAAGGTGTCTTAGCTCGACGACATAACTCGCCATTTCCTGACCTTCAGACCTTTTGTAGGTGTGGAACCGGTACCTCGCCATCAGAACGCTTTCCTTTGGGTTCAAATGCTCTCGGACCAGTGTGCACAAATCGTCGTACGAGTTCTCCGTGGGTTTCGCTGGAGTGAGCAGATTCTTCATGAGGCCATACGTTGGTGCCCCACAGACGGTGAGGAGGATCACTCTATGTTTGGCAGCGCTCTCTTCCCCATCTAGCTCGTTGGCCACGAAGTATTGGTCGAGTCGCTCCACAAAAGTTTCCCAATCATCTCCCTCCAAGAATTTCTCCAGGATGCCCACTGTTCTCTGCATCTTTGGGTTCGCTATCTGTATCTCATCGCCAGTTGTTGTGTATGGAGAAAGAGTCAGACTGAACAATGTGAGCTCAAAGTAAAGTGTGACCTTAGTCTTTTATTGCAGGTCTCCAGAATGCCTCTCCTGTGAAGCCTCCTGAAATACCTGTGCTCCCAAGGGATTATGGAATCCCTTGGAACTCCAGGGGATGAGCCCTCTGGTGGCTGTACAGAGTAAATACAAGTATACATATATAACAATTATTACATTGCTGTTTGTGGGAGCTTGCTGTGTGCAAATTGGCTGCCGCGATTCCTATATTACAACAGTGGCCACTCCAAAAGTACTTCATTGGCTGGCGCTATATAAATGTAAGTCTTTCATTAGGACCCCTATTAGTATGGGTACGAGGTCTGCTGCCTGTTTCAGGTAACTGCTGCGGCTGCCGAGGAGTAGACCCCTTTCAAACTGGTGGCAGCCGCAGTGTTGCCGTTAATAGAGCGGTACATTTACCGACCCCCATTTTGAGGCCCTCACTGCTCCGCCAACGCCGGTTACAGCGAGTTAAAATCGACTCCATTTTGTGACCTCTTGCGGTCCCAGTCAAACAAACAAGGAAGTAAAAAGCAAAGTAGATTGTAGCTACGGGACTGAAAATACAGCTTTGAAAGAAAGAGCTGATCAGAAGATGAAAGTAAAGCATTCTAAAGCTTTTATTACCGCAGCTCTATTCAAAAGTGTGATTGCTTGACAACTGACGTAGATTTAACATGATAAACCTAGGTGACTGTGTAAGTAAAATTCACGGAACTGTGTTAATTACAAGGGGCCTCGATCAATCACTCTCCACAGCTGACATTTAATTCTTATACGCACAGTCAGGCTGCTTCGCCCTTCACAGATCAGGGCCTGCATCAGGCCTTCTCAATCCAGCTACTTAGCCTACATCAGTTTCACATCGGATAGGTTACAATACGAAAAAAGGGAGCAAATCCCCAGTCAATGCAAGAAATGTTACTTTCATTAAATGCAAAACAAGAGATCGATAAGAAAACATCAAAGAATCGTCAAGGTGGGCAATTTTTAAAAATTCTACTGACAGAATGTATCCCTCAAATAGGGAAATTAAATTGCGTAAGTCAAAGTGACTGACAGCATCAATCTTGTGGTATTTGAAGAACACTGGAGACAGAACTGTTAGCTTAAGGTGCAAACAGAAACACTTTACCTCAGGGCCATTAGTGTTTGCTGGCAGATTAGAAGCTGCAGCAGGGGGCAGATTCATCAATTTGTAGGTTGTGAATACAGGAAAACCTCTGCTGTGCTGTGCGATTAAAAATGTATTCCTCAAGGAAGGCAGATCAAGTAACTTATGACAGATGGAGCCACCAGAGAGTCGGTCTCCTCTCTGCTGAATGAAATGAACATTTCCAGCATAGTGGGATTACTCAGTTTGTGCTTTGTAATTGCAAACTAATGCATAGAATAAGACGTAATAAGCAAAAGCTACTGAATATTTTATTGATAATTAAATACCAAATTATTATTTATTAAAAGGATAACCATTCTACATGGCAAGATTAAAAATTAATCATTGTGATACCTTTTGCTCTATGAATAAAAACATTGTAAGGAATGCAGATAATATTGTGCACCTGGACAATCCATTTATAACTAGTCAAGGGATAGATAGTGAAAGGCTTTACATAAGAATATAACATAAGAATTAAGAGCAGCAGTAGGCCATTTGGCCCCTCGAGCCTGCTCCACCATTCAATGAGATCATGGCTGATCTTTGACCTCAACTCCACTTTCCTGCATTGTCCCCATATCCTTTGATTCCCTTCATATACAAAACTCTATCAATCTCTGTCTTGAATATACTCAACAACAGCATCCACTGCCCTCTGAGGTAGAGAATATCTGAGTGAAGAAGTTTCTCCTCATCTCAGTCCTAAATGGCTGACCCCTTATTCTGAGACTGTGACTCCTGGTTCTAGACTCCCCAGCCAAGGGGAAACATCCTCCGTGCATTTACCCCGTCAAGCCCTGTAACAATTTTGTATGTTTCGATGAGATCACCTCTCAGCTAGTAGTTGTAGACAGTTCCTGTAAGTGTCTTTGATAGACCACGTCGTATGATAAAATACACATTATTCTCAGCTCTCCCAGAGGCTCAGCTGGTTAAGGTAGTGAAATAATTTTTGAGCCATATAAACTAGGAAAGGCCCCAGTTTCTGTTGATCTCAGCTAGGCCTCAGTGCCCCTGGGTTAGGGAGAGTGAGATTAGTCTGAGCTCCTTGCTCCTGATCGCTGACTAGTGATTCCTTCTGAATGTGTGCAGGCAAGTGGCTGGGAGGTGATCAGGATTGACCTTGACTCTGAGGCCTCTGTGGTAAAATATCCTGCAGACACTCATTGATTTGGGAAGAATAGCCAGCGCCCCTAGAGCTCTACCCCAGCGAGGAACAACTAGGATCAGAAAATGGGCAGAAAAGAACGGATATTGTATACCTTGTTTTTCCAGCGTTTGTGTGGCTCTCTGGCCGAGGTTATGGTGGATGAGCGGGAGAATCCCAAAGGAATTTAATCCCCAGTATTTATCACTTACTGAAACACCTCTGGTATAGTGTACCTTTATAATGGTACAGAGATATGAACGTCTACCAGACTTATATTACGACGTGAGGAAATCTTTAACTAACTATTTGTGCAGAATGCTGACTGGACGCTGACAGTACATTTGCATGTGAGGACATCGAATTCTCAAACCTCAGATAAATCAAATAAAATGGAAGAGCAAAATTGGCAGAAATAAACGTAAAGAATGTAACAGGTACAGTATGCTACATATCTGAACAAAGTAGGGAAAGAGTTTTAATTAGATATTTGGCAATTATGTGGTTTGAAATCCTTACTTTAACAGTGTTAATTATTCATTGTTTGTCTATCTGCTTTTCAGTCAACAATATATTTCTCAAGTGCATAGAGACTATGTGCTTCCCTCTCTCACCACAAGGGAGATCCTGTGCATTGTCATGAAAATATATGATTTATTTTGCTGCTCTAAATGTTAGTTAACTCTTTGCGGTCAGTAAGATATATCGGAGGAGCCCTGTAATCCCCTTTATAATGCGTCATGCATTCCATTTAAAAATTAAATGTTGCAGCTTTTAATCGTGCCACTTTCACATTTTACTACGCCTTCTAGATATCTTAATATTAGTGGTCGAGTGGGAGATGATAGTCTACTACCTCTTCTACCTCATTCCTATTTTTACTGTAGCATTCCTTCACCTCTGCTGTAGCAATGTGTTATTAATGTCTTCAACTAATTGTCAATGAGGTTGGGTAGTGTGTAGAATGACCTCGTGTTCTCTTATTGAGACAGTGTGCACGGTAATGCTTACCAACGTCAAGATGATGATAATAATGCCAAGTTTCACCTTGAGTCAGTGAGCCATCATTTCCTTGAGACATGCACTCGTTGCATTCTCCTCCGCTCCCAATCCATCTACTGTGGCCAGTCACAGACACAGAACACACTAAAGGTGGAAGGTCCACTGACTTGACCCGTTATGTGTTCTGTAGAACTAATACAAAAGCAAAATACTGCGGACGCTGGAAATCTGAAATAAAAACAGAAAATGCTCAGCGGGTCAGGCAGCATTTGTGGAGAGAGAAACAAAGTTAACGTTCCAGGTCGATGACCCTTCGTCAAACTGGAAAAGGTTAGAGATGTAACAGATTTTTAAGCAAGTGTAGGGGCTGGGAAAGGGGGGAAGGGAGATAGAGAAACTGGGAGAATGGAACAGAGTCCCTCTGCGTCGCATCTGTTCTGACGACGCCACCTTCTATACTAGTGTTTCCGATATGTCTTCCTTTTTCCTCAACCGAGGATTCCCCTCGACCGTGGTTGACATGGCCCTCGACCGTGCCTGTTCTATTTCCTGCACTTCTGCTCTCACCCCTTCCCCTCCCTCCCAGAACCACGACAGGGTTCCCCTTGTCCCCACGTTTTACCCCACCAGCCTCCACATTCAATGGATCATCCTCCACCATTTCTGCCACTGCCAGCGAAATCCCTCCACCAAACACATCTTCCCCTACCCTGCTTTTCAACATTCCGAAGGGACTGCTCCCTCCACGACACCCTGGGCCACTCCTCAATCACCCCCAATACCTCTTCCCCTTCCCACGGCACCTTCCTGTGCACGCACAGGAGATGCAACACCTGCCCTTTTACCTCCTCCATTCCCACTGTCCAGGGCCTCAAACACTCCTTCCAGGTGGAACAGCAATTCACTTATACTTCGTTCAGTTTAATATACTGTATTCATTGCTCACAATGTGGTCTTCCCTACATCGGGGAGACCAAGCAGATTGGGTGACTGCTTTGCGGAACGCCTCCGTTCAGTTGGTAAGTGTGACTCCGAGCTTCTGGTCACTTTAATTCTCCGCTCCACTCCTACTCTGATCTCTCCGTCCTCAACCTCTTACACTGTTCCAACGAAGCTCATCGTAAGCTCGAGGAACAGCACCTCATCTTTCGATTAGGCACTTTACAGCCTTCTGGACTGAACATCGAGTTCAACATCCCGTTTGTCTCTTAATCTTGCTTGCGCGCCCTATTCCTTTTGTTTCCCACCCCCCCTCCCTTTCCCTGCTACGACACTTGCTTCTAAATCTGTTAAATCTCTAACTTTGTCCCGTTCTGACGAAGGGCCATTGACCTGAAACGTTAACTCTGTTTCTCTCTCCACCTTCTGGACCTTCTGCTACAAGATGCTGAGTATTTCCAACATTTTCAGTTTTTAATATGTGTCCTGCAGAACTTGGTTACTTCTCCCGAGAGCATCTGATGGCACTCATAACTTAATTCATTCCAAAGTAGGCTATACTGGGTAAACAGCCAGAAACTGTTGTACAAACTGATCAGTGCTTAATGGATGAGCAAATAATTAGCAGGCTTCTTGGATGAACGAGATTCTCCCATCACTTTATCTGACAGCCTGTGTTTGTTTTATTCATGTAATTTAGCTTTAATTAGGAATTTCAGTAATACCAGAGAAAAATAAGCTTACATTGTTCAATTATACACCATGTAAACCAGTTTGTTTCTTTTGTTTTATTTGGAACTTCCTTTTCACCGTATAAATTGTCCTGGCAGCTGATCCTTTTGACTGGATTTATTTAGCCAATCCATTGGTCAAAGCCAAATAGCCAATGGTTTCATGTGATTTTTTTGAACCTTCTGCTACAAGATAAGCCTGTTCCAAACCATTGTCTGCTTCTCTTTCTAACAAACGCAATTGAGAGCAGCAGACAGCTTTAATGTAATTCCCACTCAAGATAACAGAGTTAATGAAATTTTAAAAAAACAGCTGTGATATCTGTTAATTTTTGACTCGTGTGAGTCTAAACCGATTGAACTAATTGAAGTTTGCAAGAACTGGAATTTTCCAGACCTTCTCTTCAATTCTTCTATATTTTATTTATTTTGGATTTCTTCCATTTTTCTTTCAAATTCTGTCTTCAGCTTTTATTTACCAGTCTTCGCTCTCTTTGTATCAGTCATTTAACTTATCTTTCATTCCCTTCTTTCAAATCCTTTTCCATATCAAGACCTATTTTTTAACATGACACTATCTTTCTATCTTTTTCCAGCTACAGTAACCATTAACTGGTTTTATAAAAACCTCAAGACCTGGAGCCGAGTATGTCTCCCCTCTATTAAAGGGACTGCTCCACATCACGTGATCTGTAAGTAAACTACCAGTTGTCTCCTGCAAGTCTATAATGAGGCCTGTGTTGTTTTGCTGATAGTTCAACAACATGTCTGTACTCACCTATCATAAAGGCTTCAATTCCTAGATAACATTATAAAGAAATACTTCAAAGTATTCACTATTCTAAATATCAGTCATTCAAATGAAATAATTCTTTTGGTGAAATGTGCCTGTAATAATCACTTTTGGAGCTGATTCAAGCATCATTTGTAGACAGATGCTCTCCTACTACAGGCTTCAGTAGGCTCTTGTGTCTCACGTCTGACTGGTCTCTTCCTCTGCAGTTGGCTTTTAAAATAGGTTTCACTATGTTGCTCAATCAGTCAGCCAAACTGAACCCACGTAGGTGTAATATTGTGGGTGTTCATGTCATTTATAGAGTGTTAGACATACAGTAGTAATAGGTATACAGATACCGACTTAATTAAACACGGACCTTTATATTGTTGTCATGTGTATACAAACCTTATGCTTCCAATTTGTACAATGCTGAATGTAACTATATTTTATATTGGACAAGTCCAAATATGTTACGCAGACATATATACCATTGACTTACAGCAAAGTAATCAGGCATAACAGAAAGGAACTAACATAGTTAGTGCTATGTTAATGCATCATCATTAACTATTAGATCAGCTTGCACTTGGCTTCCTTTCAAATCTGTAGAAAATGGTTTAATAGGCAGTTAAATGGAAGTGAATTGAGGAGGGTGAGGAGTAGAATTTAGTGCATTGGTGCTCTTTGATGAACCCTAGTGAAGTGTATGTTAATCCAGAAAGCGGTTATTTACAGAACATAACATATGATATTGTTAGTTATCTCAGATCAACATTTCTAACTTGTGGTAATTAACTTGATGTGGCCGGATTCCTTTCCTATTCCTAGCTTAACAGTACCATAATGTAAGGGGGCATTAGAGTTCTTGGCCTGAATATGGACGGAGATGGTGGGTCCCAGCAGTGCACGCACTGATGACGCGCTTAAGGCCGCTCGGCAGTGGTGGGGCGGCAGTGGAGCCCGCTAGAAACCCCTCCCCCGCTGCTGAATTTGGCTGCCGGCGGCCATTCGACCAAAAATCGGCGGCCATTGGATTCTGCCGCATTCCGGCCTCATTCCGGCGGGAACGGACCTTATCGGGACCCTGAATTTCGGCCCTAAGGTCTTTTAAATACCTTAACTGTATGAGTTTTAATCTATCATGTTGGGAAACACACAAACCTTTACAGAGAACTGAACATCTAGTGTATTCAAATTTATTTCAGTTTTTAAGTCTATGGAAAGCCTCTTACAACAACAACTTGACTTTATATAACTGCAAGATCAAAAAGATGTGTTTTTGGCAAGTCTTTTGTACCAAAGGAGTCTAAACAAGTAAGATTTAAATTAATATTCTTCAATATAACATTTCCCCCTTATAAAGTTAGCTGACAATTTAATACAATTTGATGCTTGTCATAGATTGCAAACTGACATGGAACAAATTGTATATATCTCCCTATACGGTGAGGGTGTTCATTTGGGATCAGGCAGGTTGTCTCTTCAGATACCTTTGACATGACATGCATAAACTGATTTTCCTGACTGAAATCCTTCTGCTGTATAGGTTGAGGATATAGTTATGGAACATTTACAGTTTATATGTATGTCAGTATGCATGTCTCCTCCAATGGATATGAATCACACTTCAATTTGACACATTATTTCCTCTGTGGTTTTTGAATTGTAATTTTTAGAATTTGTATTCTATTACGCTGTTCTCATTTTTATGTTGTTACTGCAATGTCCCCCAGTACCATTCCCAATATCTCAGTGACAGTGTGGACGGGTGACCTGTTCTGATTTTCCAAAGCTGCAGTGGATCCAGCCACTAGGAGGTGCCAGAGAGCTGCCGAGCTTGATTCCACCTTTGTTTTTCCCTCTCACACGGGTGGCTAAGATTGTGTGAGATATTGCAAACATGAGCCCGCAGATCATTCCACATTGGAAAGCATTAATAATCCAGTCGGTTGCATTATCAGAACAGCTATACGACTATAATTTAATCGAATTTTTTACTTTTGTTTTATTCCTTAATATTTGCCGGCTTTGCAGTGATCAATGGGACACCCAATTAATGTGCTGAATACACCGACTTGCTGTTGCACTCTGGGCAAGTTAGACTGAGATAAATGAGGCACAGCAACTGCCAGGATCACATGATCAAGGCAGAAACGAGGAGCTTGTGAGGGTGAAGAGTCTGGAAATTTTATACAGTGGTTTGGAGACACTTTTTGAACCGGTTTTCCTTTGGAATTTTTTGTTACAAAGACCTGCACTTTAGTCTGACTGCCTTGCACAGAGCCCAGCCACTGGAAGATTTACAGACCCTCCAACCTGCAGTCAGGGCGTCTCAGCAGCAGATATGGCTCTGCCTGCTCCTCATTATCATCACCTCCCCCCCCCCGCGCCCCACCCCCCCCCCCCCCCCCCCCCCCCGCTCATCCCCCACAGTTGCTGTGCAATTCCGTAGCTCTGTCTCTAACCTGCACTCCCAGGGAGACAGGGATCATTCAATTTGCCTCGTGGTCTCAATTCTCTGTTAATAGGGAAGACATTCACAATATTTCACAATCTCTTTCGATATCCACTAACAATTCAACAGCTCATAGAGAACTTTACTCCAAATATTGAAATGGAAATGACCGTCATCATTATCATCATAGGCAGTCCCTCGAAATCGAGGAAGACTTGCTTCCCGCTCTAAAATTGAGTTCTCAGGTGGCTGTACAGTCCAATGAGAATTACAGTCTCTGTCACAGGTGGGACAGACAGTCGTTGAAGGAAAGGGTGGGTGGGGAGTCTGGTTAGCTGCACGTTCCTTCCGCATGCTCTTGGTGACGAGACTCAAGGTGCTCAGCACCCTCCCGGATACACTTCCTCCACTTAGGGTGGTCTTTGGCCAGGGACTCCCAGGTGTCGGTGGGGATGTTGCACTTTATCAAGGAGGCTTTGAGGGTGTCCTTGAAATGTTTCCTCTGCCCACCTGGGGCTCGCTTGCCGTGTCGGAGCTCCGAGTAGAGCGCTTGCTTTGGGAGTCTCGAGTCGGGCATGTGGACGATGTGGCCCGTCCAACGGAGCTGGTCGAGCATGGTCAGTGTTTCGATGCTGGGGATGTTGGTCTGATCGAGAACACTGAAGTTGGTGCATCTGTCCTCCCAGGGGATTTGCAGGATCTTGCAGAGGCAGCGCTGGTGAAAGTACTGTTATAACTAATGGATAGTTTAGACCAGTACCGCTCTTTGAGAGACATTGCGAGGTGCTGACCTATTAATTCTCTTCAAGGAACTTCAGAACTAATCTACTTGACAGTTTGGAATGCTGAACTATGCTAATTTCTGCTTGATATAAAAAGATAGGCACTGAATCGTAACAAGACTTTGATAGATAGAGTTGGAGCAGTTGCTGCAGATTTTGAAAGGCAGTGTGTACAGTTGTATTTCTCCTGTATTTGTGAATCAAACTGTCATTTAATTTTCGGGAAAAAGATGTTGTGACATTTGGTACTAAGTCTATTGTCTTTCTCCCCCCACCCCCCACCCTCCGCCCACCCCCTCCCCCCTCCCCCCATCTCTTCTAAAGATAAAGCTTTTAAAATTTCTCCCAATACATACCTTCATTGTTTACAGATTTATTGTCTGCGGGCGCTATGTACTGTCAAAGATAAAGATGGATGAATTTCCATCTGGAAGAATTGTGAGCAAAAAGCATGAGCCTGACAGCATTGGCCATTGCAAATACATTTTTCCTGTGCCTCGCTTGGCTTCCAGTCACAGGCATTTGACACCTCTTTAAAAGAGTGCTGTAGTATTCCCACTATTTATCTTCATCCTTTTGATTGATGCTGCTTGAAGGCACATAAACTAGGCTTTTCCTCATCTTCGCCTCATGCAAAGTCAAGGCATTTGTGTGCATGCTCCAAAAAGCGTAAGTGAAATGTGGACTGCTGCACCATGGTCTAACCAAACAGCAAGTATTGAGTTAGCCTTTCCACTCAAATAGCTGGCTTGCTGACTATATAACCATTCATAAGCAAATATCTTGCCTCTCAGCTCTCACCGATAATATATTTAGCTTGGATTTCCACCGTTGCCGTAGCTTAGACCTGAATACTAGCAGCAGGTTTCAAATGAAAGCATGCTCTTTCACATTCTCAGGCCATCCCAAAGCTTGTCGCAACAATCAACGCTGCGTGTACAGGGAAAGTCAGCAGCGAATTAGCGCTCAGCAACATCTCAGAAACAACAATGGGCTCAATTTTCCCCAGTTATCTACGCTGTTTTTTTGGCGCACGCCGCTTTTTTTTGCCCTAAATTAAAATATCCAAGTTTTCCCAAAGATTGTGCGCCAGCATAACTCAGTTAGATTTTTTAGGTTAGTTTATTTTTTTGTAACCTGATGTCTGCGCCAGTTTTTCTCCCAGGACAGTGTATGTGACCACTTCCAAAAAACCTTCTGGGCACTTACGAAAAACCAGCACACATCAAAAAATCGGCGCAGAAAGACGCCATTGTTTTTCGGCGAAGTTTTGGAGGGAGTCAAGAACAAATTAAATATGCATCATGACGCTTAAATTTTTTCAAACTTAAAATGCAGAAAATGGAAGTTTAATGCAATTCTTTAATTTTTGATGTTTTTCAAAGTGCCATGCCACCACCGAACGTCTCCTCACCGAGCTCGAGGGTCAGAGCGTCGGCCGGCAGAATCAGTTCCTCGCCCGGACACAGAGGCTCAGGGCTCGGCTTCAAAAGAAGCCCGGGGTGGGGGTGGGGTGGGGGTTGGATAGTGTTAACTGAACCCGTGTCCGGGTGAGGAGCGATTCTGCCGGCTGACCTTCGAACCCGGTGAGGAGAGGAGAGGTCATGGTGGGGTGGTACTTTGAAAAAAGATCTAAAATTAAAGAATTGCATTAAACTTCATTGCCCCAAATGACCTCATTGAATGCCTGGCTTCCCGTTCTAAGCAAGCCTATTGTGCATGCGCAGACCTGGGTGTGGTCCATACTCGGGCGTCGACCTTGGGGGGAAAGAGAACAAAGAAGCTTTAACTGCTTCTCCTGCAGTTTTGAGCTTCTTGCAGAGGTACAATTTAATCATGGAGGCAATACTGACAATACCATACCCCGTGCAAGCCTTCTGCTTGATGGTGCTGCGGAGGAGACGATTGATTCGGAGCACATAGGATGATGGCTCATCAGATATATCGAGACAGGCATTCATACCTGCACCTGAGTGATGCAGACTGTGTGAGAAGGCTGCGTTTCCGTAAAGAAGTTGTAACTGAGATCTGTGAGTTAGTAAAAGCAGACCTGCAACCTAGAAGCGTCAGGAGGACTGCTTTGTCAATTGAAATTAAGGATACAGCTGCACTTTTATTTTATGCATCCGGATCATTCCAGACCACAACTGGGGACGTGTGCTCCATTTATCAACATGCAACACATGTCTGCATTCGGCAGGTGACTGCTGCACTATATGCCCAGAGGAATGACTACATAAAGTTCCCCATCACCGCCCAGGCAATGCGTGAAAAGGCTGTGGGCTTCTCCAGGATTGCTGGCTTCCCAAAGATACAGGGCTGCATTGATTGTACCCACATCGCCTTGCGAGCACCTTTGGAGGATTCCGAGGTATACAGGAACAGAAAACGCTTCCACTCTATTAATGTGCAGCTTGTATATGATGACATGCATTGCATCATATCAGTTGATGCGAGATACGCTGGGAGCACCCATGATGAGTTCATCCAATGCGAGAGCACTTTAGAAACAAAGAAACATAGAAAATAGGTGCAGGAGCAGGCTATTCGGCCCTTTTGAGCCTGCACCACGATTCAATAAGATCATGGCTGATCATTCCCTCAGTACCCCTTTCCTGCTTTCTCTCCATACCCCTTGATCTCCCTAGTCGTAAGAGCCATATCTAACTTCCTCTTGAATCTATCCAATGAACTGGTATCAACAACTCTCTGCGGCAGGGAATTCCACAGGTTAACAACTCTCTGAGTGAAGAAGTTTCTCCTCATCTCAGTCCTAAATGGCCTACCTCTTATCCTAAGACTGTGTCCCATGGTTCTGGACTTCCGCAACAACGGGAACATTCTTTCCGCATCTAACCTGTCCAGTCCCATCAGAATTTTATATGTTTCTATGAGATCCCCTCTCATCCTTCTAAACTCCAGTGAATAAAGGCCCAATCAATCCAGTCTCTCCTCATATGTCAGTCCTGCCATCCTGGGAATCAGTCTGGTGAACCTTCGCTGCACTCCCTCAATAGCAAGAACGTCCTTCCTCAGATTAGGAGACCAAAACTGAATACAATATTCCAGGTGAGGCCTCACCAAGGCCCTGTACAACTGCAGTAAGACTCCCTGCTCCTATACTCAAATCCCCTAGCTATGAAGGCCAACATACCATTTGCCTTCTTTACTGCCTGCTGTACCTGCATGCCAACTTTCAATGACTGATGAACCATGACACCCAGGTCTCGTTGCACCTCCCCTTTTTCTAATCTGCTGCTGTTCAGATAATATTCTGCCTTCGTGCTTTTGTCCCCAAAGTGGATAACCTCACATTTATCCACATTATACTGCATCTGCCATGCATTTGCCCACTCACCTAACCTGTCCAAGTCACCCTGCAGCCTCTTAGCGTCCTCCTCACAGCTCACACCGTCACCCAGTTTAGTGCCATCTGCAAACTTGGAGATATTACACTCAATTCCTTCATCTAAATCATTAATGTATATTGTAAAGAGCTGGGGTCCCAGCATTGAGCTCTGCGGCACTCCACTAGTCACTGTCCGCCATTCTGAAAAGGACCCGTTTATCCCAACTCTCTGCTTCCTGCCTGCTAACCAGTTCTCTATCCACGTCAGTACATTACCCCCAATACCATGTGTTTTGATTTTGCACATCAATCTCTTGTGTGGAACCTCATCAAAAGCCTTTTGAAAGTCCAAATACACCACATCCACTGGTTTGCCCTTGTCCACTCTACTAGTTACATCCTCAAAAAATTCCAGAAGATTTGTCAAGCAAGATTTCTCTTTCATAAATCCATGCTGACTTGGACTGATCCTGTCACTGCTTTCCGGATGCGCTGTTTTTTCATCCTTAATAATTGATTCCAACATTTTCCCACTACTGATGTCAGGCTAACTGGTCTATATTTACCCATTTTCTCTCTCCCTCCTTTTTTAAAAAGTGGTGTTATATTAGCTACCCTCCAGTCCATAGGAACTGATGCAGAGTCGATAGACTGTTGGAAATTGATCACCAATGCATCCACTATTTCTAGGGCCACTTCCTTAAGTACTCTGGGATGCAGACTATCAGGCCCCGGGGATTTATCGGCCTTCAATCCCATCAATTTCCCTAACATAATTTCCTGCCTAATAAGGATATCCTTCAGTTCCTCCTTGTCACTAGATCCTTGGTCCCCTAGTACTTCCGGAAGGTTATTTGTGTCTTCCTTCGTGAAGACAGAACCAAAGTATTTGTTCAATTGGTCTGCCATTTCTTTGTTCCCCATTATAAATTCACCTGACTCCGACTGCAAGGGACCTACGTTTGTCTTTACTAATCTTTTTCTCTTCACATATCTATAAAAGCTTTTGCAGTCAGTTTTTATGTTCCCAGCAAGCTTCCTCTCATACTCTATTTTCCCCCTCTTAATTAAACCCTTTGTCCTCCAACGCTGAATTCTAACTTTCTCCTAGTCCTCAGGTTTGCTGCTTTTTCTGGCCAATTTATATGCCTCTTCCTTGGATTTAACACTATCCTTAATTTCCCTTGTTAGCCATGATTGAGCCACCTTCCCCGCTTTATTTTTACACCAGACAGGGATGTACAATTGCTGAAGTTCATCCATGTGATCTTTAAATGTTTGCCATTGCTTATCCACTATCAACTCTTTATGATTTGCCAGTCAATTCTGGCCAATTCACACCTCATTCCATCGAAGTTACCTTTCCTTAAGTTCAGGACCCTAGTTTCTGAATTAACTGTGTCACTCTCCATCTTAATAAGGAATTCTACCATATTATGGTCACTTTTCCCCAAGGGGCCTCGAACAACAAGATTGCTAATTAGTCCTTTCTCGTTACACATCACCCAGTCTAGGATGGCCAGCTCTCGAGTTGGTTCCTTGACATATTGGTGTTGAAAACCATCCCTAATACACTCCAGGAAATCCTTCTCCACCGCATTGCTGTCAGTTTGGTTAGCCCAATCAATATGTAGATTAAAGTCGTCCATGATAACTGCTGTACTTTTATTGCACGCATCCCTTATTTCTTGTTTGATGCTGTCCCCAACCTCACTACTACTGTTTGTACACAACTCCCATTAGCGTTTTCTGCCCTTTGGTATTCCGCAGCTGCACCCATAATGATTCCACATCATCCAAGCTAATGTACTTCCTTACTATTGCATTAATTTCCTCTTTAACCAGCAATGCCACCCCACCTCCTTTTCTTTCTGTCTATCCTTCCTAACTGTTGAATACCCCTGGATGTTGAGTTCCCAGCCTTGGTCACCCTGAAGCCATGTCTCCGTGATGCCAATTACATCATAACCATTAACTGCGCAGTTAATTCATCCACCTTATTCCGACTACTCCTCGCATTGAGGCACAGAGCCTTCAGGCTTGTCTTTCTAACACACTTTGCCCCTTCAGAATTTTGCTGTAATGTGGCCCTTTTTGCTTTATGCCTTAGGTTTCTCTGCCCTCCACTTTTACTTTTCTTCTTTCTATCTTCTGCTTCTGCCCCCATTCTACTTCCCTCTGTCTCCCTGCATAGGTTCCCATTCCCCTGCCATATTAGTTTAACAGCACTAGCAAACACTCCCCCTAGGACATTGGTTCCGGTCCTGCCCAGGTGCAGACCGTCTAGTTTGTACTGGTTCCACCTCCCCCAGAACCGGTTCCAATGTCCCAGGAATTTGAATCCCTCCCTTCTGCACCACTCCTCAAGCCACGTATTCATCTGAGCCATCCTGCGATTCCTACTCTGACTAGCACGTGGCAATCCTGAGATTACTACTTTTGAGGTCCTACTTTTTAATTTAGCTCCTCGCTCCCTAAATTCGTCTCGTAGGACCTCATCCCGTTTTTTACCTATATCGTTGGTACCTATATGCACCTGGCTGTTCACCCTCCCTTTTCAGAATGTCCTGCACCCGCTCCGAGACATGCTTGACCCTTGCACCAGGGAGGCAACATACCATCCTCGGTTGCGGCCGCAGAAACGTCTATCTATTCCCCTTACAATAGAATCCCCTACCACTATAGCTCTCCCACTTTTTTTGCCATGTTTCAGCAGCATGCAGAAGGGCAGAGCTGGCTGCTGTGAGACAAAGGGTAGTGTCTTGCCACCTGGCTTATGATGCCCCTATGCGTTACCCGGACGGAAGCTGAATGGGAATAAAACATGTCGCACATTGTGAAACGCAGCATAATAGAGAGGACCATTGGCATCTTGACACAGCGTTTCCGCTGCCTGGACCATTCCGGAGGCCACTTGCAATACTCCCTTGAGATTGTCGGTCAGTTCACTGTTGTGTGCTGCATGCTGTATAACTCATCCATCATGAGGCAGCAGCAGATGGTAGTAGAAGACCCACTGGAGGTGAGAGTGGCTGATGATGAGAAAGAAGATGCAGATGACAAGGAGGAGGAGGAGGACGAGGAAGCCATGCAACTACTTGAACCTGGAGGACGACAGTGGAGGAGGGTGGGCCGTCGTGCCCCTTTAACATTTGCTTGAGCCTTGCGCCAACAGTTCATCTGTGAATGCTTTGCTGCCTGTATATTCAGCGGCAGCTATTCCACATGGACCATGTTTACTGTTTGGACCTGTTCCGTAATGTTGCGTTGTGTTAATGGAACAAATGATGGAAATGATTCTTGTTTACTTCAAAATTTGCGTTAATAATGGAACAAATAATGAAACTTATTCTTTTTTCTTCAAAAAGTTTAAAACTTGTAAATTTACATAACGTACAAAAAATGTTTAATTTGAGGAATTACAACAGTAACAACAACAACAACAACAACAACAGCAGCAGCAAAGAAAGGCTGCACCCATCTCTCCTCCACTTTATTCTAAGACCACCCGCTGCGCTTGGTCTTGCTGACTTCACTTCTCTCAGGCGGAGACGCAGTGTTTCTCGGGTTGGTATCAAACTTATTCTTTCGAATATCTCGGGTAATGCGCACTTCTGGATGGGGAGGGGTAGGTGGTAACGTGGAAGGCCTGGAGAGGCTGTTCTGGGGATTGGAGTGGGAGTGGCAATTGATTCTGTCAATGGGCACGGGGTCTGGGCGTGTTCCCTTATTGCAGCAGTCAACTCCGACATTCCCTCCCTCATGTGCCCTGACAGTGTCTCAACTACCTGCAACAATCCATCCCTCATGTTCACCGACAGTGTATTAGCTGCCTGCGATATTCCCTCCCTCATGTGCCCGGACAGTGTTCCCATTTCTTGTGAGAGTGTTGTTACTTCTCCCGACAGTCCCAATAACTCATCACCCACCCCACTGATGGTGTTCAGGAGTGATCGAGTAAGGTCAATGCCCTCTGCACTCATTGCCATCATCTGAACCACATCAGTTACATCCTGCACCTCAGGAGAGTGCTGTCGAGTTCTCCTTCCCCTCCGCACCCTGGGTGTGGCTCGCTGCATCCCACTGGGACCTGCCGCCTGGGACGGTGGGGCCCTGTATGTGCCTCACTGCACCCCACTGGGACTTGCAGCCTGGGACGGTGGGGCCCTGGGTGTGCCTCACTGCACCCCACTTGAACCCGCAGCCTCGGACTGTGAGAAACCATGGAATGTCCCAATACTCGTACCACTCAGGAAAGGGCCTGGCACCTCAATGAGCAGCATTTGCACCTCTCCCAGTGTGAGTATAACAGTGTGGGCTTCATCCATCACCTCCCACTTCCTCCACCGCCCCTCACTCCCATGCTCTTCGTCTAGAAGGTGGATTGGAAAATGTTCTCCTCTTCAGGTTCGTGCCCGTCTGAATCTTCTTCTGCATTGGCTTCAGCCTTGTCAGGGTTGGCTGCAAGTTCTGTAAAATATAACAGAACAGACAAATGGTTGGCAGCAGAGGAGTGGACAGGGTGGGTGGCATGAGTAGGCTCACACAGCGCAGGCCAGGCAGCAGGCTCATTTGAAGGACCATGATCAATGATAGCACATTGCATCAACCGAAGCGTAGCTGACGGAGACATCCCCAGGAACCGAAGCATGGCTAGCCCACACAGTACTTAACATTTAGCAAAGCCAGACTGTGGAATTTGCAGGACTTACCCTCTCCTTCAAGTGTGGGCCCAGCTTGTGCAGTGGTGGTTGCTTTTCTCCAGGCAGGACACATCAAAGCAGCAACCCTCTCTTCCAAGGGTGTCAGTGGGTGCAGATTTGCCGGGCCTCCTCCTGTTCGAGTTCTTTCCCTTTTGTTGTGTGCCATCTTCCTCTGCAAAGATGAAAATATAACTTTTTAGAGAGGGTGTCTTTCTGCTGGGTGGGACATATACAGATGGTCATATTTAAAATTGCAATTCCATTGAATAAATGAAAATATTACTTACACTAACTACTTGACCAAGGTCCTGCCACTTCTTTTTGCACTTCCCTCCAGACTTCGGGTTGGTCACCATTGCACAGTAACCTTCTGCAAGTTGGTGCCAGCATTTCTTCATTTGTTTTGGTGAAACTTTTATGTGACCTCTGCTGGTGTCCAACTCGTGCCCTCTGGCCTCAATTACAGTAACCAGTGCCTCCACTTCATTGTGTAAGAAATTATTGGTCCTTGAGCTGCGTTACATCTTGTATTGCGGACCGGGAGCTATACTGGGCCTGCGCACCCATAGCAGTCACATCAAAAACTTCCTTTTTTCCCGCACATGCGCAGACATTAGGCTCCACCCCCCAAAGCTAAAGGGCAGGCTGCATGGCGCCAATTTCAAAAAATAGATCAGGGAAACATGCTAGTTATTTTTTTGGAGTATTCGGGGCCAAAAAAAAACGGGCATAACTCTTGCAATAAGCCAAAAAATGGCAGTGGGGAAAATTGAGCCCAATGAGATGAATGACCTGATAATCTGTTTTTTTGTGGTGGTTAAAAGACACTGGGAGAAATCCTTGCTTTTGTTCAAATAAAGTGTGAAATGTTTCTGAAGAACCATCCAGCCAACCAATTAGTCAAGTCTTCGCATGTATCTGTCCCATTAGGCCTGCTGTCAGAACTGGCCTTTGAGAGTCAGAGACACCGCCTGCACTACTCATCTGCCAAATCAAGGTCTGCCCACCTCTGTCTGCAGGCCATGTTTGTGGGTATCAACAGGTGGGCACAGATCAACTCTCGCACACAGTGACTTGCCTGCCATCCACACGGGGTTCCCCTCTTCTTCACAACATCTCACATTGGGGATTCCTACCGTGATTGTGTGTCATAAAGGAGCTGTAGAGAAAAGAAAATCAACCAATTTGAATAAAACAATCAGCACAAAGGCTTGTGAGAAGCTCTGCATCTTGGGAAAAAAAGTAGGAGAATTAGGTCAGAAATGGATGCAAATTTTAATGTTATTCTGTGAATTGACTTGCCTGCACTGCTCATTACCTGGCACCAGTCAGATTGCCTATTAATTTCTGAGTCCTTACAAATGTCGTAAAGGGAGGAAAGGGATGCCAATGGCCCCAGAACAGTGCTCCCCCATCAACTGTTTCAGGTGGGGCCTTCGACCACCTGCCTCTGACCCAACCAGGAAATCACCTCATGCAATACCGGAGCTACGACCCAGCGTTATGAGTCTCTGCCCATTTTTCTAATCAGAACACCTTGGAAACAGAGGATAGGGGACATTCCAATTAGGAAAATCAGCCCCAAATATATATCTACTTATTAACATACAGCCACATTATTCTCTTATTTGTCATGCTTTAGAGCTTTCCTTGTCTATTATGTTTTTCAATTCATAATAAATGTCAAAATTCAAGCCTTCTGTTACTGCAGCCCCAGATGCAAACAATATTGTCCCTCGATGGTGCTGTGGTAGGAGATTACATTTGAACTAATTCGGAATTTAAAAAAAAAGCATTGATGCCAATTGATTTTTTGTTTAGGTAACTATGACTGGAGGTGGGGGAATAAGTACTCTTTAGGTTAACTACTTTTGAAACTTTATAACCCTCTCACTAGAGTTGAGTGCTTTGCAAACTTAGTTTAAGGTTAAAATGGAGGTAGCAGCAATAGCAACGGGCAGAATGCTAGGGTTAGGGCTAGCGAGGGTGCAGTCATAATTAGCAATCTGAAATCAATACTTGAATTTCATGTTGCAGGCATTTTAAAATACTGTGACAGTTAATCCCAGACAACACAGCTTAGTTTTATTACCTGCTAATCTATCATATTGCATACGACTTAAAACAGAATTAAATTCCAGTCGCTTCCAATATATGTGATAAATACAAGACAACACCTCGTTCTCACTGGTACGTCTAATATTAGCAGAGCAGACACATATATTAGAAATAGACATAATGAACATTTTTATTAAATAATTTCTCTATAAATTGACTAAATCTTCTTATTTCATATTTTAAAAACCAAATCAATTTTGAATTTAAAAAAGCTCTGCTGGATAATTCTAATTGCCCTCAATATTACACTTGTGCCCATTATGTAGTGATTACTCCAATTAATTCATCACATACTTTTAAAAATTTGACTAAGTACTAAATGTAATTACTGTGAGGAGAAAAGGAAATTAACCATCAATTGCTTTTGTTACAAAGATGAGCGACTAAGAACTCAGACCACATTCAGAGCTCGAGAAATTTGTCTGGAGAGGTATTTCTTATGTGCCACTTAAATGCATTATTGATCCACATAGCACACTTATCCACATGACTGCTCCAGTGTCATTAAATGGACTGTTGTGCATGTGCACAATCAGTATATCCACTGCGCGTGGGCCAACAATGCATTGTCTGATGAAACTTCTTCACCCAGAGAGTGGTGAACCTGTGGAATTCTCTACCACAGAAAGTTGTTGAGGCCAATTCACTAAATATATTCAAAAATGAATTAGATGTAGTCCTTACTACTAGGGGGATCAAGGGGGATGGCGAGAAAGCAGGAATGGGGTACTGAAGTTGCATGTTCAGCCATGAACTCATTGAATGGCGGTGCAGGCTCGAAGGGCCGAATGGCCTGCTCCTGCACCTATTTTCGATGTCTATGTCCATGATACACATTGGGTACTGGCACCCTGTATTATTGGCCTTCTGCATGCCAAATGCACTGACAAATCTCCATGCAGCTAGCTAGTAGTTAACGCACTGCACACAAACAGCACAAGGCTTGTTAGAGCCCCCAAGATTATATATGTTGTGTATCTGTAAAGCATGCACTCCCATGTTCCGCCACCAGGGAGCTCATCCCCTGAAGTCCCAATGGATCCCAGCATCCCTTGGGAGCACTGTATATAAGCCGGCCCCTAAGGCCTGTTCCTCAATCTGGAGTGTCTTATTAAAGACTGAGGTCACTGTTACTTTAACCTCCCTGTGTGCAGCCTCATCTGTGTTCGGAACACAATAATATACATTAGGGCACCACCTCATAATGCCAGCTAGAGTATTTGAGCAGCACTCCAGATGCAGGAAATAGGCATTAGAGAGGAGGTTGGCAAGTCTGCTTCCAATGGGGCCAACCTTCTTTCATTTCTTTTGTTTCCATGGCTTCTGATGGCCAAACAAGGAAAGCGTTGATCTGCCTTGACCCTGTCTGTTGGGCAGCCAGAAATCCTCCAGCGGTTGTTGGGGTCTGGCCTGGCAGAAGGAAAACATTTGCTCCACCTAGCAGCCAGGTGGGCAGACCAATCAACTACAAGAAGTGAGATTAAAAAATAGGAGACTGCACACTATGAATCCACTCTGCAAGCTGCCTGTGTATCTGGTCCAGTACTTAAGGAACCATGTCCCTCCCGTCCCTGGTCGTCATGTGCTATGCACCGGGAGCACAATCAAAAGATGTGAATGAACTGATCACGTTAATTCATTTGGGCTGACGCGTGCCCAGCACCTCAGGAGTAGCATTCCTGGAGCAGCATTTTTGGCTCCACAATGTTCCATCACTTCTCTCAACAAAGCAATGGATACCCAGTGAATTGTCAGCTGCAACAACGAGGAACAACCATCAGGCACCTCCTCTTGAGACAAGCCCCAGCACAGACACACACATCATGGGAGAAGTAGATAATAGTGGCACAAAGCATTGGCGGGGAAAAGCTGGCAGTGGTGGTGGTTGATGAGGGGCTAGCTGGCACGTAGTGAAGGCTCAGCATACTGCGTTATCTTACTGAGTTGTATGGGGGATAGAAACCTCAATGGAGCTGATTTGAAATAGAGGTTTGTACGGCACCAGGACTGTATGGAGCCCCTAGCTTTCTTGGACACATTGGAAGGTACTCGAACGGGTTCTATAATGAGCAGGTGATCTGCTGTACCAGATTATCGCCCAGACAGTGAAGGTGAACATTACCCCATGTACAGTAGATCTGCTGCCTGCAGTAGCAGCTGTTGTGAGTCTAGTTTAAGGTGAATTGTAATGCCATTGGATTATCCAGAACAAGTTAAGGAGAATACTTTATATGGAACATTTTCCGCTTAAAATTAATGGTCAGGAAATCATGGGCTGGGGGTGGATAATTTCCCAATATGCACTCCCTGTGTGCACAGGGAGTGTTGAAGCATAAAATCTCCTCTGATATTCCTGTAATGACGTTTCCAATTGAGCAGTGTGCGCAGCACTTTGTGAAATTACACTTTGTGAAATGCCTAATGAACAGTATCAAACTGAATGTTCTCGAAGCTTTGCTTCTTAGCAAATGTGTCAGTGTTTCGGTGAGGTTTATCTCATTCCTTAACTTTCACACATCGAAGGCTCAATATAGGCTTGTAGAATCATCGAACATCCATGGTAAATTGCCATCTAATTTAATCTTTAAGTCCCAAATGGCCCTGAGGGATCATAAAAATATATATTTCATTTTCAAAGAGTCAAAAAGTAGATTGTTAGGGCAGTTGAATTCATTTTATGAAAGATTACATGAAATCTATAAAGTAATGTACCTGCAGTGCCAATGAATTAGATTGTTTGAAATAGTAAGGTGCATTTTGAATCTGATTGTTTATCTGTACTGAGAACCTTTTTAACCTCTAATAATCAGACAAATTCCAAATGTTAACACTTTAATGCTAACTATACATTTACAAAGTCATTTTAATGAATTCTGTAATTAAATGGTAGCAATGAATAATTGCAACATTTATTAACACATTTGTAATGGCATTTTAATAATTCAATAATTTTAATAAAAAATTTATTTTTGACATGGATGGCATTTTATGGGAAATCATACAGATACGGTTATAAAGTAAAAATACTTTTTGAAGCATGGGATTTTAGTGATTTAAGAGTCCTTCAGCTTGCCTAAAACACTTTACTGGTATGCCTGTGTGTGTGGTGTGGGTGGTGGGGGGGTGGGTGAGATTAAGGCTACAATGTGTTAAAATATTGAGAACAAAATGCCTTGTCAATTGGATTTGGTTCTGAAAGGAGATGTAAGCGCTACACTATATACTGACTATTAAGCAACATTGGAAAATGGCCTCTGGACATCTCAATCACATTTTGAATAGACGAGAAGCAAAATTAGCCTCTATTAAGCACATAATTTAGCAATCTCAGCCCAAAAACATTGAAGGAGAAGGTTAATATTAGGCAGAGGTTGTAATTTTAATGTAAATTATCCCCATGTGTCTCACACAGGTTATGTTTGGTCATTAACTCCTTGATGTGATCATGAATTCCTGTAGCAAAAGGGTGATGGAGAGACTCAGCGAGCTTGTTTACCATGCAGATTGGAATAGTTTTCAATCCTGGATGCTGATTGGGAGCCAAGCTTCATTTAATCAAAGCAGGGAGTTCGAGTTTGATGTGTCACGAATTTTGATCAAAACTAATTCTTGAATAAGTACTGAATTTTTCTTTTTAAGTCTCTCTTGGGAGAAGAAAAACTATATGGCCCTGAAATTCCGACGTTTCCGGGCCCGTACGAAGTTTGTACGGACCCAGGAAGGCATCGGAAAAGCCGGTTTTCGGCGCGCAATGCGCATGCGCTGAAAAACGGCTTTTCCCATCTGTCAAGTTTCTGGCTTGACAGATCATCCGCAGATTGGGAGCGAGGACATTTGTAAGTGTAAATTTCCGATATTTACGCTTACAAATGTCCTCAAAAATCTTGCGCCTGAAAAAGCAGGTGCATAGCCTACTTTTGCAGGCGCAAGTGTTTTAAAAAACACAAAAACATATCAAAATAAAGTTAGGAAAACATATTTTATCATTAAAAACCCTCCCTACAACGGTAAGTTTATTTTTTTAAACTTTTTTAAAAATCGGGAAAATATATATTTTTTTAAGACATTAATAATTTTAATTTAAATGAATGTAGTGTATATTTTCTATTTTTTATTAGTGTTTTGGGTGTTTGGGGTTGTTTCCCAATCATAGTAATAAGAGTTTAGGACCTTACGGAACTCCTATTACTATGAATGAGTATATACTTTACCTGATTGGCTGCCCAGAGCCATGTGACTCCAGCTGTAGGCCTGCGTACATCCCGACGTGCATGCGCTGTGACGCGCAGTCAGGAGAGGCCTCAGCATCGGAAAGTCGAACGTGGGCAGCAGCTTAAGATAGGTGCATATTTTTTCTCTAAAATGCCCGCGGAAAGGACAAAACGGAATTTCAGGGCCTATATTTTTTTAATTAAAAAGCCGCCCGCTGAAAACTAGCCATGTCAGGCAACGCACACAGTGTTTCAGAATAAGGGGCCGCCCATTTAGAACTGAGATGAGGAGGAATTTCTTCTCCCAGGGGGTCGTAAATCTCTGGCATTCTCTGCCCCAGAGAGCTGTGCAGGCTGGGTCATTGAATATATTTAAGGCGGAGATAGGCAGATTTTTGAGCGATAAGGGAGTAAAAGGTTATGGGGAGCGGGCAGGGAAGTGGAGTTGAGCGCAAGATCAGATCAACCATGATCTTATTAACTGGCGGAGCAGGCTCGAGGGGCCAAATGGCCTACTCCTGCTCCTATTTCTTATGTTCTTATGTTTTCCCTGGCTTTTGCTACATTAAGTGCCGATCACCTTTCTTCCAAGACCTGGATTTCAAATCCTGGCACTCTAACATTCAGTCCCAACTGTCAAAACGTAACCGGGACTCGTAATAAAACAAACTGCAGCCACCAATCGCCATTTAAGAATGAAAATGGTATTAGTTTCCATTTTGTCCAGTAGCCTCGGTCAGTGAAAGCATCGATGGCTGTTGCCTGTTGAGCGTGGCAGGTCTTGTGCAATGTGATTTTACTCTGAGCTGCACAGTAGGCTTTTATTAAAAGATTCAAGTTCATAGGCAAAAAATAATGATGAAATCTAACCTGTGTGAACCAAGAGGAACTAAGCAGCCCTACCTTACAACTGAAGGTGTCCATGCGCTGTGTAAATGATTGTTGGTTGCCATTTAGTTTGACTTGACCTTTTTTCTTAAAGTTTCTCGCCTGTTTTTAATTTTTTTTTAGCGATGTTCAAAATAAAAACTGTATTTTTTAATGAGTTTCTCTGACGTTTTGGATCCAGTTTTTTCCCCTCAATGATTTTCTCTTTTTTTACACTAAAAATAAAGCTGACTTTAATGACCCTTAGGTATAGAACAATGTAGTCACTGATACAGCAACAAACTAATCCCGTTTTATTCCTGCCCTGGTAATAGCTGCTATAGTGCTTGGGGCCAAATATCTGCAGTTGTTCCAGCGTAGGCCCCTCATTACTTCGGTGAGAGTGTGCTGGAATAGCCAGCAATTAGGCCGAAACCCAGGTCCCAGCGTTAAGTTGGGGATCCCGCAATGGCCTGTTAGATAAGAACGTAAGAAATAGGAGCTGGAGTCGGCCATATGACCCCTTGAGCCTGCTCCGCCATTCAATAAGATCATGGCTGATCTTCTACCTTAACTCTACTTTTCTGCACTATTGCCATATCCCTTAATTCCCTTAGTGTCCAAAAAACTGTTGGAGCAGAATCTCTGCCCACCCCAAAATTTGGCCTTTGTGAAACAGGGCGGGGACTCCCTTAGTTACTGCTCTCCAGACTGTTACTGGGATTAGACATATGGTTGGCCAAGGTATGTATGCAAGCTGACTGAGGCACAAGTGAATCATGGACTGCACCCCAAAGAGGAGCAACGTTTCTTTCTAAATTTCAAGCAGCACACTCAACATGTTGCTGGGTGGAGAGGACCTAGCACCCTCCTTTCCTTGGTACAGTCAAATCCAACAGACAAAATGGCCTTATTACATAGGATTACATAGGATATACGGCATTCGGCCCAACCAGCCCATGCCGGTATTTATGCTCCACTCGAGCCTCCTCCCGTCTTTCCTCATCTAAATCTATAAACATAACCCTCTGTTCCCTTCTCCCTCATATGCTTGTCTAGCCTCCCCTTAAATGTATCTATACTATTCGCTTCAACCACTCCCTATGGTAGCAAGTTCCACATTCTCACCAATCTTTGGGTAAAGAAGTTTCAATTATGTCAATGATATACAGCCCCCAGATGCATCCTTAATGCTGCAGCCACCTGTGATTGGTGTGATAAATAAGGTATCTCGCCCTGACTCCACAGACTTGGGCAGAGGAGGTCCCAAGCATCCCCAGAACTTATGTTGAGATGTGCCACCCGCCCTTGCAGATTGTTGGGCCCTTTCAGGAGGATACTTGTTACATAAATGGTCATCGACCTGAAACATTAACTCTGTTTCTCTCTCCACAGATGCTGCCTGACGTGCTGAGTATTTCCAGCATGTTTTGTTGTTGTAACTTGTTATAGATGCTGGATTCACCATTCTGCACTGTCATCCCTCAACAACAGTGAATTCACTTCAAGAGTAAGCCATTGGTTGTAAAGCACTTTGGGATGTCCTGAGGTTGTGAAAGGCACTATATAAATGCAAGTTTTTCTTTTTTCAATGTAAAAAATACATCTATCAGGTACCTTAAATATGGATAAAGAAATATTTGATCCAACTTTTAAGCACTTTTTGATACATTTTTTTTTCTTTTTGACCACATTTTTTTCTTTTGAGGAATTGTCGTCCATCTCTTCCTCGCCTGATAAACTTCATTCCTTAATGAAGGATGGTTCTGTGGATAGTTGTCAACCTCAAGTTGCCATTATTGACCTGTAAGCCTTTACAATGAGTCTGAATAGGATGTTTGACAGCAGGAGATATCACATCCAAACCCGTTCTGTTCTCCACCCAATATTCACCTGTAACAGGAGCTAGTGTATAGTGATCAGGAGCAGGAACACTCCAGCGGGGAGCTTGTTGACTGTGAGGTGGAGCATGGCAGCGAGGAAGATTGAGAAGAGGGTTGCCTTCACAAGATCCTACAAATCCCCTGGGAGGACAGGTGCACCAACATCAGCGTCCTCATCCAGGCTAACATACCCAGCATTGAAGCACTGACCAGACTCGATCAGTTCCGCTGAGCAGGCCACATAGTTCGTATGCCAGACACCAGACTCCCAAAGCAAGTGCTCTATGCGAAGCTCCTTCACGGCAAACAAGCCAAAGGTGGGCAGCGGAAATGTTACAAGGACACCCTCAAAGCCTCCCTGATAAAGAGCGACATCCCCACTGACACCTGGGAGCCCCTGGCCAAAGACCGCCCTATGTGGAGAAAGTGCATCCGGGAGGGCGCTGAGCACCTCGAGGCTCAACGCCGAGAGCATGCAAAAATCAAGCGCAGGCAACGGAAAGAGCGTGTGGCAAACCAGTCCCACCCACCTCTTCCCTCAACAACTATCTGTCCCACCTGTGACAGAGTCTGTGGCTCTCGTATTGGACTGTTCAGCCACCAAAGAACTCACTTCAGGAGTGGAAGCAAGTCTTCCTCGATTCCGAGGGACTGCCTATGATGATGATGATGACCATTGCGATGGCTGAGATCAGATAACTAGAGTGGGATTATGCCTTTCTGGTCCATGTGGCCCAGCTAGTCACTGGGTAAACTCACTAAGCCATTAGGAAGTGTGAATCAAATGGTTTTAAACTCTTCACCTTGAATTCTTCTTAGAGAACATGTAGAATATTTCCAAGAAAAAAACTTGCTCCTGGGGCAATTGAGTGACACAGTAGGTTATCACATTAATCTTTCACTTCTGGTCTTTGGGTTCAAATCAAATCCAAATTGACGGGATGCAATTTTCCTCTCCGTTGACCATGAATCCTATGTGAACTGAGATTGTGTACATTCATTGCAAAAATATCAATAGTTCAACATGAAAGACTACACAGATGGCTGGAATGGGAAATGGAAATGTCACATTGGTGCAGTAAGAGTTGCCTGAGGTTGGGATCAAAGTTCCATGTAGATGGAGCTTTATTCTACTTTTCAACCTTATAATGAAATTATTCATGAAGCCTTACATGTGTGAATAATCAGGAATTCACACGAAATGCAGATTCAAAATTTTAAAAGGCATAGAATCCCATTAGTGCAATTTTTTAACAATATTTTTAGATGGAAATGACTCTTTGGGATTCACTTTCCGCTACAGGTAGACTAAATCTTACAAATCGAGGAGTGTTGAGTCACACACTCAACATACAGGATAAACAAATGTGCAGGACTTTAAATCACTAGAGGGTGAAATGTCTTTGAAAGTGAGAGACTGACTATTTTTCTCCACAACCAACAACCCACTAACAAAATCATATTCTATGAAGCTGCATGTTTCAAAGTCACTCGTTTCCACAATTTTGAGGACTCCTTCCATTTTATTGTTAAAGAAAGAATTTCATTTCCTAAATATATTGTTCTTCATCACAACTTAGTGCCATGGTATTGATGAAGTACAAACTCTACACATAAAACAAGCAGGTGGGACACACTTTGACCTGTATATTTGTTCTAACAATGTTGCATTAAGCGATTGTGGATTACCGTTTGTTTGACAAGTGACTATTTCTCATTTGGAAAATAAAGCATCTGGCTAATTAGGAGGAGAGCATATCCAATGGCCCGTCCCTTAATATAGCAGAATTAAACCTTGGTTCCTCTCATCCAGAACACTTAATAACATACCCTGTTTATTTTGATAAATGTTATGAATTATTCAGACCACGTAGTACTCCAGTTATTAAGTGTAAAATCCTATCAGCCATTTGCACCTTCTGCCAATATTTTCCTCTTCACATTGCCTAAGGGAACACTAAGATTATTTAACAATAAACAGGCAGTGATACAGCCATAGAAGTTAGTGCTATTTTCTGAACACAGCCACAGAATTTTCTTGATGTTTGACGGAGAGATAATTCAGTTCGTATGTTAAAGGAAGTTTGGGCCAAAACACAGACGATTTTCTTTTAAATAGGTCCTGGCCCTTCTATTGCATAATACTTCCACCTACAGTTTGTTAAATTGGACAACTGCTGCCTCTCTACTATACACTAAACAATTATTTGGATATATTTATGTGATAATAAAGCACTTTTTGAAAACAGTACTGTAGGAGAATTTCTTTCAAGTTGATTTGTATTTACCAAATGTAATTGTGTGAAGCATCACCCATGTACACACACACATATGCATGCACACACACACGTGTAGAAAAACACTCGCATACAGTTGCACATGCACACCCACACATGTGCACACACACACAGATGCACATACATGCACATGCACAGACATGCACTCTCACATATCTGAAGGTGAGTTCCTGAATTACTGACAATATGTTGTGTAATTTATTGCTTCAGGGATTAAATTCAAGACGTCAACCGTTCAAATTCTAAACAGTACATATTCAACATTAATATGTTTGCATGGCGATATTATTAAAGACAAATGATAGTCTTTCACTTAGACATGGGCGTATTTTGTAACATATTTTAGGTGTAAAAAGTACTCCTTAAAATATCTATGAAAGAAATACAATTGAATAAAAAGTACCAAAACTGTTGCTTCACCTTCAGATATATGTGTGCGCGTGTGCATTTGCGTGTATGTGCATCTGTGTGTGTGAGCTTATTCCATGGGCAGTTGCGTTATACATACCAGAAAGATCCAGGTTCAATCCCTAGCCTATATTGAGTTTGCTAATCTCGGCCACTACACTGATAGGGATGCTACAATTGGTATTAGTGGCCTAAGGAAGAGGAAATTCAGACAGGATTCCAGCTCTTGAATGCCACCCAGCCACCCCTTGCTGGAACTGCTTATTTGAGGACACTGGCTGAAGACAGGAAAAAGCTTAGCTGTGATGCCCCTGTGGATAAATAGCCAGGCGATACTGTCCAGACTCACATATATAACAGCCCCTTGTAGGAGGCAGTTGCTACCCATAACATTACAGCACAGCAAGACTAGAGGAGAGCAACCACTATTTCTTGTGGCTTTTTGAGTTGTGTGTTAAGACAATGTTTGTAATGTAAATTTCTGAATAGACAAGGATGAAAAGATGGAAATCTATTTTTGAGGAAAAAATAAGGTCCTGTCACTTTGGAATCTCTGTTCCTCTGGCGTTATTCTGGTAATGTTCCATTCAACAGGGGAGGTGGCACTTTGGATTTGCCTGGGAGCTGATTTGCAGCCACCTGACTCTGGAAACCTCTCCAGTGGAGCATGCAGCAGCAACCACGTAATAGTGTGTATTTTCCGGGGACAAGCGGCTTCTAAATCAGTCCAAGACATCAGCCCCCTTTGAAATGAACGGAGCCACTCTGGAATGCTGGGGGTCCATCTCACAACTGACACACCAGGTAGTTAGAGACTTGGAATCGCCGGTCTCCACTGAGCAGCATATTTCCTGGGTTTCTCTGATCCTCAAGCACCAAGATATCCCTGACCCCTACTCCCTCCACTCCACTGCTGATGACCAGTCATTCCAATCACTATTTTGTTTGTAATTCACTCCACGTTGCTACCTCAGGCAGGTGAGGTAGAGAGTATGACATTATTTAAATTGGACAGATATTTGAAAAGGAAGAATATGTAATGATACAGAGAACGGGCAGGGAGATGGGATTATAGTAGACAGTTTCAGTTGAAGAGTTAGTGCCAGCACTTGTGTGCTGTATCAAATGGCCTGTAATTTTCATGATTGGTGAGGACAATAATTGGACAGCCACAGGCATGAGACAATATATTGTCAGATATAATGGGAGATTGCCCTCATCATGTACTTTGGTAATAAATCACACAGTTGACCAGCAGGGAGCCTGACTGTTTGCTCTTTTATGCATTGATATTCCTATCAGCTTTTGAAATATACTCCCATCATGTACTACTTATAAAATTCATATTATTACTTTTACTCTTATTAACATTTTATTGATTTTTTTGAACAGTGCTTCACAAAATGCAATTTGTTTTGGTACCTTGCGTTCGGCAGTGAATCTCTGCAGCATTCCTTCAGTTGCCTAAAATGAGGAGCCAACTAACTATTGACTTTCATTTACCTCAACTGAGTTAAATTAGAACTGAATTTATCATCAAGAATAAAAGAGTAAAACCTGAGTTAAAGAGACACGCCTAAAACTACATTTAAATGACCTTTCGGCCTGAAACAGTAATCGATGTTCCACAACATTTTGAACAGATGTTGGAGATTGAAACAGAATAAAATTTTGGTTGTCACTCACACACCAAATTATTATTTCTCACTATTTTTTGTGGCTCTTTGAGTTGTGTGTTATGACAATGTTTGTAATGTAAATTCCTGAATAGACAAGGATGAAAAGATGGAAATCTATTTTTGTTTCTCAAGACTAAAACTAATGTCTAAAAGTTAAATCATCATCATCATAGGCAGTCCCTTGAAATCGAGGAAGACTTGCTTCCACTCCAAAAGTGAGTTCTCAGGTGACTGAACAGTTCAATGCGGGAATTAAGTCTCTGTCACAGGTGGGACAGACAATGGTTGAAGGAAATTTAAATGGAGAAAAATTGGACTGTAACAAGGGTGTGAGTGACAACCAGAATTTTAGTCTGTTTCAATTTCCAACATCTGTTCCAAATGTTGTGGACCATCGATTACTGTTTCAGGCCGAAAGGTCATTTAAATGTAGTTTTAGGCATGTCTCTTTAACTCAGGTTTTACTCTTGTTTTATTTCAGTTTTATTCTTGATGATAAATTCAGTTCTAATTTAACTCAGTTGAGGTAAATGTAAGTCAATGGTTAGTTGGCTCCTCATTTTAGGCAACTGAAGGAATCTGCAGATATCCACTGCCGAATGCAAGGTACGAAAGCAAATTGCATTTTGTGAAGTACCGTTCAAAAAATCATTTATTCAGAGGACTAAAAATAAGGTAAGTAAAACTCAGCATCCAGAGATAAGACGAACGGGTTCAAATTTCCCTGTTGTACACCTCTCATTATGACCACCGGGGGGGGGTTAAGGTGTTTTCGCTGGGGGGAGGGGCGTTACCAGCTCCCGCGACATTGCACAGGAGTTAGCGGAGGCACGAATGCAGTAGTTCTGCGCCTGCTGTTAACGCCTCGGACCATTGCGCCGGCAATGATGATGTCATCGCCATGCGCAGTGACCTCTTTCCGCCCCATGGCAGAAATTGGCCAGTACCCCATGAGATCATCGCAGGTCGTGAACTGGGCCGCATACCCTTTGAGGGTGAAAGGTATGGGGGAGGTGTGCTGCGCCCCGTGCTGGCATTGGGCGTAGGATATCCGGCCCTGGAAAAGTTACCACCCGCAACCGGGGCAATAGCCAATTTGGGCCTGTAAGACTAAAATTAAAATGATTTCTGGGGGGATAAAATTGGCCTTGGGCAGTAATTGCTCAACCATTGGTGGCTGTGCCTTCTGTTGCCGAGGCCCCAAGCTCTGGAATTCCCTCCCTAAACCTCTCTGCCTCTCTACCTCTCTTTTCTTCTTTCGGACGCTCCTTAAAACCTACGTCTTTGACCAAGCTTTTGCTCACCTGCCCTAATTTCTCCTCACGTGTTCGGTGTGAAATATTTTGTCTCATAATACTCCTGTGAAGCGCCTTGGGATGTTTTACTATGTTAAAGGTGCTATATAAATACAAGTTGTTGTTGTTGAAGTGCAAAACAGCCGTTAATGAATTGGCAGCTCGTTTTCCACCCCACTCGATTTCCTTATCTAGTGACTTCAGTAGAAGGCTGGATCCATCTTTTGTATCTTTACATGTCCCATTACCGCCTCCTTGCCTTGCACCATCATCCCTTTTGTCATTTTATCACTTTATGTCTATCTTTCAGATTTCCAGCACGCGCAGTATTTTGCTTTTGCCAATTAGCTCGTGCCACCCAAGACTGATTCCACCTCCTCGATCTCTCGCAGAAACCTGAGCCAATAGTTTATAATGTCACAAAATAATAAGCCATTGAAGGGAAATGCAGAGAATGCGATCACCAGAATTCAACCGTATATTCGTAGATTAGGAGCCTGTTTATTTTGAAGGTGGTAGGCTGTGCAGCCTGATTTAAGCTCCGTCTTGCTGGTGCTGCACTTTGCTGATTGTTGCAACAACTTTGACCTTTTTACAAACAACAGGCTACACGCTATTCTTTTATCAAATTGTGCCATTCCTGGAGCCCGGGGCAATTTTCGTGTTTGTTTATAAAGAAAAGAAAAAGAAAGACTTGGCTTTCTATAGTGCCTTCCATGACCGCAAGACCTCCAAAAGTGCTTTACAGCCAATGAAGTACATTTTGGATTGTAGTCACTGTTGTAATGTAGGAAATGCAGCAGCCAATATGCGCACAGCAAGCTCCCACAAACGGCAATGTGATAATGACCAGATAATCTGTTTTAGCGATGTTGATTGAAGGATAAATATTGGCCAAGACATCAGGGATAACTTCCCTGCCCTTCTTCAAAATAGTGGCATGGGATCTTTTACATCCACCTGAGAGAGCAGACGGAGCCTTGGTTTAATGTCTCATCCAAAGGACGGCACCTCCGACAGTGCAGCACTCTCTCAGTGCTGCGCGGGAGTGTCAGCTTAGATTTTTATGATCAGTGAATTCGTTTCAGTGACCTCCCACCAGATGTCTGAAGTCTCCAGTATTCTCAGCAGAATTATATAGTCGGATTTGGACCCACATTTCCAGCAAGTATTTAAATTTTATAATTCCCCAGGAGGTCATCTTGCATGATGATTATGGAACACAATTTAATAATTGGATAAGCAATCGACAGAGTTCCGCAGTTAGCTGGCATCTATTCAGAATTAGTTCCAAGGTCATATTGAAATCCCTTTGGACTATTATTGTTCTCCAGCACTGAGACAAGATTAATATCAAACTAGCCACAAAAGCACCAGTGCCCACATGGAGGACCTTCCTTTATGTATGTGGCATGTACTTCGTGCTTTAATATTTCTGCTCATTTTCCTGTCCTCTGTCATTCTACAGATTGCTTTTCTTATGAAGATTACGATGGAGCCAACTTTCATGGCCTCTGCTGGGTGATAGTGGGGGTGGTCACACTCTGTCGATTACAATCCTGAACTTATCTCGCTGTTCCCGCTCCCGATCCGCTCACCGCCACTACTGACCCGTTGTGGACAGAGTAGCCGCTTGGTTCAGGCAGGGTCCCGTAATATGCAAATCGAGGTCCTATGCCACTTGTTGGAGCCTGATGCAATTTTTGGGTAACAACAGGTTGAGCACTTTTCCCATTGGGACTAGGTGTAAAGCAGCCTAACCAGGGATCGCTGAAGGCCGCTCAGAAAACACAGCAAAGAGCCGGGGACACTGAATTTTACTGCGACAGGAGGGGTATGAATGCTCCACCTGGCCCCACAAAAATTTTCCTATTCACCGCAGGCCAGTCTGTGCAATCCCTGCGTCCCGAGCCCCCCCACCCACTCCTCCTCACTTTAAGTCTGATGTTCTGGTTTGTTTCCCTGGTTCTGCCCTTCCAGCTGCCCGTCGAGAACATCGGGCAAGCAACGTAGTCGCTCATCCTGCTGCCTGCCCGCTGTCCGCCTGTTGTGTACGCATAAACAACTCATAAATTGAGCCAGCGAGCTGGTGTTACGCTGTCACCATCTAACCCACTCGTCGTGATGTAGGTAGAAAAACTTTTTATCCATCTCGGCCACAGAATTGGAGGGTCCCCGGGTGTGGAGAGGAAAGGTGGGGGGGGTTAATTTGAATCATCCTCGTCACCAAATTATGCTGTGTACCCATAAATAACTGACAAACCGAGCCAGGAGAAATGTAACTTAACTGTGTTTTTATACAACCCAAAATGGTGTCTCAAAACGGCATGAACCAGAATGAACACAGCATCTGTGAATAGCTCCCACAGGGTCCTAATGCCCGGAACCAAGTGAGCTGTAACAAACAAATAGAGGATGAACACAACACCTCCCAAAAGGAAAATAAATCTCCCCACTCAGTGTCCAAACCTAATTCAACAACTAACCCTGATAGAATCTGTCTATATTTCTGTATGATCTCTGCCTACTGTTTTCTTTACCATCGATTGTATTATAATATCTTCATCCTTTGACGTGCTGTTCTTTCGGCGTGCTCAGAGATGACATGGCTCCTTATCGGAGGCAATCACCTGTCCAAGTTCCTGACCATACACTATATTCACTCCGGGCTTTGTGCAAAACATATGTTCCTTATCATTGCATCAGAGAAGGAGACCATTCATCCCATCATGTCTGTGCCGGCTATCCCCATAGCCCTGCAAATTTCTCCTTTTCAAGTATATATCCAATTCCTTTTTGAAAGGTAATATTGAACCACTATTGAAAGTTACTATTATATACAGATTAATTTAAAAGTAATATGTCCTTACTATACAGTACAAATGCACATGAGGCCCATACTTGAGAGAAGGTCACTCTGTGACCAATAACCTTTATTCCAGCACTGAAGTGAAGAAGGTGGGTGGAGCTTCCCCTTTTATACCTGAAAGTCCAGGTTAGGAGTGTCTCCCTCAAGTTCACCACCTAGTGGTCAGTGTTCTCACGGTGCACAACTTAGGTCAGTTGAAACATGGGTTACAATGACAGTGGAATACATGACATCACCTCCCCCCTCCCAAATATTATTGGGATCACAGGTTAAGTCTCTCTGGTGGTTTACGCTCCCTTGTAGAGCACCTGAGTTGGGGCTCCGGTTGTTGGGCGCTGGCCTGAGTGTCTGCTGTTTGCAGTGCCTCAGGCCTGTCCGGACTGCCCACAGTGACAGGGCTCCCCACCACTTGGTTCCGGTGTTCGGTCACCTGTGGTGGAGTGAACTCTACATCGTGTTCTTCCTCTGCTTCTTCTATGGGGTTGCTGAACCTCCTTTTTGTTTGATCCACATGTTTGCGGCAGATTTGTCCATTGGTAAGTTTAACTACCAGAATCCGATTCCCCTCTTTAGCAATCACTTTTTTAAAATTTCAAAATATACTTTATTCATAAAAAAAATCTGTACAGTACATTCAAAGGCATTTCAATACATTTAGCTGTGGTCAGCAATCCCATACACTATTATTTGGGTGCTGACGGCAGTTCCGTTCGTTACATTTCCTTGTTTTCCAGTTCAAGTGCAATTTGGTCCAATACGGGAATCACAGTGCCTGTGAGCCATTTGGGCCCTGCAGCATAGTTGAGGACAAAGACAGGGTCATTGACATCAATACATCGCGCCTTCGCATTCCCGTCATGGTAGTCACATTGTGACCGGCGTCTACTCTCAACAATTTATTTCATGGTGGGGTGTATAAAGGATAACCTGGTTTTGAGCATCCTTTTCATTAGCAGCTCTGCGGGTGGAACCCCTGTGAGCGAGTGTGGTCGGGATCTATTGGCCAACAGGAGGCATGATAAGCGGCTTTGTAGGGAACCCCCTTGGATTCTGAGCATCCCCTGTTTGATTATCTGCACTGCTCGTTCTGCCTGGCCGTTTGAGGCCGGCTTGAACGGTGCCATTCTGACATGGTTGATACCATTTCCTGCCATGAAGTCTTGGAATTCAATGCTTGTAAAGCACAGGCTATTGTCGCTGACCAAGACGACCAGTAGACCATGGGCAGCGAACATTGCCTGTAGACTTTCTACCATGGCAGAGGATGTGCTTGAATTGAGAATGCCACACTCGATCCATTTGGAGTAGGCATCTACTACAACCAAAAACATTTTTCCCATGAAAGGACCTGCGTAGTCCACATCGATGCGTAACCATGGCTTGGCGGGCCAGGCAGGGGCTAAGGGGGGCTTCCTTGGGCGCATTGCCCAGTTGGGCACACTGTTGCACCTGCGAACACAAAGTTCCAGGTCTGCATCTATCCCTGGCCACCAAACGTGTGACCTGGCAATTGCCTTCATCATAACAATGCCCAGGTGTTCATTGTGGAGTTCTCGGATGAACACCTCTCTGCCCATATGGGGCATGACTACTCGGTTTCCCCATAGTAGGCAATCGGCCTGAATCGAGAGTTCATCCTTGTGCCTGTGAAATGGTTTAAATTCCTCAGGGCATGCCCCGTACGTGGCTGCGCAGTCACCATTCAGGACACAATTCTTGACTAAAGACAGTAGCGGGTCTCTATTTGCCCAGACTTTGATCTGATGGGCTGTCACAGGTGAGCCTTCGCTTTCGAAAGCTTCAACAGCCATGACCATCTCAGCAGCGTGCTCGGTTGCCCCCTCGGTGGTGGCTAGTGAGAGCCTGCTGAGTGCATCGGCGCAGTTTTCAGTGCCCGGTCTGTGCTGAATTGTATAGTCATAGGCAGCTAACGTGAGTGCCCACCTCTGTATGCGGGCTGACACATTTTCATTTATGGCTTTGTTGTCGGCCAAAAGGGACGTTAAGGGTTTGTGATCAGTCTCCAGCTCAAATTTCCTGCCAAACAGGTACCGGTGCATTTTTTTTACTGCATATACACATGCAAGCGTTTCCTTTTCTACCATCCCGTAGCCCCTTTCTGCCTGGGACAGACTCCTGGAGGCATAAGCAACCGGCTGTAACTGACCCTTGGCATTAACTTGCTGCAAAACACACCCGACCCCATAGGATGACGCATCGCAAGTTAAAACAAGTTTCTTACATGGGTCATATAACGTTAACAGATTGTTGGAGCATAACAAATTGCGTGCTCCATCAAAAGCCCTTTCCTGGCTGTCCCCCCAGACACATTCGCGACCTTTGCGTAGGAGCACGAGTAGCGGCTCTAACAGCATGCTCAATTTGGGAAGAAAGTTACCAAAATAGTTCAGGAGACCCAGGAACGAATGCAGCTCCGTCGTGTTACGGGGTCTGGGTGCTCTCTGGATCGCTTCCATTTTGGGCGCAGTAGGTCTGATCCCGTCTGCTGCTACTCTCATCCCCAGGAATTCTACCTCTGGAGCTAGGAAGACGCACTTCGCCTTTTTCAGTCGCAGACCTACCCGGTCCAGTCTGCGTAGCATCTACTCCAGGTTGTGGAGGTGTTCTTCAGTATCACAACCCGTGATGAGGATGTCGTCTTGAAAAACCACCGTCCTTGGAATCGACTTGAGGAGGCTTTCCATGTTTCGTTGAAAGATCGCGGCGGCCGAGCGAATCCCGAACGGACATCTGTTGTACTCAAACAACTTCTTGTGTGTCATGATGGTGGTCAGCTTCTTCGACTCACTCGTCAGCTCCTGGGTCATGTAAGCTGAGGTCAGGTCCAATTTTGAAAAAAGTTTGCCACCGGATAGCGTCGCAAAGAGGGGGGGTCGGGTGGGTGTGGAGGGGGCGTGGGGGGCAGGTGCTGGGGTGGGTGATCAGCCATGATCTTGTTGAATGGCGGTGCGGGCACGAAGGGCCGAATGGCCTACTCCTGCACCTATTTTCTATGTTTCCCTGTTTCTATACTCTCGATAGTGGGTACTGATCTTGGAATGACACCTGATCGATGGTGGCCTTGTAATCATATCCTGACCGACCCATCCGCCTTGAGCACCGGCACGATCGGGCTCGCCCAGTCACTGAATTCGACTGCCTAGATGATACCTTCCCTCAGCAGACGGTCCAATTCGCCTTCTATCTTTTCCCGCATCACGTACGGCACAGCTCTGGCCTTGTGGTGTACAGGCCTGGCGTCCGGGTTTATGTGAATCACTACCTTGGTCCCCATGAAAGTGCCAATGCCGGGTTGAAATAGGGAGTCAAATTTGTCCAGGACCTGTGAGCATGATACTCGCTCCACAGAAGAAATTGCATTGACATCGCCCCATTTCCAGTTCATGACAGCAAGCCAACTCCTCCCCAGCAGTGCGGGACCGTCCCCCGGGACAATCCAGAGTGGCAACCCATTCTCCAAATCTTTGTGGGTCACGACTACTGCCTAGCACCGGAATGATCTCCTTTGTATATGTCCGTAGCTGTGCATCAATCAGCAGTAATTTTGACCTCCTGGCCTTGGACGCCCACAACTTGTCGAACTGTTTGATACTCATCAAGGACTGGCTGGCCCCCATGTCTAGCTCCATTGATACTGGGATGCCATTGAGGAGCACTTTCCTCATTATCGGTGGCGTCCTGGTGTATGAACTGTATATGTGCTCCACATGAACTCGCTGAACTTCAGCTTCCAGCGATTTCCCCCAGTGTCCATTTGGCCTCGTAGGGCTTACATCGGGCCCGCCCTCCTCGTACACCAACCTGGCTGCAGGCTTCCTGCATGTATGCGCCAAGTGACCGCTGACGTTTCAGTTTCTGCAGGTATATTGCTGATACCTGCAAGCTCTGGCTGTGTGTTTGCCTCCACACCTCCAACATGAGCCATTGTTGGAAACAAAAGGTCCATTACCAGTTGATCGTCTCTGACTGTCTCTGTAACTGTCCTTAAGCGCACCATTGACAGGTGTTGATGGCCCCATTACTGGCCGCATTGTCCCTTGTGATGGCATGAATCGCCATTCAGCTAGCCATTGTCTCTGTTGAATTCCCCCTTTGGGTTCAACTACATGCTCGGGCATATCTGATTGCCCCTGTCTGCCTGGAGACCTGTGTGCCGCATTAACAATGTTGACTCCCTGTCCATTTGCTGCATTTAAACCAAGATTTTTGTCAAACATCATTCTGGTCTCTTCCTCCCCTGAGATAAATGTCTGGGCCATCAAAGCCGCTGTTTCCACGGTCAAGTCTTTGGTCTCAATCAGTTTCCTGAACACCCCAGCGTGCCCGATGTCCTCAATATAAAAATCTCGCAACATCTCCGCTCTGCATGCATCTGGGAACTTACATAGGCTCGCCAGTCGCCGGAGGTCTGCCACGAAGTCTGGAACACTTTGCCCTTCTCGCCACCGGTGCGTGTAAAACCGGTGTCTTGCCATGTGCATGCTGCTCGCCGGTTTAAAGTGTTCCCCGATCAACTTACTGAGCTCTTCAAAAGTCTTGTCCGCCGGCTTCTTTGGCGCTAGAAGGTCCTTCATCAGGGAGTACGTCCTGGATCCACAAACTGTCAGGAGATGAGCCCTGCGTTTGTCGGCCGAATCCTGTCCCAGCCATTCCTTCGTGACGAAACTTTGCTGTAGTCTCTCAATAAAATCATCCCAATCATCACCAACACAGTACCTCTTGTCTGTGCTGCTAGTGGCCATGCTCGCGTGGTTTAAATCCCAGTTTCTCTTCGCCAATAATATGTCCTTACTATACAGTACAAATGCACACGAGGCCCATGCTTGAGAGAAGGTCACTCTGTGACCAGTAACCTTTATTAGCCAGCACTGAAGTGAAGAAGGTGGGTGGAGCTTCCCCTTTTATACCTGAAAGTCCAGGTTAGGAGTGTCTCCCACAAGTTCACCACCTAGTGGTCAGTGTTCTCACGGTGTACAACTTAGGTCAGTTTATACATGGGTTACAATGACAGTGGAATACATGACAAACAGTATGCTTGCTAAGATTTCAAAGGTTAAAGGAGTTACATGCTTTCAATTTATACTTGGGAATCTCTAACTTTGCCTTCCTGCTTCAAACACTCTATATAAAACATATTCTAAAAATAAGCATAATAATAATTTAAATCGGGACAGTCATTGCTGTTCCTCAATAGCACCATTTTCCAGTTTAGTGACCTGGGAAGACTCTGACAGTGGATTCATGACCCAGGAACAAGACTGAGCCAGACTGTTTCGGGGATCAATTCCTTACTTATTTCAAAATAAAAATACTTTATGAATTTTAAAAGGTTTAAAATGGCTATCAGTACATGTGAAAATTCCACTTAAAATGTTCGATAAATGAAGTACGCAGTTCTTTTTATCCTTGGGATTTATAAAGGAATGATGTTCATGCCACCACCCCACCCCCCTCCAAACTTTAAAGGACTTTTGCTGTTTTCAATTGCTTGGAGGTCACTGTGTGATGAGTTTGCTGCTGAGACAGCAGCCCACTGACTGCCATAAAGATGGTAGGCGACAGGACAGAATCCGTCATGGGTTTTATATTAAATATTGTTTGGACAGTCTCAAGAGTGGCATCTTCATAAAAGAACACTTAGATGAACATCCCTTTTTTAAAGCTGTCCAAAATGTCAACTTTAATGAAATACGGAAAATAGGGATGTCGGACTTGCAAGCTGGAAGTTCCTGATGAAAAAGTGACTGACAGCAACAGGGATTTGGTCATTTTCCCCACAGTCAGAACTTATGCAGCATTATTTATTGCATTTGTATTTTAGTACAGCTAAAGTTAGATATATTATAGTTTTAGGAAAAAAAATGACATGCACATTACTTTAACAAACAAAAGCTACAAATAAAACTGTTTAGGTTGTGCCTTGGGTGAAGCAGTGTATTTCTGCATAAGCTCTGCTGCTGTTGTCCCTGGGGTTTCTGTTTATACTTCTTTTTGCAATACTATTTTCTTTCGAGAGCTAATTAGGATGCATTTTAAGTTAATGATGCACAAGGCATTGTTACCTTTAGATTCTTCAAAAGTCAATTCTATCATTGGAAACAAATATGGGAGAAGAACTGTTTCAGCTGCTATGCATAGTGACATCGTGGGAGAGTTTTAACCCCCCAGTTCGCAGTTTTGTGTTGGTGGTAGGTTAAAGTGGTAGAAATCTGAACTGCGATCCCAACCCTCCAACTTCTGGTTTGACATATTTTACACTTTTAAATAAATGTATTAGTTTAGTGTATGTAGGCGTCGCTAGCATTTATTGCCCATCCCTAATTGCCCTTGAGAAGGTGGTGGTGAGTTGCCTTCTTGAACCGCTGCAGTCCGTGTGGTGAAGCAACTACCATTGTGCTGAATTTTCACAACGGTTTTTGGTACAACTAAATGGCTCACTAGGCCATTTCAGAGGGCAGATAAGAGCGAACCACATTGTTGTGGGTCTGGAGTCACATAGAAGCCAGGCAGGGTAAGGATGGTAGGCTTCCTTCCCTAAAGGACATTAGTGAACCAGTTGGGTTTTTATGACAATCCGGTAGTTACATGGGGCTAGAACCTCCACTTTTTTTGTCCACTTAACGCCCATTTTACCGCTGAACTGACATATAACGCCCATATATCGCCCAATCGTCACAAAATGGAAACTGACGGGCTTTTTTAGGAGACCTATCGCCGAGCGTTATTTTCCCCATGTGCTTAACGCCGAGAAAAAATATTACCACCCACCCACTTTTTTTGGGCGGAATCAGCAGAATGGGCGAATTCAACGCCCATAATATTGTCCAGGGTTACTTTCTGCACGGAAATAACGCCGAGATTCAATATTAGCGCCCGGCGACTGTTTTTTGTCGTAAAGAGCATATTTACCCAAACTAGCGGCCATGGTGATCGCCCATCATCAATTTCACCACCTCGCACACATATTGCCCACAATATCACTCGCTCAAAAAAACGCCCACAAAAAGTGGAACTGACCGGGAAGAATCACAGCGTTAAGGACGCCATGTTGTAGATCACATGTCGTGTCCTTTAAAAGGCTGTTGTGCTTCAACCTCGGTGGAGTTCGGATGTACTCTGCAGGTCATTGGAGTTGATGTGAACATCTGTAAAAACATCTTGACCAGACTATGACCGATTGGAATTGAAGAGGTGTGCTCATCGGGACTTTCCTTGTTTGTGTGCATTCGGTGGCAAACAGAGAGCTGCTGCAATGGGGCCTGTCCTTTCCCATCCTCTCTTGGTGACCAAATACATGCAGCAGACTTGACATCGCTGAAGGAACACTCCACTGCATTATGTGCCCAATGAATGAAGTGACAGACAGATGAGGAGGACCAGACGTTACACCCGCCGCAAGTAAAAGGAGAAGCATTCTTACCTCGACTTGCCTGACACCACCTGCCTTCGGAAACTGCGCTTCCACAAAGAGGTTATCACTGAGGTATGCCAGCTTATAAGGGCAGACCTGCAGCCTGCCAGTGCCATCAGAACTGCACTGTCTGTCGAGGTCAAAGTCACGCGGCACTGTTGTTCTATGCCTCAGGTTCTTTTCAAGTCACAGCTGGTGACATTTGCGGACTTTCTCAGCATGCCACACATCGCTGCATTAGACAGGTCACTGAAGCCCTGTACGCACGCAGGAGGGACTTGATCAGCTTCCCTATGACCAGGGAGGCTTAGACTGAGAGGGCTGTAGGTTTCTCCAGAATTGCAAACTTCCCCTAGGTGCAGGAAGCAATAGACTATACACACATCGCAATGCAGGCATCTTTTCAGGATGCTGAGGTTTTCAGGAACTGCAAGGGATTCCACTCCCTGAATATCAAGCTGGTTGTGAACCACCAGCAAATTATACTGGCAGTGAATGCTCAATTTCTGGCCAGCATCCTGCGTGAGAGCACTGTATCTGACTTGTTTAACAATGAGCCACAAGGTCAATGCTGGATGCTTGGTGACAAAGGATATGGCCTTGCCACCTGGCTGATGACCCCCACTGCGTGACACCCACACTGAGGCCGAGAAGCGATACAACGAGAGCCACAGAGCAACTCGCAATATCGTGGAGAAAACCATTGGAGTGCTGAAGCAGCACTTCAGATGCTTGGACCACTCAGGAGGCGAGCTCCAATACCACCCTGAGCAGGTAGCTCAATTCGTGGTGGTGTACTCCATGCTACACAACTTGGCTATCAGGAGGGGATAAGAATTGCCTGATGAGTCTGACAGTCCAGCAGGAAGAGGAGGACGAGGAGGCGGACGCTGACATCAGCCCAGACAATCAGGCTGATGCTGAAGCCATGCCTCTGCCCCCCTATAGACTGCATGAAAGGGCCCGTGGTGGCATGATACCTGCAAGAGCCTTACGTCAGGAGCTCATCAATGATCGCTTTGCCTGAAAGAACGTTGGTATTATTTCCAAGGCTGACACACTGCTGGGCGCGCAGGTCATACATCAATGGTGGGCATTACCTTGGTGACAGTGAAAGTTTACGTTGATTGAAGTTAAGTGTGGTTACACCCTTTGATATTGAGGAATTACCAGCGTGTAATAGTGCAGCTATCTGAGCCAATGAGCTGTAAGGTTTTGTAAAATAAAAAACATTTAAACCGAACATTAGCCTGAAATCATCAGTATTTCTGTACAACACCCCCCCATCCTCCACCCCTTCTCCTCCCCCACCTCTACCCCTTTCCCTTACCCTCCTGACTCCAAGCCGCCCGGCCAAGGTGCTCCTCAGGCGATGCTTCATTCGGGGGGGGGGGGGGTTGATGATCGAAGCGCTGCTTGGATGGATACGGGAGAGGACGGTCCCAAGGTGGGAACGTGCTCCGAGCCATAAGCAAAATGTTGCTGCTGGCTCTCATGTGTGGTTGGCAATGGGGATGCATCACCTCGGGGTGCAGTGCTGCGATCCCAGACCACTGGGAGCCCTCTGTCACCAGTGTTCCTGGCTACCAGCTCCAGGGTCTCCTCCATCCCTTCCATTTTATATGTTATTTGTTGGACAAAAACTCAGTGCCAACTATGTTCTTGGTGCTTAGTGGGCTTTTTGCTGCTGGTGAATCTCCATTGTGCCTCCCACAACAGCGTGACAAGCACACACCACAGCCACGCACGCTTTCAGTGCCTCTGAGCTCCTACTCTCTCTGTCTCCTCTTCTGTGCATTTCATGATGACCCTTGACCTCCTGAATTGCGGGAATTGAGCATTGCCATACTGTTGCTAAGGACAACAACACTTTACGGCAGAAGGTCAGCAAAATTTAACGCTACCGCCCATTTGATATTGCTCACGGCCATTTCCAAAAATGTAAACTAGGTGTTTTGAGAATTGCCGAGAAGCAGGCGATCTGAAAACCCTTTTTTACCGCCCATGCCGGAAATAACCCCCATTTTTGGTCGATAAGCACAAAAGTGGGGGTTCTAGCCCACGGTCACCATTACTGCTACTAGCTTTTTAATTCCATTTTTTTTTGAACTCACACCTCCGCATTATTACTACAGGCCTCTGGATTATTAGCCCAGTAACATAACCACTATGCTACCGTATCCCTTACTTACCTGGTGGATCCAGCTTACCAGCTTCACCAGCCCCCCTCATCATAATTTCAAATAATTACCCACATTCGAGGTGCAGCTTTACAGATCTCTAATTTGAAGGCATTAGTCCCCTTTTTATAAACAGGTGTCACCTTTTTACTACTTGTCAATCCTCTGTGATGTGAGCAGAAACCAATAAACTCCTAAAAATATCAGTGAAGTGATTTCCAATCTCCAAGCTAATGTCTTCAGAACCCTGGGATGATAATTGTCCGATCCTCGGGCCCTGTCAAGCTGAACTCCTGCAATTCCCTCGTTGGGGGTAATTTTCAAGTTGGAGGGGGCGGAAAACTGGCAGGAATGGGCCAGCTGCCCAATATATACGCTGCACAGTTTTTCTTTCTTACCTCAGTGAAAAGGAAAATCGAGCTGGGTGTACAATGGTTGACCAATCCGATAGTGTCAGTGTTCTGCCCCTGACAAAGTTGCAGATTACTCCCTGTACATCCTCCCTTATGATGTTAAAGGTTTCGAGTCTAAACTCACTTCATTTTTGGCATTTCTCCCCAAATTTTGTTTGTGAACATTTCTGCAATATTGTGGTTTACTTTCCCGGCAACTTCCATGTTCTCAGTCATGACCTCCCCACTATCATTTCTTAGTGGTCCACCATCTCCCTGTACCTTTTACTGGTTTCTGACACATTAGAAGAAGGCTTGCTATTCTCCTCTGTGTTGGCAGCTCATGCACTCTTTTTGGCTGATATACCAATTTCTCTACATCTTTCAGTCTGTCTTATTAATCTCTCCCATTCCATTTTATAATTGTGTATGTTTTTGACTCCTTCTTCGTACCTTCCATAAATGTTTTAATTATCCACACTGGTTTTAATCTTGGAACATCTTAACGTGAAAGGTCATGGGAATGAACTTGCAACCTTGTGTACTGGAACAGCGAGAGCCCGAAACAAGGGGCCTGAGGGTTGACAAGCATCGATCCTCGGGCCTGGTCTGCACGCTTGCCATGAGCTGCCAGCACTGGTTGTGTCTCCATCGTTAGCTCACCCGAAGACTTCAATCTCGGGCCGCCTGTCTTGCCAGCAGCAGCCCTCGGTTAAGTCCCAGGAGGGGGGAAGTTGAAGCTGGCTACTGGAGGGGGCTGATCGCAATTCTTGTGGAGTCAGGGGAGCACTCCTGCTCCTCAGGCTCTGGAGGAACGGTTCTTTTTAAATGGAACATTTGTCAAAACCAACTTTGGATGGTGGCTGCTGAGGTTCCTGAGAGGGATCAAACCCTGATGCCTGCCACGTTCTCAGCAGGTGTTAGGCCCCTCATTTACCTGTTGACAAAGAAGGTGGTGGTTTGGTGTCACCCAGCTCAGCTTGATGTGTTACTGCCGTTATAGGGGAGGGGAGTGGAGATTTTGCTTGAAATAGTAATGGGACAACTAGGAGACAACATTGATTCCAACTGTGAGCAGTCAAAAACTATTGCACTCTCTTGACTGAGGAGTATACAGCACACTGGAGAAGGAAAACTAAGGAAAGATTTTTTTTGAAGAAAGATGAAGGCAAAATAGAAGAGTTTGCTTGAAGTCCTGGCCAAGTGCCAGGAGCTCCTGATCTCTGAACAATGCAACATTATAAAATGAGCAGATAGTCTGTTACAACAGAATCACGACCCAGATAAACTGTTGAATCCATCATGTAATGAGTAGATTCTGTTTAATGATGCATGGCCCATGATCTGATGATACTTGTGGTTTAAATAAATTGTAGCCACATTTAAAAATCATAGGGACTGAGGCAACATTTCTCCTTCCCCCCCAAAAAGCTATTATTGTCCAACAAAGTCAATTGCAAGACACTTGGTAAAGATGGAACTCGCTACCGCAGGGAGTGGTTGAAGCGAATGATATAGGTGCATTTAAGGGGAGGCTAGACAAGCATATGAGGGAGAAGGGAATAGAGGGTTATGCTGATAGAGTTAGATGAGGAAAGACGGGAGGAGGCTCGAGTGGAGCATAAACGCTGCATGGACTGGTTGGGCCGAATGGCCTATTTCTGTGCCGTATATCCTATGTAATGGATAACAGCCACATGCATATAATCCATTTACTGCAGTGGCAATGCACTACAACGTGATCTGTGCTTTAGGAGTGGGGTTTTCCTGGCATTTTTAGAAAGCATCTGCTTAAAAGGCACAAAAGCAGCAACACTAAACTTTTAAAGAGCTGGATTAGTGACATCACCCCTTCAGGGAGTTGGATGCATAAAACTGCCCTTGTGTCTCATGAAAGGGTTCTCAGGGCGAGAGGCATTCTGGAACACTTGCACTCTGAATTCATCAAGTTCTCTGATCTTGTTGAAGCAGAAAGCCTTGTAAACACCTTGTCTACAGCAGAGTCCCAAGGGATGAATGATGACGTTCGTACCGAGTTTTTCTGCAACCCACTGTCAACAGCCGATATTTCTCAAATTCTGATTTTAATCTCTTAAGCACCTGCAGCAGTTAAGTCCATATTCAATAATGAGTAATAATGTGGAGGTGTGCGTTCAGCTGTTTTACAAAGAAGGGTACAATTGCTCCAGTATCCCAGAGGATAGAGTGGGATTAATGTAAATGTTGAAGAGTCACAGCCACATCCACCCCCTCCACCCCAGCACCCCCCTCCACCCCCAATCCCCCCTTCACCAACACTCCCCCGCAACAGCTTCACGATGTTGTTCTTCCCATGGAGCGTCCTCGGCGTGGCCCTCATCTTACTCCTCGACCCACACATGATGGGCTGAAGTGGAGGCTTCCATAGGAGGATTTGACGCCTCAGAATCCTCATCTGCAAAATAGAAAACAACACATGAGTGATTAGCAGCAGGGGAGGGGGCAGGGTGACATCAGTAAGGTCACATAAGCTTACTTGAAGGAACGCCACTACTGCATTATATGTCTTCGAGAGACACTGCTTCACATTACCTGAGCCCGAGTCCACAGACACTACATGATATGACCCCAACCCAGCCCGGGGCTTTTGCAGGATTTACCCTCAGTTCCGACCATGGGGTCAGCACCCGCATGGGTAGTTGATCTCCCGTGGGCACCGATTAAGCCTGCCACGTGTTTCTCCAAGTCTGTCAACGGATGCGTATTGGGTGGACCAGGAGAGCGACCGCTTTGAGGAGGGCGACTGGGTGATGTCACGAAAACCCAGGTCACTGATTGGAGCGTGGGCAGGGACTTCGACGGGGTCCAGGTACGGTAGAGGTGCAGCGCGAGATCGTGGCGGAGGTGCGGCGAATGACCAGGGCAGAGGAGCGGAGAGAGATCGGGGCCCAGGAACGATGTGATCGGGGCCCAGGAATGACGTGATCGGGGCCCAGGAGAGACGTGAGTTTGGGGCCCAGAAGAGGCGTGGGCCCAGGAGCAGCACGGGCCAGCCCACACTGCGATATGTGTGTGCACTAGGTCCGTGCAGCAGAGCTGGTCTCCAGTTGTCTTGGTTAATCCTTGCCACTGGACCAAGACCTAGCTCTGTCAAGCCCGTGTGGTGGCTGGTGTGCAACAGTCACCAGACATTAAAAAAAATCCATGCACAGGTATCTTCTACCCTTCAATATTTAGTCCGCGACCTGGGCCTTCATCAAAACACTTGTGAACGCAACCCTTTTTGGTGTGGAAGCAAGTCATTCTCAATTCAAGGGACCGCCTCAGAAGAGAAGAAGAAGAAGAATTGGGTGGACCACCGCCTGTCCGCCACTACTCGCACTGATTGTGTGACATCTTTCCCTGCAAAAATGACAGCAGGAATGGTTACCAGAGTGCCATTCTGCTCTTGTGGCACACACAGGTAGCCATCAAAGCACATACCATACTCTGTTTAATGGCCCTGGTAATTCCACGTGGTTGATGAGGAAGACATCGACTTGCAGAAACATCTTTTAAGATATCAAAAAGCAGTCTTCATAATATGCAACAATCATTCATGGCAAATAAGGTCAACACTAAGCCTACCTACAGCAACATGTCAGATTTAAAAATGTAAGTAATCAATGAGTACATGAATAAAAATATTAATAATATCACGACCCTGCAATGGTCATTCCACCTTTTCCTGTGTTGATGGTGGTCCCCAGGAATATCATCCACTGAGGACACCTCCTCAGCAACAGCATTCCAAAATCTTCTTACAATGGGTGGGGGGTGGTGTTTACCTCGACCCCTCCTGTTAAACACCCCCATATCTACTCTCGATGGCTGTAATAAGAACCTCACTGGCATCAAAACTAAATTTTCAGGCCCTCTGCCTGCTCTGATCAACGTGCTGCATGTTGTCTGTGTCTGAAAAATGTCTGATTGAGAGCTGGGTGTATTGCACATGTACGGGCGCACCTTGACACCTGACCAGAATCGCGGGGGGGAAAAAAAAATCGGGAAAAAAATTGGGCGGAAAAAAATTGCGCATGCGCAGAAGGTCCGTTTTTTTCTTCAGATCGCTGAATTTGGCTCCGGCACACAAATCCAGTCGTGCAATACCCGATTTTACTGCTACCGCTAACGCCGGTCACCGTTTGGCGAATTTTGCGGCATTCCGTCATAGCGGTATTCCGGCGGTAAAAAAACCTCTAAATCCTCAAATAGCACCCAAAAACCGGTCATAGCGGTATTTTCTGAATTTCTAGTCCATAGTGTCCTCTGCAATCGTGACCAAGAGTCCAGAAGGATGTGTTGCCTGCCTGGTGCAAGGGTAAAGGATATCTTGGAGGAACTGGAGAGGAAGTTGTGAAGAGAGGGGGGTGGAGATCCAGTTGTCGTGGTCCGTGTTGGGACCAATGACATAGGAAAGAAAGGAGAGAAGGTCCTGCTAAGGGAACATCAGAAGTTATGAACTAAATTTAAAAAACAAACTCATGGGAGGTAATCTCAGGATTAATGCCCCACCCATATGTTAGTTGGCATAGGGATGGCATATCAGGAAGGACAGCCTAAGGTAATCAAGTGAAACTCCAGGGTACCAATCTAACAATCTAAACCTCGTTATTTAATCCTGACTAGTTGCATTTCACAGTTAACCTTTATTATTATGCAGTCAGCAGAGCAGGGACCATTATGCTCCATGGAGTATTTATTCATCTCTGTCCGATAGTTAGCATTTTTATTCCTTTTCTTAAACAGATATTTATTCAATTCCATTTTGAAGGCTTCCAGCAAAATAGCATCAATTCTGATTTTCCTTGGGGGTTCATTCTGTATATCTACTACTCAGTCGGAAAGAAGAATGTTTCTAATCTCTAGCCTTGCTTGAGGCTTGGTAATATTGTAGTTACATTCTTCCCTTTGGTTTCTCTGCGCACAGTCTAAATTACATAAATATCTTGCAGTCTGACTCTCAAAATTCTAAAGACCAGGATAATGTCCTCCCTCAATCTTTTCGCAATGAAAACAAGTTTAATTCCACTTCATTGAACCCTCACCAGTGCTCGGAACAATTACTGGGAGTCATCCTGGGTAATTCTCATACATTGCCTCACACACAACCCAAAAGCAGCAATGATAGAAACAATTTGCTTGCCGTCAGTCATGGAATATAGCTTCACCCTAGGATTCAAATACAGATCTCTCTAAATCTTGAGCATAATTGTTGTGCTAACTGGATCAGATTTACAGAAATAAATCAAATGGATCGGAACTTGGTCCAAAATGTGGACAATGCAAGACTCCCTAAATTTTGGAGGCTGTGTTTATTCTGTTTAGAAACTGGTTAAGATTGACTGATGGTCGTGCCTTGTACACAGGAGGAAGATGCAATAGCTCGGTGCAACTTCCTTACTTTCATACTTTCCTTGGCTTAACTTATTGCAGTCATCTTTACTTTCGCTAACAATAATTTGTTTTTTATTTGGTGGCAAGTGTGAGTTTTGATGAAGGATTATTGTTCCTGCCTTTTTGTTCTCAACTTTACTTGCAGGTTTGCCATGTTTCCTGCTGCTACTCAGAAAGTTATTAGTGCGCAGCTGGGATAAAGAATCACAATGCTTGTAAGGGACACAGCTTGAGATGCTGCCAACATTGATAAAAGTAAGAGAGAAGACAAAATAAATCAAAAACTGTTGGTTAGCTGACACTAAGCTTGACTTTTAAAAGCAGTGATAAACGGTAGAGGAGGCAAGTAGGGGAAAGGGAAGAAGTAAAGAAACAGGTTTGGCAATCACTTCAGGACACTGAAAGATCATTGCAGGACTCAGAAGTATGTGTGAGAGATGGCAGTGTAATTACCTTCGGTGACGTACCAGATGTATGTGAATTGCCTTTTACCTGATGTGTTGAAAACAAAAACAAAATCAATGATGATAAAAGGCCATTCAGTCCATCAAAGTACATCTCTCTAGAACTTGAAGTATTAAAATGTAATTACATTAATAAAATATTACAATTTCCAAGAAGCATGCCTATAGGCTGGACAAGGATCACCATTAATGACAGAAGCTGGGAACCATCAATAAAGTCCTTTTGTCTATTCTACTTGTTAATGAGGATGTGAGAATCACCATGATCAAGAGTATAACATAATACAGACTGTGCGTTCCAAGTCCAAAACGTTATTTTAACTTAAGTAGAGCAAATGTTATTATGAGAAGCGTAATGGCAAAACCTTTAATTGTCTTTGATCTGTGCACTAGGAGATGAAGAGACTTAATCATTCTTCTGTCATGAAGAACTGCAGTTGTGTTTTTCATTGTATTAAGCAAGTGGTTATTATACATTGGAATCAGATTTCCAGGGTCAAATTAGATTTGTAAATCGCAAACAGCAGTCAATTGACATCAATAGGCCACTGCAAGCAAAAAGCTGCACAGAGATTTGTTTGCGTAAGGCTTGTAACCTGAATTTACTGTTACCTCTTTCATGGCGAAACACCAAATGAAGTCTAAAATTGGAACGATAAAGTTGGGAACTTTTTGCAGTGAAGCAGGCCTGATTTATAGATAAAGCTGCCATTTTGTCTCGGGTCACGGAGCTCATCGATCACGCATCTTCTCTGCGACTTCGCCTTCTCACCAAATAGGAATAATTTATGTCTGCACAAGTGTGACGAAAATTATATTCTACTTGAACAGATGTTCAATTTTAAAGTGATTTGCATAAAAAAGAGAGTGGCTGGAAGGAGCAGCAGGCAGACTAACACAAATCAAAGTGTTGTCCAACAGAGTAGTGGGACTAGTGGTGATCCTGCAGTCTGTACTGCCTCCTCTCCCTTCCGTGGTTTATTCTTCCCATTCCCCCATCATTTGAAACTTAGAAATTGACTGAATGTTGCAAAACGGAGTGACTGCAGCATGTTTTGTTCAGCTGTTTGTATAATTTGGTGTTTTGCAGTGGGACAAAAATTGAATTTGTATCATTTCCAGGCTCCAAATGTATTCAGAATGATCAGCGTCAGTTGTGAATATATTTAAGTTTGGTCGCTGCTGCGATTCTTATCTTTTCTGCTGGTGTAGAGTGAGGGCAGGACCATTAATACTTTAAGTCAGGGATTCTATTTATAGTGTGCACTACAGTCAAGTCTGTAATATCAGGAATTGGGTTGTGAATGTTCCAACTTGATAGTTTATTAGATTTTCCTCAGTTACAGTTCAGTGTGTTGTAGTACATCATAAGGAAATCGGGATTTTTCTGTTTACACCTGCATCATCACTTACCTATTAGACACAGACTAGAAGAGAACAAATAATTCTGTATCAGGGCTCCACGACAGTAAGGGGGATAAGGAGCAAAGTATTCTATGTGTTGAAACAGGAAAAAGGGAAGGGAAGTTGATGGTGAGGTCCTGAATTGTGTTTCTTCCTGTCCGTTTACTGGGGACATCGGCAGCTAAGGAGCCACCAAATCAAGTAGGCAACAGCCATCTACTCTCTTTGGTGAAGAAGATTTTGTAAAATTGATCTGTCCTTCGCTGAAGCTGTATTTCTCTCTCTCCAGTCAGTTGATCTCGTACAGCGCAAGTCATACAGGCTGTGGAGAATGGTTTTATGAACAACTAGTATTCCTGAAAGGACTGGATGGGTGTTATATACTGCATTATAGAGCAATTATAGGGCGCGGCCCTGGACAACGTGGACCATTTTCCAGACCTCGGGAGCCTCTTATCAACAAGAGCGGACATTGACGACGAGATTCAACACCGCCTCCAGTGTGCCAGTGCAGTCTTTGGCCGCCTGAGGAAAAGAGTGTTTGAAGAACAGTCCCTCAAATCTGCCACCAAGCTCATGGCCTGCAGGACTGTAGTAATACCCGCCCTCAGAGACATGGACCATGTACAGTAGACACCTCAAGTCATTGGAGAAATACCACCAACGATGTCTCGGCAAGATCCTACAAATCCCCTGGGAGGACAGACGCACCAACATTAGCGTCCTTGACCAGGCCAACAGCCCCAGCATTGAAGCACTAACCACACTTGATCAGCTCCACTGGGCAGGCCACATTGTTCGCATGCCAGACATAAGACTCCCAAAGCAAGCGCTCTACTCGGAACTCCTTCACGGCAAACGAGCCAAAGGTGGGCAGAGGAAACGTTACAAGGACACCCTCAAAACCTCCCTGATAAAGTGCAACATCCCCACTGACACCTGGGAGTCCTTGGCCAAAGATCGCCCTAAGTGGAGGAAGCACATCCGGGAGGGCACTGAGCACCTCGCGTCTCATCGCCGAGAGCATGCAGAAATCAAGTGCAGGCAGCGGAAAGAGCATGCAGCAAATCAGTCTCACCCACCCTTTCCCTCAACGGCTATCTGTCCCACCTGTGACAGGGACTGTGGTTCTCATATTGGACTGTTCAGCCATCTAAGGACTCATTTTAAGAGTGGAAGCAAGTCTTCCCCGATTCCGAGGAACTGCCTATGACGATGATGATATAGGGCAAGTAAGGATCACCCAGTATTGTCACAGCAGCTGAAGTGGAATGCATTTTAGCGGGTATACGGAGGCCTCTCTATTGCACTGTCAGAGCGTTTTGGCTCCATAGTGTTCTCAGTCACTTCAGCCAATCTAGACTAATTTCCCTCCTCCAGAAAACTGTATTAATCAGTTACGCATGGCAACTTAGTCAATAGCTTCTCCAAGTACATGCTGCTACAGTCAATCGAAGAGGAACAACAATTGGAGTTCTGAATGGTTTACAACAAACTTTTAGAATTGGGCACATCAATGATCCATCACTCAGGTGAAATGTTTCTATAAAAAGTATGTATTTCTAATTACAGACATGTGTAACCAATTTGTTATTATGGGCAAGCATTTATTACTATTTCAGGATGTTAACCATTGCTGCTTTCATTTAGATTATCTTCCTTTTCTGGCAGTGCCACATTGTATGTTAATAGCCCCCACCACATCCTGAGATGCTAGTGTGTAAGAGCATGGAGTTAGAAATGTATCTGCCTGACAATACCAGTGACATTAAATACCTTCGTTAAAGGTTAGTCACTGAAGCATAATCCAGCTGACTTGTGGTTTTTTGATTGATTCAATAATAATCATGCATTTAAAACTAAAGGACTTGAACATGAACCACAACAGAAACCAATCAAGGAAAACCACCTTTAATCCTTCACTGATGAAGATACGGGTGGGACTCTATTGGATTTCTCCCCACAACCGGACCGAGGGAGATATTTTTCTTCATTGTATTTACTGTGAATCAAAAACATTCAAGAACACTGACAAAATGTTCCTTATAGATTTGAAAGAATTTGCAAGTGTGGCTACTGGCACTAATATGATTAAATTATCAGAAATATGTTATTTGAGATTGTTAGGGCCAGCACTATAGCCTGTGGCAAACGTACACTTATCACACGCCTGGTTCACTGCTTGAGTACCACAATTTTGGCAAATAAAGTCCAGTAGGCTGTGAAAATACTGCCTTCCAAATGATGAACACTTGCTCTGGAAGTCATCACTTCGCTGAGTTAGAACTTGAATGTCACATGATTTTGAGTTTAAGGCACTAAATTTCCTCAGAGGTTATCCCAATCTCCTGCTGTAACTTTGGAGGAACCTGTGGAAAAATGTCATAAACACTGGAAACGATGGGAGATTGGGATAATCCTTGTGGAAATTCAGGGTCCAAGAACTTTGAGCTGTTCTGAACATTCACAAAAGGTAATAATGAACAGAGGCAATTGGAGAACCATCACTGATTGAGCCGGTCAAAGCCTGAAAGGCATGAGTGCCAAACTGGGCTTCTGCCAAGTAGTGGCAGAATGAACTCAATGAGGTAAGCAGCTTGCTCTCATCCTCAGCAACATCAGTGTTGGTAGGAGTGATCACTTCATAGTTCTTGTGTAAACAAGTTTCAGTTTCGCAGTTATAAACCGCTCCATTGTGTAGTGTGGCACAAGTGCTGTGCGAAGTGTAACTGACCTACAGCCCAAAACTGGCCATCCATGAGGTGTTGGGAACCATCAACAACAACAGAATTGTATGCCACCCCAATCTGTAAACGCATAGCCCAGTGCTTCTATCATTCCTTGATCACCGTTAAGGGAAACCAACCCTGGTTCAGTAGGGAGTGTAGAAAGTATGCGAGGAGAAGCACTAGGCATACTTTAGAATAAGGCACCAACCTACCAACCTACTGAACTTCAACACAGGGCTGCCTGCGTGCTAAACATGAAAGGCAGCAAGCTATAGATAGAGCTGAGCGGTCCCACAACCAACGAATCTCATTCAAATTCTGTAGTCCTATCACAGTAGACAAAGTGCCGTGCTGACGATCCCCACTATCATAGATGCCAGTGACTTCAGTGAGAATAAAAATCGAGAGAGATGTAACACAGGCTGTCGATTGGCTATCATCCATTTTACAGTACCGCACAAAGTCAAGATCTACCCCAACTGGTGAGGAACTAGCCAAAGTGTCAATTTTCAGCAAATCAGAGCACCTAGCTAACGGTGGTGGAAGATCAAGGCCAGCGTGAGACCAGGTAGTGGGGGAGGGGCGAGGGTAATCAGGGCTGGCCACAAGAGGATCGTGGCTGGCCTCAAGATCATCAATGGGAGGGGTTTCCGGAAAGGCAGTCAGAGGACTCGTAGGGGGTTCTCTGATCGCGGGGGAGGGTTAGGAAGGGACCCTGGCTCCAGGAGGTAGATGTAGTGACACTGACCTCCTGGATACAACAGTCCTCGCCTTGCTGTAACTGCCGGGCTTTATGAGTGTGTAAAACCTGCCCAGCTGCAGTTAGAAACAAAATGGAGTTTAAAAAAGAAGTTTCCAGACTCATTGTAATATTTAAATTGAAACCCCACCTTCTGGCAGCGGGTTGGCTAGCTGCCCCCATTCAGCCGCCTTTAAAACCGGAACTGGGCCGGTTTCAGGCAGGTTTAGGTTGGGAATCGAATATTTAACAATTTAACTGCCCCACGCTCCAAACCCACCAGTGATTTTTAAGTTAAAATTCCCCCCAATAGGTTAGTTAGATAGAAACAATCTAAAAATAAAGTAATAATACAATGAGAGTGGAGAAGAGAAAATAGGAGCAAAGACAGGGCAAGACAAAGTGAATTGTTTTAGAATATTTCACACATGAACAGTATTGGTCTCTTATTATTACTTTATGGTACAGGTTGAATCTCCCTTACCCGGCACCCTCGGGACCTGGCCTGTGCTGGATAAGGGATTTTTCCGGACGAGGGGTGGTCATGTTAAATTGGATGGTACAGGTACTGAGCAAGGGGATATAAGGGCTGGCTGGCTTGGGGCTGGAAGAGCGGCAGAGAGATCATGGGGGTGGTGACAGTGGATCGCGGGGTCAGGCCAGCGATTGCGGAAGTCGGCAGCGAGGAAGGACTTCAATTGGTTCATGACGGAGCGGCCGGAAATGCTGCCGGACGAGGGGTGGTGCCGGATAAGGGAATCCCGGATAAAGGGAGGTTCAACCTGTATGTCATAGAAATGAGAAAAGAATCAGAGCAGTCTGCATTATGACACAGACAAGTGGACTGAAATGTTTATTGACTAACTGGTTATTATATACAGTCCTAGGATTCAATACATCAAATAATATGGGGATGATCTTTTTTGTTCTATAGTAAAATTACATTTCTTAATTACTTTCCTTGGCACTAGTTTCCATTTCTATTCCTCTATGATTTAAGATAAAAATGCACAACCAAATCAGGAGATTCATTGATAAGGGAGGAGGGAGGCAGTGAATTTTCCCTCAAAAGTTTATGGAGAATCAGGGAGAATTGATCAATATGACAAGTTAGATCACCTGTGTATAATTGTTGCCTGATTGTCTCAAAACTGCAACCTAACCCCATGGGTAGATCACTCATATAAACCACTTAGTCTTCACTCTCATGGTTGAAGACCGTCAGCTTGAATTTATAACACTGGCACACAGATCTGATATAAAACCCATGGGGCTAGCTTTTCCATTATTTCTGCATGCACAACGCCCACTTAACATCCATTTTACCGCTGAAATGAGGTATAACGCCCAGATATTGCCCAGTTAGCCACAAAATGGAAACTGACGCCCATTTTTCGGACACTTATTGTCGAGTGTTAGCTTTCGTCATGTACGTAACGCCGGGAAAAAATATTACCGCCCGGCCACTTTTTTGGGGCGGTATCATCAGAATGGGCGAAAGCAACGCCCATAATATCGGCCAGCATTACTTTCCGCACGTAATTAACGCCAAGATTCAATAATACCGACCCCCCACTTTTTTTGTCGTAAAGTTCACATTTGCCGAAACTAACGCCCAGGAGATCACCCAGCGTCACTTTCACCACCTCGCTCACAATATCGCTCGCCCAAAACACCGCTCTGAAAAAGGGGAACTGTTCTGAACTAATCACAGAGATGTGGGCTCCATTTTTCAAATCGCAGGTCGCTTCATTGAAAAGGCTGCTTGGATTGACTCTGGAGTTCTTCTCAGGTGAAGTGACCATCTCAACAGACATCTTTTCAGACCCTGGACAATTGGATTTTACTGTAGGTGTCTTTTAGTGTGGAAATTATTGCTTCTGATCAATCGCTATTATACTTTCAGTGGAATGGGGCCAGCCATTTTTCAGCCTGCATCGATTAAGATGCAGATGTTGCAGAGTGCAAATGGCACAACAGCTAATGCACATCATTATGTGCCCAATCTAAGACATACCAGACTGAGGAGGAGGTCCAGACCATATACACCCTGCACTTACAGGGAGAAGAGGTCTTACCTTGACCTTACCGAACACACCTGACTTCGGAGACTGCGCTTCCACAAGGTGGTGATCACTGAAATATGCGAGCTCATCAGGCCTCATATGGAGCCATCAGGACATCAGTGTCGGTCGAGGTCAAGGTCACCGTGGCACTGCCTTTCTACGCATCCAGTTCCTTTCGGGCCTCCGCGGTTGAGATTTCCCCTCTGTCTCACCATGCCACCCATCGATGCATTAGACAGGTCACGAGGCCCTGTACGCACGAAGGATGGACTTTATCAGCTTCCCCATGACCACGGAGGCTCAGACTGACAGGGCTGGAGCATTCTACCACATTGCTAAGTTCCCCAGGGTGCAGGGAGCAACCCAGTGTATTCACAGGACCCAGAGCTTTTTCGTAACAGATAAGTATTTCACTCCCTGAAGGTCCAACTAGTTGTCGAACACAACCAGATCATAATGGCAGTGAATGCCAAATGTCCGGGCAGCTTTAATGAGGTTCACATCCTGTGTGAGAGCACTGTCTCTGACATCTTTAAGAGTCAGCCACAAGGACAATGCTGGATGCTTGGTGACAACCGAGATGGCCTAGCCACCTGGCTGATGAACCCCCTGCGTGACACCCACACCGAAGCTGAGAAGCGATACAATGAAAGCCACAGAGCCACACGCAATGTGGTCCAGAAAACAATTACTGTGCTTAAGCAGTGCTTTAGATGCCTGGAGCACTCAGGAGGGGAGCTACAATACAACCCTGAGCAAGTAGCTAAATTCGTGGTCGTGTGCTCCATGCTGCACAACCTGGCTATCAGAAGGGGACAAAAATTGCCAGAAGGGACTGATAGTCCACCTCAGGAGAGAGGGGAAGAGGAGGAACAAGAGGCTTGGCGCTGACCTAGGGCCAGACAATGAGGCTGACTATGAACCATGCCCACACCCCTTCCAAACCACAGAAAAGGGCCTGTGGTGGCTACATGGCTGCAAGACTCTTATGTCAGGAGCTCATACATGAGCGATTTGCCTGAAAGAACATTGCTATAATTTGACAAAGCTGACACACTGCTGTGTGTGTGCAGCTCAGACATCAATAGTGGCCATCACCTTGGTGCCAGTTAAAGTTTAAGTTGATTCAAGTTAAGTTTTATTTAACCCTTTTATGTTAAGGAATCACCAGTGTGTAACGGTCCAGCTATCTGAGACAATGCACAACAAAGTTATATTGAATAAAAAACATTTTATACGACCATTGATCTGAAATCCTAAGTATCACGGGCAAAAACATCCCACCACCACCCCACTTTTTCGACCATTGACATCAATCAAATGGTCAACATGTCCAGCAACACAGAACACAAAGGCAAAGCAGGAGGGTGGCCCCCTCCCTCCATACATTACAACAAATTGCATACACCCAGATAGAGATATAACACACCCATCACCTGCGCACATGCACCTCACTTTCCTTCCCCCCCTCCCCTTCTTCTCCCCACCTCTACCCCTTCCCCTCCTCACTCCATGCCGCCTGGCCAAAGAGCTCCTCAGGCGGTGCCTCATTGGAGAGGATGAAGGCAGAGGTGGTGGTTGCATGGGTGCGGGAGCTGGGGGATGCCGAGGTGGGAACATTCTTGGATCCAGAAGCAGGATCTTGGTCCTGCCTCTCATGTGTCATTGGCACTGGTGATGCAGAACCTAGGGGTGAAGTGCTGCACTCCAGGATCACTGGGAGGCCTGTGGCAGCAGTGTTCCTGGCTATTGCCTCCAGGGCCTCCACCATCCGCGGAACGTACTCAGTCATGGTGCCGGAGATGGTGGCCAGCTGTCGGGATATGCCCCCCAATGCATCGAGGATCTGGTCACCAATATCTACAGTCCTCCTGGACAACTGTACCACCTCTCTGCTCTCATCTGGCGCTCATGGACCAGATCTGCCACGTCCATGAAACCCCCGTGGGGTCGGCGCTGTCCTGAGGACAAATGGGCTGTCCTGTGGTGAGGTGCTTGGGCCTGGTACCTCTAGAGTGGAGGCGGGAATGGCCGGAGGAGCACTAGATGGCCTTGGGGTGGAATGCATTCTGGAGCCTGGCGATGCAGGTTCCTCGAAGTCCGCGCTCTCATCCATAGAGATCAGACCCAGCGGATAGACAGACGAGAATCCGACCTCCTCAGCACCAGATGTAGAATTGTCCGCCGAGTCCGGCCCCGCGACTCCACCTTCTGGCCTCTGTGGTCTTGCCTGGGGCCACGTTGCTGGCTGAGCTGCAAAACACAAATGAGGTTATTAGAGGAGAAGGGGGTGCAAGAGTCACAAGGTGAGTCCAGCGCTACACACAGCATATGCACGACAAAAGCACCACTGCTATCAAAATCATCACAGACATCACATTTCATGACCATATATTACGACAATTAAAATTTATAGGACAATTTAGAAACCATCGATGATATATTATTGTTCGGATATGAGTAGGTGTGGCATTTATTGAATTTACAGCACGCAATGGTGTATACTTTACTCACATGGCATTACTTCAGGGTCTGCAGATGCGTCCGTGGCTGTCCAAGTGTGCTTCCCCATGAGTGCTAGCACTCACTCCGCCATCTCTGTGATGTCGCTGGGGACTGGTGGCCCCCCACCTGTTCGCCTCTGCATGGACCTCATCGTCAATAACTTCTTCTGTAAAAGGTAACAAGACGACATGGCATGAGATCATTGCATGATATCATTGCTAGGTACTGTCACAGAGACTAATACAACACATAACCAAATGATGTAATCATGATTATTATGATTATTATCATTCTTTAACTAAAGCCGTACACCATGAATGCAGTCTTTGAGTACAACATTCCCGGTAAAAGTGCAAGATCTCACATCTGTTGATAGTCACTCATGACTGTTACAAATCAAATTATATAAATACATAAGTACATGTAAATAAATGTAATACTTACTCTTGTGGATCCCACAAGGTCATTCCATCGTTTGCGACATCGGTTGCCCTCACGCACCTCGCTGGTCGCCGACAAGACCACCTCTGCTATCTCGGCCCATATCTTCTGGTAGGCCTTTGAGGTGGGCTTCCCACGTCCGCTTTGGGTCAAATCACCCCAGCGTAACTCGACCTCCTGCAGGAGGGATGCATATGCCTCGTCCAAGAACTTCCTCGCTCTTTTGCGCCCTCCAATGTGCTCCTCTCCCAGCTCACTGCTCTCACCAGCATCAGTCTCCACAGCATGCTGTGTCGCCTCCTCCTCTTCCTCCACTATAAGCACCAAATTCAGGGAAATATCTGGCTGGTAACAGGTAATTCTTTTTCCTCAATTTGCTCTAAAGCTCTAAACTCTCCCTCCTTCCTCCCAAAGCAGCCACACCACATCCAGCCACGCCTTCAGTCCCTCTGAGCTCCCTCTCTCTCTGTCTCCTCTTATGCGCATGTCATGATGCCCCTTGACCTCCTGAATCGCGGGAATCGAGCATTGCCGTGCCATTGCTAAGGACGCCGACACTTTACGGCAGAAGGTCCGAGAGATTTAACGCTAACGCCCATTTCATATCGCTCGCGGTAACGCCCAATTTCAAAAATGGAGACTCGGGGCTTTGAGAATGGGCGACAAGCAGGCAACCTGAAAACCCATTTTTACTGCCCATGCTGGAAATAACGTCCATTTTTGGGCGATCTGCATAACAGTGTAAAATCTAGCCCATGGTTTGATAATTGTCAGAGAAACGTAACAAGACTCACCATGATTTCCCAGCAGCCCATGTTATCAAATAACAAGATCTCACACAATAATGCAATCCCCTGTCTCGACTGTGCTGTCTGTACAGGGTGGACAAAACATGCATCTTACATGAGACCAACATGTGTATGTTGAAAACAGAACAGTGTTTGGATGCATTGTGCATAGTCAGGAACTTGCTGCAGACAGGACATAAGCTTCATTCCAAACCCTGCCATCCAATGTGGTTACCAAGCACAGCAGAAGGATGTCAAAGTTTCCTACAGAAAATGTGAACACTGCTGCTTAATAAAGGACAAGCAGACATACCGCATCAATAATGTAGATAACCTAATCAGTAAACAGGACACAATGAACAAACAGAGAATGAGGGTAAAAACCAAACAGCATGAACAGTACACTTGGAAAAAAGACAATCAGCAAACTTCAACTTCTCACACTACTTAAACAAAAACTTGTGACTAAATGGTAGTCATAAGAAAAAGACCTTCCAGCAAAATCAAATGAGGCAGCGAGGTAAGAATGACAAGGAACAGCAAACACAAAGCTGCAACTAATAATGTGTCCGCTCTGAGCCCACAGAACTATCTCCCACAATTCATGCTTTGGCTTCTGACAACCAAGCACTCCTCTTGAATGTTAAAGATCAACAATCAAATACATCTCAAGTGTTACTCTCCCAATAAAGAGTTGACCCAGTCCGTGTGTCTTACGGGCAAATCTCTGAGCGCCAGCAAATGAAACTCATCCAAATACCTGTTCTTTGCTAAAAACGTCACTGTTACAAATACAGTGCATTGCACTCTATCCTTGGGGTTCTGCTGTTTGCTATATAAATGCACTGGTAAGCTGTGAGCTTGAATCAACGGCAGCTCATCAGTTGCTAAACTTGCAGTGACTATGTCACAATGGTAAATCCTTCAGTGGCAAAGTTATTGTCGATGAACTATATGGTGGCTTGGCTGTTGGTATCTGCCATGGAAAATGGATTTAAGATTAAAATTGCCTCACTAATTTCAAGGCAGACGTCTCATTAATATAACAGTTAGCAACCCCTTGCATTTTGCTTTTGTGGTTTATGGTGTCATTTGAACCTCTCAATAAGATTGAGATTACTGCTGGATGTCCAATATTCTAAACAGATGTCCACAAACATAGACTAGAGTGTAGTGTTTTATCTATTATCAAATGAACTGCAAGACATTAAACCAACCAACATCAGAGTTGAAGCTATGCATTAATTTCACATACAGAAGCATAACTGAAAATATAAAATTAATTTAAAGAAGCACTGACATAAAAATACGGTGATATCTTGAGACACAGTAAACAAAGAGGACTGCGCAACATGGCTCCCAGGTAAGAACTGATGCAGCACATGGTTTTATTGTTATTACATCTATAGCCCACTAGGTGGATCAAAAAACTTCTCCCTCCTTGAAGAAGTTAATCATAACAAATAATTATTGTGCATGACTTGAATGGTATACACAACTCTTGATATACATTGCTCAAGTGGTACCCATTTTATGTCTCCAAATTCTACTATAGAATTCTGTAACATAAACAACAGAAATACTTCTTTCCGTATTTGCAGATTAAACTTAACCACTGGTTTTCTGTTTCAAATAGGATACCTTCTTTCTTGAACAGAACTTTTCGATCTTGTTGTAGGACTTTTACTCATTTTAGGCTGAGCCTGAGGAGAGTTTTTCTTCAAGGCCTGACCTTGATCTACATTTGGACTCTCTACACCTTCAGACTGTTGTCTGTCTGACTCGGACTCAGACTTAAATTCTTGCTTACTCTTGAACTTGTTTCTGGTATATCTAAAGTAGGATTTGCTTTTGGTACTCTACTTGTAACAAGACTATCTGATGAGTCAGAATAACTTGAATCATCCCAATTTTCAACTCCTTCCACATCTGTAGGTAAGATTTGATCAATGTGAACAAATCTACCCTTTCCATGATCAAACATCTTGACCAAATATGTGCGAGAGCCATATATTTTCACTGCACTTTAATCATTTATGGTGATGTTTCTTTACTCTAACCTTCTGGTTCAACTTCACACTTCTCTCTCTTACCCTACCTTTACATGACTCTCTTTCTGTCTTGATTGTTTCTCTTCTACTGACTATGCCAAGTTTGGCTTTAAGGAGGAGAGCCTGATTCGTGGCTGTCATTTGAGAAACAACACTGCTGGTGTTCTACCAGTAGTTGAATGAGGAGTATTTCGATAAGTAATCAGAAAATTTGCCAGTTTGTGGTCCAACGACAACTGACGTTTCTTTGGATCTGCATCCAATATTTGCTTGATGAGGACACGTTTGATCATTTGTACTGTGCGCTCTGCTGCACTATTTGAGGCAGGGCGTTATGGTGGAACTTTGGTATGTTTCACAACGTTGCTGCTCATGAACTGTGTGAACTCTTCTGTACAAAATTGCGGCCTATTATCAGAAACAATTTCTTCTGGGAGGCCATATGAAGAAAACAATCTTCGCAAATTGTCTAATGTTTTGCTTGTTATTATTTTCCACATCCAAAATACCTCTACCCACTACCCGCTCTCGATTGAAAATTAATCATATGTTGCATGAATATGATTGAATTATGGCAATCACTGACAATGAATACTAATTACCCAGACATCAATAACACAGATTACAACTGGGAAGATTATAGTCCATGTACAGAGGTCAATCTATTGAATATTAACTTTCATGTCATTGCCGCCGTCTATTCTATTATTTCCATCCTTGCTATTGTGGGGAACTCTGTTGTTATGATGGTTCGAAGGTGCGGCGAATGAGGGTGCGGGGCCCAGAAGAGCCGAGGGCCCAGAGGCAGCACGGACCAGCCCACGCTGCGATATGTGTGTGCACTAGGTCCGTGCAGCAGAGCAGGTCTCCAGTCATCCTGGTTCAACCCTTGCCACTGGATAAAGGCCTAGCTCTGTAGAGCCCGTGTGGTGGCTGGTGTGCAACGGTCACCACACGTAAAATAAAATCCACGCACAGGCATCTTCCACCCCCTCAATTGGAGTTCAGGACTGGAACATCGGGTCCTTCATTGAAATCTCTTGTGGAAGCAAGTCATCCTCGTTCGAGGGACCGCCTGTGAGATGAGACCCATTTCAAATGACTATCTATCACAATGAATAATTGCTGTCCTTCTAGCTCAGCAAAATCTACATGTAACCTTTGCCACACCCTCGCTATAATGCTGCTGATGGTCTCACTTCTCTTGATCCCTCCACGGTCTCTAAATTGTCAGACTGCTTGTCCGACATCCAGTTCTGGATGAGCAGAGATTTTCTCCAATTGAATATTGGGAAGACCGAAGCCATTGTTTTCGTTCCCCGCCACAAACTCCGTGCTCTAGCCACTGACTCCATCCCTCTCCCAACTTCTATCTGAGGCCGAACCAGACTGTTCGCAACTTTGGTGTCATATTTTGACCCTGAAATGAGCTTTCGACAACATATCCACAGCATAACTAAGACCTCCTAGTTTCACCTCTGCAACATCATCCATCTCCACCCTTACCTCAGCTCATCCGTTGCTGAAGCCCTCATCCATGCCTTTGTTACCTCTAGACTTGACTACTCCAACTCACTCCTGGCTGGCCTCCCACATTCTACCCTATGTAAACTAAATCCAAATCCCGGCTCTCCATGTCCTAACTCACACTAAGTCCCGCTCACTCATTACCCTGTGCTCACTGACCTACATTGGCTTCTGGTCAAGGAGCGCCTCAATTTCAAAATTCTCATCCTTATTTTCAAATCCCTCCCTATCTATGTTTCCTCCTCCTACCCACAACCCCCCCAAGATGTCTGTGCTCCTCTATTTCTGCCCTCTTGAGCATCCCTGATTATAATCACTCAACCATTGGTGGCCGTGCCTTCTGTTGTCTAGGCCCCAAGCTCTGGAATACCCTGCTTAAACCTCTCCGCCGACCTACCTCTCTTTCCTTCTTCAAGACGCTCCTTAAAACATACCTCTTTGATCAAGCTTTTGGTGACCTGTGAGAATTTCTACTTATGCGGCTTGGTATCAAATTTTTATCTCATAATACTCCTGTGAAGCACTTTGGGATGTTTCACTACATTAAAGGCGCTATATCAATACAAGTTGTTATTGTAGTTCTTGTTTTTTGCTCACTGATTGACATGTTGCATTTGCCGAGGAATGATGAAAGTTCTTTGACGTTGGTAGCCTCCTTCATTAACTGGATTGTGTCAATGTTGTCAAGCGTTAGCTTGACACCTTGTGCTGTGACTCTGAAGCACAGAAAGTTTATTTCTCCGGCAGCGAAAGTACACTTATCGGCATTAAGTGTAATGTTATGTGTAGCAAGTCTAGCCATAACTGCATGAAGTCGCTGGTCATGTTCTTCCATTGTCCGTCCATGGACAATGATAACTTCACAGATTGAGGGATCCCTCTATGCCTGATAGCATAGGAGTGACAATCTTCTGAAATGCACTTGGTGCAGAAGATAGTCCGTAGGGCATGCGCCGATACTGACACAGACCATCATGCGCCGTGAATGCCGTGAGTGGTTTGCTGTCCTTCGCTAGGGTATTTGCAGGTAACTGCGGCGCATGTCGAGTTTCGTAAAAACTAGTGAGCCATGGAATTCTGAGGACAGTTAGTTGATGGTAGGAAGAGGGTACTTGTTGGGGATGATGGCTTGTTGACCTCTTTCAGGTCGATGCATAGGTGGATCTCCCCATTTCTACGCCAAGCAATGACTAAGTTCGAGATGCAGGGTGAGGAGCCGATGATCTCAATGATTTCCTGAGATTCGAGTCGCATTAATTCTGTGGATACTTGGTCACGAACCGGGAATGGGAGACGGTGAAGTTGCTGGGTAACTGGTTTGACGGAAGGGTCAATGTGGGGACGATGGCAGAATTTTGTTGTCACTCCAAACCCTGTGAAGATTGAGGGATACTGCATGTCAAAGTCCACCGTGTATACAGGTGTGCCAGTTGGGTCATAAACTTTGAACCCAAGCTTGTCAAAAAGGTCAACACCCATGAGGCTTCGTCCCTTTGCGACATGAAAAGAAAAGTTCTCCAATGTTATGTCCTTGTAGTATATCGGGACAGATATGATCCAAGTACCTCAATTTTGGAGTCGGAGTATGCATGTAGAGTGGATGTTGCGGGCTACTGTTGACAGTATCGGGGTTGTCCACATGTCAAATATGCTGCAATGCGCGACAGACACTAGCAAAATGGTTAATTTTACCACATGCAGAGCATTTCTTCCCATGTGCAGGGCAGTTAGAACTCTTTGCTGAGTGTGATTTGTCCCCACAGTTAAAGCAGTGGAAGTTAGGCCCACAATCTGTAATGGGTGGCTTATTACTAGCCTTGGGTCTCTGCTGTGATTTCCGCTTTGGACAAACGCCTTGCACTTGGGCTGTAGCTAAACTCTGTTGCACAGGGGGAGCAAGGGATCTGATCGCTTTTGAATCGGAAAGTGCTGATTTGATTTGGATGGCCAAATTAGTTGCAATGTCAATTTGTCATCCTCCATTAGCAAGCATTCCCGAATGTGGGAGTTCGTTGTTTTCTCAATAATTTGATCCCTGATCATTTCCTCTGTGAGTGCTGCAGTTACACATAGTGGCCAGTTCAGTTAATGAAATCATATACTTTTTGATTGGTTCACCGTTCCCCTGCCCGCTTTGACAAAATTTGTATCTCTCCGTCATGATTATTTTCTTTGGCCCAAACTATTTCTCTCGGGTGTTTACTGCTTTGTCGTAGAACTCCGTGGGCTAGAACCTCCACTTTTGAGCTTATCGCCCAAAAATGTGCGTTATTTCCGGCGTGGGTGGTAAAAAAGGGTTTTCAAATCGCCGGCTTCTTGCCCATTCTCAAAAATCCTAGTTTACATTTTTGAAAATGGCGTTACCGTGAGCGATATTAAATGGGTGGTAGCGTTAAATTTTTTTGACCTTCTGCCGTAAAGTGTGGCCGTCCTTAGCAATGGCATGGCAACGCTCGATTCCCGCGATTCAGGAGGTCAAGGGTCACCATGACATGCACAGAAGAGGAGACAGAGAGAGAGGGAGCTTAGAGGGATTGAAGGCATGGCTGGGTGTGGTGTGGCTGCTTTGGGCGGAAGGAGGGAGACTTTAGAACTTCACAGCAAGTAGGCAAATAAAAAGTAGCTGTTAACAGCAACATATTTGACTGAATTTTCCCTATAATGGAGGGAGAGGAGGAGGCATCACAGCACGCTGTGGAGACTGATGCTGGAGAGAGCAGTGAGTTGGGAGAGGAGCACATTGGAGGCCACAAAAGAGCCAGGATGTTCTCGAACGAGGCAAGTCCCTCCCTCCTGAAGGAGGTTGAGTCACGCTGCGGTGATTTGACACAGGGAGGGCATGGGAAGTCCAAGGCCTACCAGAGGATATGGACCGAGATAGCAGAGGTGGTCTCGTGAGGGCAACCAATGCCGCAAACGATGGAACGACCTTGTGGGATCTGCAAAAGTAAGTATTACATTGATTTACATGTACTTATGTATTTATATAATTTGATTTGTAACAGTCATGAGTGACTATCAGCACATGTGAGGTTTCCACTTTTACCGGGGATGTTTTACTCAAAGCCTGCGGTCACGGTGAATGTCTTTAGATAAAGAATGATAATAATCAGAATAATCATGATTACATCTGTTGGTTATGTGTTGTATCAGTGTCTGTGACAGTACCTAGCAATGATATCACGCAATGATCTCATGCAATGTCGTCCTGTCACCTTGTACAGAAGAAGCTATCGACGATGAGGTCTGTGTAGAGGTGAATGGGTGGGGGGACACCAGTCCCCAGCGACATCACTGACATGGAGGAGCGAATGCTAGCACTCGTGGGGAAGCATCCCTGGACAGCAGACCCTGAAGTGATGCCACGTGAATAAAGCTTACACCATTGCGTGATGTAAAGTCAATAGATGTCACACCAACTCATACCCAACCAATCATATATGATAGATGATTTCTAAAAGTGTCATAGAAATAATGCTGGCCTAATGAAAATCATTGCAATCCACAATGTGTTGATGGTCATGAAATGTGATGTCTGCGATGATTTTGAGAGTGGTGGTGCTTTGGGTAGCGCTGGACTCACCTTGTGACCCTAGCACCCCCTTCTCCTCTAATAATCTCATTTGTGTCTTGCAGCTCAGCCAGCAACGCGGTCCCAGGCAAGGCCACAGAGGCCAGAAGGTGGGGGCGTGGGGCAGGAGTCGGAGGATGATTCTACTACATCTGGTGCTGAGGAGCTCCGATTGTCGCCCATCAATCAGCTGGGTCTGTTCTCGACGACTGAGAGCGCGGACTTTGAAGAACCTGCATCGCGACGGTCCAGAACCCATTACACCCCAAGGCCATCTATTGGTCATTCCCGCTCCCACTCTGGAGGTGCAGGCCCAAAGCACCTCTCCACAGAGCACCCCATTTGTCCCCAGGACGCGCCGACCCCACGGAGACCTCATGGATGCGGCAGGTCTGTTCCACGAGCGTGACATCACAGCGGAGAGATGGTTCAGTTGTCCAGGAGTACTGTAGACATTGGTGAACAGCTCACCGAAGCTTTGGGGGGGCATATCCCGACACCTGGCCACCATGTCAGAGTACATTCCGCGCATGGCGGAGTCCCTGGATGTGATAGCGAGGAACACTGCTGCCACAGCCCTCCCAGTGGTCCCAGAGCTCGGCACTCCACACCTAGGTTCAGCACCACCACTGCGAACGACCGATGCGAGCAAGGACCAAGATCCTGCTTCTGCATCAGAGAATGTTGCTCCCTTAGCACCTCCCCGCTCCTGTACCCGTCCAACCAATGCATCTGCCTTTATCCCCCCCCCCCCTTTGAGGCACCGCCTGAGGAGCTCCTCGGCCAGACGCCGTGGAGCGAGGAGGGGAAGGGGTAGAGATGAGGAGAAGGAGAGGGGGGAAGGAAAGTGAGGTGCATGTGCGCAGGTGATGGCTGTGTTATATCTCCATCTGGGTGTATGCAATTTGTTGCAATGTATGGAGGCTGGGGACCACGCTCCTGCTTTGCCTTTGTATTCTGTGTTGCTGGACATGTTGACCATGTGATTTATGTTAATGGTGGAAAAAGTGGGGTGTGGGCGGGGGTTGGGTGTTATTGGCTGTATTACTTATGATTTCAGACTAATGTTGCTATTAAACTTTTGTTATTGAACATAACCTTGTTGCGCATTGTCTCAGATAGCTGGACCATTACACACTGGTGATTCCTTACAGTGAAAGAGTTAAATACAACATTACATCAATCAACGTAAACTTTAACTGGCACCAAGGTGATGGGCACCATTGATGTCTGAGCTGCACACACACAGCAGTGTGTCAGCTTTGTCACTCACATCAGTGCTCTTTCAGGCAAATCTTTCCGATATCAGCTCCTCATGTAAGAGTGGGATTTAACAAATGCCAGCCACACCGCTGGCATCCGTCCCGGTTAGTTCCACTTTTTGTGGGTGGCTTTTTGAGCGGGCGGTATTCTGGGCAAATTGATGGTGGGCGATCTCCATGGCCGCTAGTTTGGGTAAATTTGCTCTTTACGACAAAAAATAGTCGCTGGGCGTTATTATTGAATCGGCGTTAAGTCCGTGAGGAAAGTAACGCTGGGCGATAATATGGACGTTAAAATTGCCCATTCTGCTGATTCTGCCCAAAAAGAGTGGACGGGTGGTAATATTTTTTCTTGCCGTTAAGCATATGGGGAAAATAACGCTCGGCGATAAGTCTCCTAAAAAAGCCCGTCAGTTTCCATTTTGTGACGAAGTGGGCAATATCTGGGCATTATACGTCATTTCAGTGGCTTAAATGAGTGTTAAGTGGGCATTAGGCAGGCAAAAAAAGTATAGGTTCTAGCCCATAGTCTTCGATTTGGCCAAAGATGTGTTGGCCTTCAGTGCCGAGGCAGTGGATAAGTATTGCACGGCGGCAAGCTGGTGTTACGTTGTCACCGTCTAACCCACTCACGGCCATGGAATTGGAGGGTTCCCGGGTGTCTAGAGGAATGACTGGGGGTTAGGGACATTAATTTGATTCATCCTCCTCGCCAAATTATGTTGTATACGTAAATAAACAGACTAACTCTAACGGGAGTAAGTTAACTTAACTGTATCCTTTTTGCAACTCCAAAACCAGCATGTTTACAGCAGTATGTGAATAGCTCCCTTAGGGTCCTAATGCCTGTCCATTGAGAGTTCATGCAAACAGAGTCTGAACACAACAAGGGACATTTTATTTTAGACTTCACACAGTTGCCTTCCTGTGAGCAGGATACTTTATAAAATGAATTAGCTGTTCTATTATTGAATTTTATTTTGGCAATAGGCATGCTACAGGCCAGTTTTTCCATCAAAGATGCACAGGAGTGATACTCCATTATATAAAATACAAAGCATTAGACAGAATAGAAATAACACACCCAAAATATTTATTTCATCAAAATGAAAAATGTGGTCCTCATGTTCCTTGAACAGTACAATGATAGCACCTTTGTTTGGAAGAAATATATATTTTCGTAGATGGAACACAAGCATAGAAATTGGTTATGGCCCATTTTCGGGCACATGACCAATGGCAGCCAGACAGCGTGCCCCAATCAAGAGGCTTGAAGCTCACATAAATTGGCCCTTGGGCTTCAGTTGGGTGAGCTGCTGGTGCCTGTCGTGCCTGCAAGCTCACCCGTTTCAAAAGAATCAATTTTGGGTCACTTGCCTCGTCCGTAGTGCATTTCACTTAATTCTTGGGGGGGGGGGGCGAATAAGAGGGGCCATGGGAAAGGGGGCGGAAAGACAATGGGGAGAAGATCGAGTGCAGGCCAGCAGTTACCCTCAGGAATGCTGTGGAGCCACGAGGAGCACTGCTGACTGGTGTACCACCGAAATCTTTACAGATTTGTCACTTCCTGACTTGGCTACTCTTATGCTTTCTTTGTTGGCCTCACATCCTCCATCAGGTCCAACAATCTTCAAAATGCCTCTGCACTTATCTCGACCTGTACTGACTCCTGTTTACTCATCACTGTCCAGTCCTCACTAACTTTCTCTGGCTTCTGTCCCCAATGCATTACATTCACAATCTTCATCCTCATCTATAAATCCATCCATGGCCTTGCCTCCCCCAATCTCTGCAATCTACTCCAGCCCTATATCCCCTTCCCAACACTCCATTCCTCTGATTTAGGTCTTCTGTGCCCCTCTCTCCTCCCTTCACCCACCTTCAAGCATCTTCTCGAGAACTCCCTTCCTAAACCTATTTGCCGTTCTACTTCTCTCTCACCCTTTAAATGCCTTCTGAAAACCCAACTAGTCTATCATGCTTTTGGTCAACAATCCCAGGAGGTAATTTTCACTGTCTAGGTGGTCATCTATGGGTGAATACCGGGCAGGTTCTACAACAGGCAGTCCACTCCGTTAGATTACCACCCAGGCATTGAAGGTTAAATTAACCCCCTAATCTCTCCATTCCTGGTTTACAGTCAGTTTCCTTATGTCTATTTATGTGGTGCCTTGGGATGTTTCCCTATTTTAAAAGCTCTATGTAAATGCAACTGGTTATGTAATCATCATCATCATAGGCAGTCCCTCGAAATCGAGGAAGACTTGCTTCCACTCTAAAAGTGAGTTCTCAGGTGACTGTACAGTCCAATATGAGAATTCCAGTCTCTGTCACAGGTGGGACAGACAGTCGTTGAAGGAAAGGGTGGGCGGGGAGCCTGGTTTGCCGCACGCTCCTTCCGCTGTCTGTGCTTGACTTCCACATGCTCTCTGCCACGAGACTCGAGGTGCTCAGCGCCCTCCCAGGTGCTCTTCCTCCACTTAGGGCGGTCTTGGGCCAGGGACTCCCAGGTGTCGATGGGGATGTTGCACTTTATCAAGGAGGCTTTGAGGGTGTCCTTGAAAAATTTCCTCTGCCTACCTGGGGCTCGCAAGCTGTGTCGGTGCTCCGAGTAGAGTGATTGCTTTGGGAGTCTTGTGTCGGGTATACAGTAATATCACATCAGTTATATAGCACAGCAGTAATTTATCTGCATCAGACTTTATGATGAAGTTTGTGTGACTGCAGTACACTTTTACAGAAGCTGATGATGAAAACTATTGCCTTACCTCCCTTCCTCCCTCCATCCCATCCTGATAGAATGATCAGATATGGGAAGAAAGCTTGACCAAGCATCGACAGCGCCCATTGTAACATGCCAGGATCGATACACTGTGGCTGTGGCTCCACATTCTGTATCAATCAGTAAACCCATGTGGAATAGCAATGGTAAACTTCACACGCTGCTTGTGGCTGCTGAACTCTCCCTGACGGATACCAAACCCAGAGCATTGAGATCACAATCAAAAACTCAAGTCTCCACAAATAAAATTTTAGATTCAGACAATCAGGAGTTTGGATGCTAATTCTGCCAACTGGGTAAATCCAGGAAAATTTGAAGACTGGAGAAGTAGGCTGATTTGGAGTGAGAGAGAAGATAATAGCCGAAGAACCTTCAAAGACAAACAAAATTTAATAAAAACAAATGAACAGCATTTAAAAAGGTAAGGGATAAAGGGTAGGAGGAGGAAATATAGACCAATACTACCCCTCTCCCCAGATACACATGTACACACACACTCCCCCCCCACACACTCTCCCCCCCCCCCCACACACACACACTTCCCCCCCCACACATGTACACACACACATTCACCACCCCCCCACACACACACTCCCCCCACACACACACTCCCCCCCCACACACACACACACTCCCCCCCACACACACACATTCACCACCCCCCCACACACACACTCTCCCCCACACACACACATTCACCCCCCCCCACACACACACTCCCCCCCACACACACACACACTCCCCCCCACACACACACACACACTCCCCCCCCACACACACACACACTCCCCCCCACACACACACATTCACCACCCCCCCACACACACACTCCCCCCCCACACACACACACACACTCCCCCCACACACACACACACTCTCCACCCCACCACCCCCACACACATACTCTCCTCCTCCCCACACACACACTCTCCTCCCCCCCACACACACACACACTCCCCCCCACACACACACACACTCTCCCCCCCCACACACACACATACTCTCCCCCCCCACACACACACACACTCCCCCCCCACACACACACACTCTCCCCCCCCCCACACACATACTCTCCTCCCCCCCACGCACACACACACTCCCCCCCACACACGCACACACTCCCCCCCCCACACACACAGTCCCCCCCCTCCACACACACACTCTCCCCTCCCCACACACACACACACTCTTCCCCCCCCACACACATACTCTCCTCCCCCCCACACACACACTCTTCCCCCCCCCCACACACACTCTCACCGCCCACACACACATGTACACACACACACTCACCCCCCCACACACACACACTCCCCTCCACACACACACACACTCCCCCCCCACACACACACACTCCTCCCCCGCCCCCACACACACACTCCCCCCCCTCACACACATACTCTCCTCCCCGCACAAACACACACACTCCCCCCCACACACACACACACTCCCCCCCACACACACACACACTACCCCCCCCACACACACACACTCCCCCCCCCACACACACACACTCTTCCCCCCCCCCAACACACATACTCTCCTCCCCCCCACACACACACTCTCCTCCCCCCCACACACACACACACTCCCCCCCACACACACACACTCTCCCACCCCCCACACACACACACTTCCCACCACACACACACTCTCCCCCCCCACACACACACACTCTCCCCCCCCACACACACATACTCTCCTCCCCCCCACACACACACACTCCCCCCCACACACACACACTCTCCCACCCCCACACACACACACTTCCCACCACACACACACTCTCCCCCCCCACACACACACACTCTCCCCCCCCACACACACACACTCTCCCCCACACACACACACTCTCCCTCCCCCCCACACACATACTCTCCTCCCCCCCACACACACACACACTCTCCCCCCCCCACACACACACACACTCCCCCCCCACACACACACACTCCCCCCCACACACACACTTCCCCCCCACACACACACACACTCTCCCCCCCCCCACACACATACTCTCCTCCCCCCCACACACACACTCTCCCCCCCACACACACATGTACACACACACACTCACCCCCCCACACACACACACTCTCCCCCACACACACACACACTCCCCCCACACACACACACACACACACACACTCCCCCCCGACACACACACACTCCCCCCCACACACACACTCCCCCCCCCCACACACATACTCTCCTCCCCCCCCACACACACTCTCCCCCCCTCCACACACACTCTCCCCCTCTCACACACACATGTACACACACACTCACCCTCCCACACACACACACTCCCCCCACAACACACACACTCCCCCCCCACACACAAACACTCCCCCCCGCACACACTCCCCCCCACAAACACACACACACACACTCCCCCCCCCCACATATATACACACACACTCGGCCTCCCCCTCAAACACACACACATACACACACACACCCCAAAAAACACACACTCACACTCCCTCTCACACACACACACTCCCCCCACCACACACACACTCCCCCCCCCCCCCCCCCCAAACACACATACACTCTTCCACATAGTCACATGGGCCGGAATTTTCCAGAAGGGTCAGCGGGCGGAATCAATGATGGGTCGGGTGGGAAATCTGATTTTTTTTTGACAACGGGTCGGGACCTCATTGTCAACTGACCACAACGCACTTTCCCAATGTCGGGTCTGTCAGCGCTGAGGAGACCTGACAGGCAGTGGCGGGCGACCTAATTAAACTCATTACCATCTAGTTGACAGATCATTAGCAGGCCTTTTAAACTTACCTTTTCACTACATGGCCACCGGAACCTTGCTGTTCGAGGACCACGGCTGTCAAACTGAGGTGGGAGTTCAATGGCCATTGCTCCAGCTGATTACAGCCACAAGCTGTTTCTCAGTCCATTTCTAGTACAGATTCTGCAGACTTTCCACTTTCCACTCTCCATCCAGTATCACCTCATTGGAAAAATTATTTTACCATTGATAGAATGCTTCTGTAATCTCTACTTCATCTGCCATTTATGCATTCAACATGGGTTCCCTTTATACTGTCTCACCTTGATCCTCAGAATCCGATCACGATCAGCCCCAACAACAGCACCAGGCACACCAGCAGCACAAACAACCTTCTCCGCAATCACTTGACGCTGCACAGGACACAGGGGATCAGCACCTGACCACATTGCTACCTGGGACGCCAGGGATGCTCTCACCATGGCCAGATTTACTTAATTTGATACTGTGCCACATGATGCTCCAGGTTGGCATCACTCCACACCAACACCATAAAGCATCACTGCAATACCCAAGTGATTCCTTTCACACTCATCACCAAGGGTACCCTTATGCTTGACCATTCACTACAACTCACTAAGCCACTTCCAAATGTGCACACAAATCTGTCCAAGAACGCAAAGTGTTGAAAATAAAGATTTCAATGTTTGACACCACATTAACAGAAACTTTACATGAACATTGGCTAAAGTGCTTAGTGAGATGGGGATGTGATAATGTAGATAGAGAGAGAGGGATGGACGGAGGTACAAGGTCAGTTGGTGTGAGTAAGGATGTGCAGGAGCAGGGTAGGGAAGGCAGAGTGATGGGGATGTGATCAGTGGCACAGCAGGTTGAGTGTGACTTTGCACTAACTTTTGTGATCTACTGAAATCATTGAAAGGCTTGCACCACTGCAAAGGCTTGTCCTCCTGATGACATCCCTGCATTGGTGTCCTGGGGAGGTCTCTTTTGCCCATTGCAAGGGAAGATGACCTACCTGCATTCTGTGACTCCCTCCATAAGTATATGGTGGGAGTGAAGGGAGAACCTGGGTGCAGCCCTGCACCTCTGTGCAGTGTTTGCAGCACTTCAATACTGTAGAACACTGACAGCACAAATGTCAAAATAAAGTTCCCATGGTCCCTTTCAGATAATCGGCTAATGACGCGTCATGAATGATGTCACCAGACCCGCTTCCTCTAATTGGACTGGGAAAAGTGCTTACAGAGAAGGTTGTTGTTGTTGTTGGTTATTCTGGTGTTGACATTGGAGATAATCGTGGTGGGATTTTGAGGACCAAGGTGAGATTTATCCAAAGACACCGATGTTGATGGAATAGATGGCAGCTGAAGTTGAGATGACAGAAGCGATCTGTCAATGGTGAGAAAGGTTGCTCCAACGAGGTGACACTGGATAGAGAGTTCACTGCAAATGCTTCAAACCTCCATAAAGCTGAAAAGTATATTCAAAATCCTGAACTGCTGTGAAATGGTAGCTTCTATATCACTTTTGCAGCTGTCACCTATTCAGAGCAATGGAGAGTCATTGAGAACCTGATACACTTACTGACGTGATCCCCGAGCACTGGGAAACTCGTAAAAAATCGATAGGACCTGGTAAAATACTGCTTAAAGACCTTTAAGCAGCTTCTTAAGTATCTCAATTGCCTGAGCCGCTGTGTAGTGCTGGGTCTGCAAACCGCAGGTAGAGCCGGCACTTGGAAAACTTACAAGGATGCGGGTTCAGAGCGGGATACCGCCCTGCTGTCAATCTTTTAAATTTTGACAGCGGACACATCTCCAAATCCGTCCTCTGAACGCGGCAAGATTCTGGCCGCACTCATCCACACACACACATAAACTCTCCCCCACATATGCACACACACACACACAAACACACTTCCACACACACATACACATAGGGCTAAATTTTCCACTTTTGTGCTTATCGCCCAAAAATGGGCGTTATTTCCGGCGTGGGTGGTAAAAAAAATTTTTCAGATCGGCGGCTTCTCGCCCATTCTCAAAGCACCAAGCCTCCATGTTTTTTAATGGGTGTTACCGCGAGCAATGAAATGGTTAGTAGCGTTAAATCTTGCTGACCTTCTGCCGTAGAGTGGCACCGTCCTTAGCAATGGCATGGCAACGCTCGATTCCCGCGATTCAGGAGGTCAAGGGTCATCATGACATGCGTAGAAGAGGAGATAGAGAGCGAGGGAGCTGAGAGGGAATGAAGGCATGTGTGGTTGTGGTGTGTGCTTGTGTGGCTGTTGTGGGAGGCACAAGGGAGATTCACCAGCAGCAAAAAGCCTACTAAGCACCAAGAACATAGTTGGCACCGAGATTTTGTCCAACAAATAATATATAACATGGAAGGGTTGGTGGAGGCCCTGGAGTTGCTTCTGGCTCGGAGCACATTCCCACCTTGGGACCGCCTCTCCCGTATCCGTCCAAGCAGCATTTCGGCCATCATCCGCCCCCTTCCCCCCTCCCTCCCCCCCACCCCCCCGCAATGAAGCATCGCCTGAGGAGCTCCTTGGCCAGTTAGCTTGGAGTCAGAAGGGGAAGGGAAAGGGGTAGAGGTGGAGAGGAGAAGAGGGGAGAAGGCTTGTTTTTAATTTAACAAAACCTTGTTGCGCATTGGCTCAGATAGCTGTACCATTACATGCTGGTGATTCCTTAACATCAAAGGGTATAAATACATTTAACTTCAATCAACTTAAACTTTAACTGTCACCAAGGTGATGCCCACCATTGATGTATGACCTGCGCACCCAGCAGTGTGTCAGCCTTGGAAATAACACCAATGTTCTTTCAGGCAAAGCGATCATTGATGAGCCCCTGACGTAAGGCTCTTGCAGTTATCATGCCACCACGGGCCCTTTCATGTGGACTACAGGGGGGCGAGGGCATGGCTTCACCGTCAGCCTGATTGTCTGGGCCGATGTCAGCGTCCGCCTCCTCGTCCTCCTCTTCCTCTTTCTGGTGAGGTGGACTGTCAGTCTCATCAGGCAATTTTTGTCCCCTCCTGATAGCCAAGTTGTGCAGCATGGAGGACACCACCGCGAATTGAGCTACCTGCTCAGGGTGGTATTGGAGCTTGCCTCCTGAATGGTCCAGGCATCTAAAGCGCTGCTTAAGCACTCCAATGGTTTTCTCCACGATATTGCGAGTGGCTCTGTGGCTCTCGTTGTATTGCCTCTCGGCTTCGGTGTGGATATCACACAAGGGGGACATCAACCAGGAGGCAAGGCCATCTCCTTTGTCACCAAGCATCCAGCATTGACCTTGTGGATGATTATTAAACAAGTCAGATACAGTGCTCTCACGCAGGATGTGAGCATCATGGATGCTGCCCGAAAATTGAGCATTCACTGCCAGTGTAATTTGCTGCTGGTCGACAATGAGTTGGACATTCAGGGAGTGGAATCCCTTGCGGTTCCTGAAAACCTCTGCACCCTGAAAAGTTGCCCGCATAGCGATGTATGTACAGTCTATTGCTCCCTGCACCTTGGGGAAGTTTACAATTTTGGAGAATCATTGAGCCCTCTCACTCTGTGCCTCCCTGGTCATAGGGAAGCTGATCAAGTCCCTCCAGCATGCGTACAGGGCTTCAGTGACCTGTCTAATGCAGTGATGTGTGGCATGCTGAGAAAGTCCGATAATGTTGCCAGCTGTGGCCTGAAAAGAAACCGAGGCATAGATCGACAGTGCCACGGTGACTTTGACCTTGACAGACAGTGCGGTACTGATGGTGCTGGCAGGCTGCAGATCTCCCCTTATGAGCTGGCATATCTCAGTGATAACCTCTTTGTGAAAGTGCAGTCTCCGAAGGCAGGTGGTGTCGGGTAAGTTGAGGTAAGACTGCTTCTCCCTGTACTTGCGGGGGTCCTCATCAGTCTGGCACATATTACATTGGGCACATAATGTTGTGAAGCGTACCTTCTGCCATCTCGAGTCTGCAGCATGTAATTGGTCATCAAGAGAGGGTGAGAAAGGACAGGCCCCATTCCAATAGCTATCTGTTTTCCACCGATTGGCCACAAAGAATGAATATCCGACGAAGGCACCTCGTCAATTCCAATCATTCACAGTATGACAAAGATGTTTGTTCAGATGTTCATATCACCTCCAAAGACCTCTAGAGGTTCCGAATGCCCCCGAGGTTGAAGCAGAACTGCCTTTTAAATGACGCAACATGTGATTTAGAACATGGCGTCCATACGCCATGAGTAGTTCTGGTTAGTTCCACTTTTTTCCGGAGGTTTTTTGGGCGAGCGATATTGTGGGCGAGATGTGCACGAGGTGGTAAAAGTGGCTCTGGGCGATCTCCTGGATGGTAGTTTCGGTAAATGTGATCTTTACGACAAAATAATGTGGGCGGCTCGTATTATTGAATCTCGGCTTTAATTACGTGTGGAAAGTATTATGGGCGTTGGTTTCGTCCATTCTGATGATTCCGCCCCAAAAAAGTGGGCGGGTGGTATTATTTTTTCCCAGCATTACACACATGGGAAAAGTAACGCTCGGCGATAAGTGTCCCCGTTCCCTCCTGACACCAAGCCACCTGGCCGAGGAGCTCCTCAGGCGATGCTTCATTGGGGCTGGGTATGACGGCCAAACCGCTGCTTTGATGGATACGGGAGAGGACGGTCCCAAGGTGGGAACGTGCTCCGAGCCAGAAGCAAGATGTTGCTCCTGGCTCTCCTGTGTCGTTGGCAATGGTGGTGCATCACCTTGGGGTGCAGTGCCGGGCTCGGGACCACTGGGAGCCCTGTACCATCAGTGTTTCTGGCTACCAGCTCCAGGGCCTCCTCCATCTCTTCGATGTTATATATTATTTGTTGGACAAAAACTCGCTGCCAATTATGTGCTTGGTGCTTAGTTAGCTTTTTGCTGCTGGTGAATCTCCGTCGTTCCTCCCACAACAGCCAAACAAGCACATACCACAGCCACACACGCCTTCAGTCCCTCTCAGCTCCCTCTCTCTCTGTCTCCTCTTCTGCGCATGTCATGATGACCCTTGACCTCCTGAATCACAGGAATCGAGCGTTGCCGTGCCATTGCTAAGGCCGGCGACACTTTACGGCAGAAGGTCCGAGAGATTTAACGCTAACGCCCAGTTCATATCGCTCGCGGTAACGCCCAATTTCAAAAATGGTGACTAGGGGCTTTGAGAATGGGCGACAAGCCGACAATCTGAAAACTCATTCTTACCGCCAATTTTTGGGCGATCTGCACAAAAGTGTAAAATCTAGCCCCTTTTGTTGCGCAAAATGTGCAGATATTAAAAAAAATGTGAGTTCATTTTTAACATAGTCTTCTCCCACTCATAATGTTAAAAGTTAATTACATAATTAACATTTGCAAATAGCATTAGCTCTGATTGACTTCTGAATATTTGCACAGTCTCAGAAACCAAAGCACCTTTGGTTATTACCATTGTAAAGAATAAACCTTAAAGTTAGAGAATATTAATGTGGAAACAATGTTGTATCACCTTGTAACAATATTTCCATTGGTGAGAAAAGCTGATGTCAATGTATGAAGTAATGCGGGCCACTATAGGAATCTGTTGTGTGTGTTTCCAATTTCAGAATGCAGGGATTACAGCTCCAGACTAAACGCCTAGCTATAAGCATGTATAGTTATCTATACAAGATAATTTATCTTGCGTTATTTGTTATGGATTGATTTTGTGATAGCTGCATACGGTTTTTAAAATAAAATACTAATGTAATATACCGCAGAACATGAAGTATCAAATTCGTAGCACATACACAACAAATGAACCATCCAGAACCTGTGTGTATATAACTGTATTTGTCTGTTATTGCTTATATCTACATGGAGTATGAGTGGAATAAATTCAATGAAATGCTACTTTAATCGTATTTGCATTGTAAATACTGCAAAGCAAACACGTAACGTGGCATTTAACTTGGACAGATCCCCACTCTGTACAGCCCTGCAGACTCTCGCTGTAGAACAGGGACATGTCAAATACAAATTAAACAAACAGATGCATTTTTTCAGCTCCTATGGTGTCAGCTTTATTTATTAATGGGGGGAGGGGGCTGTGGAGACCTGTTATTCTCTAAAATAAGTACAGACCCCTGACACCAAAGTGCATGTGGTGGGGAATACTGACATACACCCCCCTGCACATACAAGTCATTGGCTGCACTGTGACTGATTCACCATCCTGTGATGGTCGTGTGTCGTATTCTAATCAGTTTCACAGCAACAGTTGGCGTAAATATCCCACTGGAGGATCGGGGAGCACATACTTCGTTCATCCCCAATATCGCCGTTGCAGGAAATTCCAGACAAAGCCTTTCATTTGTCTCGTTATGTTTCATGTTACTATCATTTCAGCCACTTAACCATCTCCAGTTTTCTACTTGGGCATTTCCTTTCCTTTCCCTTTGTTCTTTTCCTTTTTAAATGTTCAGCTCTAATGTTTTCCACTTCTGACAAACGGTGCACCCCATAATCATTAACTCATCTGTTCTCTCTGCAGATGCTGACTGCCTTGCTGAGTGATTCCATTCACTTCTGGCGTGAAACTCGCCGGCCGACATTTTGGGCAGATCGGCAGCGCTGCTGTTGCCTGCGCTCGCTGTAAATATAATTAATCAGATCGTCACGTCAATCAGCATGCAATGCTGAATTGCCGCATGACCTGCTACTTTGGACTTTGACGCCCTGTGTGTTCAGCAGCATGATGGACCCCCACCCCACCACTTTTTAAAGGGCACACGCAACTTTAAGGTCGGTCGGATTTTTGCTTTTGTACTGGTTTCTTTACATTTTATTTGAGTAGTGGTTTGTTGTAAGACATTTAAAAAGCTGTTATAGTGTGAAGGGAGTGCTGCTGGACATTTGCAAGGCTTTGGTTCTTAAAGGAAGGCCTCTGAGAAGACCACTTGCTCCCAGTCTTGGGGGCTCTAGTTGCAGTTCCCTTTGGGCTGCAGCGTGACATGAAGATGGAGCAGAAGCAGCAAAGGGGAAAAGCTGCTCACAGAGGGAGGAAGAGGAAGAGGAAGAAGGCAAACCAGACAGGCCATTTCTGGCTGGGAAATCTGGGATCGAGTCAAGCGCCTGCGGTACCAGTGACCATGACCTCAATTCTCCTTTCAACATTTGTCCCACACTTTAGCTTCCCTCTGTTACTGACCATCGCACAATGCTGAAATAAAAGCCATTACAAAGCAAACTTTCCAATCCAACGTTATCCATATATGCATCCAATATTACATCAAAAAATTAACTAATCACCTTTGTGCATTTCCTTAGTGAGTGTCGTGCGTGTGCCTTTGCCTATCCTAGTGCTCCTAAGCAGTGCAACCCCAGTGGCTGCAGCATGGCTACTGACTCTTAGTGGGCGGACTGCAGATGGCCATGCAGGACGACCTCGAGGAGCTGGTGGCTGGGAGTGTGAAATCGAGTGACGCTATTTCTTCTTCTTCACTTTCCACTCTCTCTTATTGTTCAACCACTGACTGGGCCCGCTGGATTTCTTGGGTGTCTGAAATGAGGAAGGCACCAAGGTAGGGTTGTGGTACGGGGAGGGGGTAAAGCAAAAGGTGCATGCTTACTCCATGTGCAGCTTGTCAATCAGAAGATATTGTGGGATGAAGGGGAAGTGGGATGTGAGAAGGAAGCTAATGTATAAGGATACCGACATCTTCTATTCTTTCAGCCCTGACGCTGGCCAAGGGCTCAGCCATGCCCTGCCAAAAATTGGCCAGCACTGTCTCCTCCAATGGGATGAGGTGAAGCTAGGAATCTGGTCCCGTATCCTTCTTTCTGGAGGGTCTCCTGGCTCCCTGTGGGTAGAGGACCTCTCTTGCAGTTTTCACCCCCTGCTCAAAGGCCTCGAGTGCTGCATCCGAGATCCTGGGTGCCCTTTCCCTGGCCTGTTGAGCAATTTGGGTGGTGAGGTTCCAGGGAAGGCACAGCACGGGCCAACAGCGAGGCTGGGGCCCAGGGAAGGGTCAGCAAGAGGTCGGGAGGCCAAGACCAACAGCGAGGTCAGGAGGTCGAGGCCAGCAGCGAGGGCGGGACCCAGGGAAGATACAGCATTGACTAGCAGCGAGGTCTGGACATGAGGCCAGAATGTGCATGGTAGCTAGTAAAGAGCCAACGACCAAAATGTGAGCAGCTGGAGAGAGAGTGGAAAGTGCAGGAGAGCAGTACGCTGGAGCTGGAGCCAGGGGGCCCGGGGTACAGAGTCGGTATTTTATGGACTAATGCGCTCACCTACACTGTGAGCTCTGAAAACCAGGGAGGACCTGAGGCGGGGAGGGGTCAGTAGGAACATGTGTGTGTGTGTGTGCTAGGCCCATGCAGCAGAGCCTGGTCTCCAATCATCTTGGATCCCCTTGCCACTGGACCAAGTCCTTGCTCTGTCAAATTTGTGTGGTAGCTGGTGTGCAACGGCCACCCCACATTAAAGGAATTCACGCACAGGCATCTTCCACCCTTTAAAATAAAGTTCTGGATCTGGAACATCAGGCATCCATCACCTTCGAACTCATTTTAGTGTGGAAGCAAGTCATCCTCGACTCCGGGGGGAAAGAAAAAGAAAAAGAAAAAGAAGAAAAAGCGCTGAAGCACTTTAACATTTTTGATCACCAAAAGGCAGCTTACCTTTAAAAGTTGCAGACTACCTTTAAGAGATGCAGGTTAGCTTTAAAGTAAAGTTAGCCCCGCTCAAACCTCGGGAACTTCGGCCCCCTGCTGAGCGCACAGCCTGTCTTCATCGCTGGGCTGTGCGCTACAATCATTTAAAGTAGCAGGCAGCACGAATTTCACCCCCAGAGTTAAAACACACTTTAAAATGTTTAATTAGTGAAAATCAATTCTTTGAATAATTATATACAGGCACAGGGCAGCCAATATTGTGGTCTAGGTCTGATCCTCATTGTTCAACATAAATTCAAATGCAGATGCTGGCAGATCAAGTCTACAGGTATTACTTATTCGCACTTTGAAACATGCACTACGTCCGTGCTTTGAACTGTACGCAAGTTAATTTTTTTCTACATTTGACTGAAAGTCTTCGACTAGATAATCCTTCTGGCACCAAGTAGACTGATGAATCTGATATCAATCCTTTTTGAATACGATATTAAATTTTACAAGCTAATCTCTTAATAGCATTTTTCTTTAAATTGAGAAAGCTATTTAAATGGCAATGGGCCACAGTGTAGGTTACCACCAAGGCTGAAAAGAGGAGAGAAGATAAGGTAAATTAAGAAGAAATCGTTCGGGGCCACTAAACCTCGATTTTAAAAGCCTGTAGATTGCAGATTTACAAAAGAACACATCACAATAATCTTGTGGTCGCTACCGCATGGAATGGTTGAGGCGAATGGTTGTGGGGAAGAGCATAACTAGAGGCCTTCAATGTAAGATAGTCACCCAAGAAATCCAATTGAGAAATCAGAAGAAACTTCTTTACCCAAAGAGTGGCGAGAATGTGGAACTCACTACTACAGGGAGTGGTTGAAGCGAATAGTATAGATGTATTTAAGAGGAGGCTAGACAAGCATACAAGGGAGAAGGGAATAGAGGGTTATGCTGATAGATTTAGGTGCGGAAAGATGGGAGGAGATTCGAGTGGAGCATAAACACTGGCATGAACTAGTTGGGCCGAATGGGCTGTTCTGTGCTGTAAATTCAGAGCTAGACTTTCCACTTTGTTGGCTATCGCCCAAAAAATGGCCGCTGTTCCAGCCTTAGTGATTGTCAGCCTTCATGATCGCTAGAACATTGCTCATTAAATGACATTGCACGGGGAAAGTGAAAAGGAAAAACAGCTCAATAAAATTGAGAAAAAAAGAAGCAAGAAGCGGGGAGGGCGGGGTGGGGTGATTTCCCCCCAGGGCTAGAGGTGAGAAACCTGGCAGTACAGAGCGTAAAATGGTGGGCGGCTCACAATTTTCTGTCCATTGAGACCATTAGAATCATGGAAGGCAAAAGGCAAGTACTTGCATATAATTAAATGAAAAGCCAATGTTCAGTCTAATTGTCCATGTGCAAAATAAATAACATACCAAAAATAGCTATCCTATTTAGAAGCACCCTGCTCCTGAGGATCATCGTAAGACTTCATTGATCTGTTTGGTGATTTATAACATTAGCTGAGTGCTTGATGTGTTCTATCTGTTCAACATGACCTCAATCATAAATCCCATACAACTCAATAAGCTTTTAAATGATCAAAACCACCACTCCTGAGAACCAGATACATTTAAAAAAGATATTCATAAACAAGTACAAGTACTTGGAAATAATATTTCTAGGGAAATGTATCTAATGAAAATACTGCATCTATTAAGCACAAAGGGTAACAGAGCTGAGCCATTCCATTATCCACACATTATGGCTTTTGGCGGAGGGGGAATGCTGTGCACATCACCGCAGTCCCCTTTTATCTTTCTATTGAAGCAACACTCGCTTTCTACCTGAAAGATGGATATTGGAAATGTTCATCACGGAAAATATTTTCTGTGAAAACCATGACTGATTTGATCTCTTGGCCTGCAATGAATTTTGACAGCAACATGAAAGTCTGCAAGATTTATAAATTCATTGTGTCATTTATCCAAAGAAAATGAGATGTAAATTCAGCTGAAGGTTTACATTTGAATGATTGTCTTTTCAAGGAAGAAGCTTCCCCATGATCAGTCTAATGGTTTCCATATCAAAACAGGTACATGAGTTGAAGACCACTTATCTGCGGGCATCTATATACTTTTAGGTACCACTATAATGATCACTTTCTTTCTATTTCACTGTTTTCCTGAAATTTTGCAATAAACAGGAACAGCCTTTGAGGTTCAAAGGTAAACTGACATTAAGGATACCTTGGTTAGAAACAGACGCTCTACTATATTATAGCATCCCTTAAATCTGAAGACTAAAGCCTCGATTTTAACTCGGGGCGATAGTCAGTGTGGGGACGGCCAGGCAATCGTCAGGCTTGCCCTGACTCACCGACATGAGGTCTGGGCCGCTTTAACTCCTGGATCTCATTACCACTCCCAGTGGGAATGACATGGAGGTGGATGGATGGGAGCGAGGCAGGTACGGCTGGAGACTGCCACCGGGGACCTGCAGGAACAGTCGCCTGCAGTCCGATTAGTGGATCGTGGGTGGGGGCCGGATGCTGTTGACATCAGGGGAGGGGAGGGGGAGGTCACAGCCAAAGAGAGACCAAAGGCTTCCTTGTGCGGCTCAGAGGCATCCTGCCCTACAAGAAAACTATATATATAAAAAAATCACTTCCTTTCTCAGCCCTCCTCTGAGCCTGTTGCTCCTTGGCTCCCAGTGTTCCTGGTGAGAGTGGCACCAGGCGCCGAATGCACGACACCAGCTAAAAATAGCGTCAGGGTATGAATGATATCATCAGATCCTGACATTTACATCTCAATGAAGCCCAGGCCTGCTTTGGGCAAGGGCCTCACACCCTGTCCAAAACAGGCCTATTAAAATGGCAAGTGGTATGTGTTATGTCTTTAATACTCTTATGAATGACTCCACGAGGTCTAGTATTGTACTTGAGCTGTTGTGACCTTAGTCCCATTTATTGTAACTCCAGAGTGAGGATCACACCTGGTGGCCTGCCTTTTATACTAGGCCAAGTACACCTGTCTCCCACTGCTGTGCCCTCTGGTGGCACACCTTGTGATAGTACCAACAGTGGCCATGTAGGATACATGACATCACTCCCCCCGAGCCCTCAGTGCAAATCGCCTCTGCATTGACTGTGCTCTGGGCTTAGCTCTATCTAGTTGACATTTGGCAGGTCACTTCAACCTTGGGTGAGTAGTTGGTGCAGTAGCGTGCTGGTGGTTGCTGTTTGTGTGTGCGTGACCCTGACCACTCCATTCTCCCCCCCCCCTCCCACATCGATTATGGCAGGGGCTCCTGACATTCATGTACATTCAAGTTCAGGTTAGTGGGTTTTGCTTTTTTTTTGTGTGTGGTTCCGTGGTGCGACAAGTACTTTAGATGCCTTATCGATGCAGTGACAGTGCATGAGGACAAGCTAGTTCCGGAGCTGCTGTGTTGTGTCCCTGCAGTCTGATGGTGGCTCAGTGCCCGGTGCTGGCAGTGGGAACCTGGTTGGCTTGTGTAGCCTGCTCTCTGGGCTGTTGCCGTGGTCCCTAGCGTCAGGCCGGTTCACAGATGCCTGTGACCTCCCTGTCCTTTCTTTGCGCCCAGGGTCACAGCTGCTCCCTGAGGAGCTGTCGTCTAGCAGTGCACAGGGAACTGCTGACTCGCTGGCCTGAGCGTCGCTTGGTTTGGGATCCTGGCTTGTGTCTGTTTCCTTTGAGGGAACAGTGGCGGGTGACCCTATATCTAGGGGTATGGCCTTGGTGTAGTCTGCTCCTTCAGGCTCGTGGCAGTTGGTACCATCGGGTGCCTGAGAGGTGGAGCCGACCAGGGGCATGGTATCGATACTGGTGCCATTGCCCTCCTGAGGTCGCTTGCTTTGAGCTGCTTGTGGCCCCACGCCATGGTGCATGACTCTGGTCCCCGGGACGCAGGCTACAGCATTGGGTAGCTCGCTGGACCTGTGTGCACCTGATGGGCTATGTGCATTGGCTGCGTGCAGCAGAAATCCTGCATCGCACAACTTTTCCTTACTTAAAATGGACACTCTGTGGGTCCGATCGCGAACGCGCAACTTTTCCTCGCTGGTTGTATGTGCACAGTTCAGATTATCAGTTACACATTTTACATGATCAGTTACACATTTTGTCTCTGACTTACAGTTCTTATTACATTGTTTGAGTGTGTGGAACTGTCCCTTTAATTGTAGTGGTTTGCAGGCCTCCTTTAAGAGAGCCTTGCTTGCTTTACCCCAGTCCGCTTCTCCGTTTGGTACTATGTGTTGCTCCATCAGCGCTGCACCTCGTGTTCTGGCCGCGGCCATCTTTGTCTTCAGCGCATCACCTCATGCTTTGGGCGCCATCTTTCCTTCATCCACGATGTCGACTACGGTGATCCTCTTCTTCTCGGGTTCTGCCTCCGCAGTTGTGAAGTCGCTTCTGGATCCGATTTTCTTCCACCGGAGTCCTGCCACTGGAGCCTGGAAGGTGCGTTCGAGTCGTCTCAGCTGGATCATCTCCACGCAGCTGTGCTGAGCGGTCTGTGCCTCGGGTGCTGTGCTGGTCTGCTCTCCGGTGCCGGATCCACCTTCAGATGAGGCCTTGCTTTGCCTCTGAGCGCCGCGGACATCGATCGCTGCGGGGGGTGAAGTCTTCCCACTTCCAATGGATCTTCTCCATCCACCTTCTACCGAGCAGCGTTGGTCCATCACCTGTAACAATCCACAGAGGTAACTTGTGTACCGCGCCATCATGGAGTACGTTTACATTCGTACTACCAACGACTCGGATAATTTCATTGGTGTAGGTGCGCAGCTTGGCCTGAACCGGGACCAACTCGGGTCGTTCAGCCGGATTGTCCATAGCCTCTCAAAGGCTCCTTGATTCATCACTGACTGGCTCGCCCCCATGTCCACTTCCATGAAGACTGGAGCTCCCTCTATCTCGACTTCCATCTTCAGCGGGGAACACTTGGTGGTGCAGGTAAACATGCTGTGTACCTCTCCGTGGGGCTGGGCTGCCTCTCTGCCTATCGATTCATAATCCACGCTGGATTCATGGCCATCTGCGGACTCCTCATCGACACAGTGAGTCCTATTTCTCTTACACATTTGCTGGAGGTGGTCCTTTGTGCTGCAGCCTTTGCATACATAGTCTTTAAAATGGCACTGGTGAGCCCTGTGATTCCCTCCGCAACGCCAGCATGGTGCTACTCGATTAGCCCCCCTCGGCGGACTCTGAGTTAAGGGACTCGGGAGCCTGTTCTCTCTTCCCTGAGAGGATGCGCGTTCTACAGTCCAGCTCCTGAACGGCGCCACTCTGCACAGTACCTGCCGGGTTTGAGTCCTGAGGGTAAGTCATCTGCCTACAGCCGCAGGTCGAGGTCATGAATGACTGGCTCACAGAGATGACCTTCAGTAGGGTGACTGTGCTATCCGCTGACAGTAGCTTATGAAGAAGGCCCTCATGGCCAATTCCAATGACAAAATTGTCCCACAGCACTTCGTTGAGGCGGGTGCCGAACTTGAACGGTGCCGCCAGCCTCCTGAGGTCTGTGGTGTACTTCGTGACTTCCTGGCCTTCGGGCCATCGGTGGATGTAGAACCGATGTCTGGCTGTGGGGATGCTCTCCTTAGGCTTGCTTTGCTCCTGGATCAGGGTTACGAGCTGCTTGTACGACTTGGTCATTGTCTTCGCTGGTGCCAGCAAGTCCCTGATGAGGCCATAGACGTTGGGCCCACAACTGGTTAGCAGGATAGCACGCCGATTATCAGCCAGTGCGGCCGTGTCGTTTCCTGCCAGGTCAATTGCTGTGAAGAAATGTTCTAGCCTCTCCACAAAGGCATCCCAATCATCACCATCGGCGAACTGCTGCAAGGGTAGACATTTCCGCGTGAAAGTTCGTAATCTCATCGCCAGTTGTTATGTCTTTAATACTCTTATGAATGACTCCACGAGGTCTAGTATTGTACTTGAGCTGTTGTGACCTTAGTCCCATTTATTGTAACTCCAGAGTGAGGATCACACCTAGTGGCCTGCCTTTTATACTAGGCCAGGCACACCTGTACAGGTAACCTACAAGCCTTGAGATAGTACCAACAGTGGCCATGTAGGATACATGACAGTATGAGGTTGGCGTGACGATGGTGAGTAGCTCCAAAACAGGCAATAGTGAATCGACAGCCTGTTTTACTCTCCTCCGCCCGATTTTCTTTTTTCTATCGAATTCAATGGATGAGGGACTCGGGCAAGGTGTCAAACGAGCTGCTGATGCTCGAACACCCGTTTAGCCCTACCGCCCAAGACCAGCGTCAGCCCCTCTTTATCTTATGATCCATAAATTAACTAAAAAAAAACCTGAGAAAGGAATTAAGGTGAGGTAATCTCAGATTTGTTCTCCTCAAGCTTTAACAAATTGAAACGCATTAACAACGCAGGATTCAAAGCAGTTTTCGAGGTGATGTTCTCAGATTTATATGTGTAAAGGAAGATCAATTTAAACCAGCTCTGCGGAACCCTGGAATTCATGCATGCATTATGGTTTCACTGTGAAGTAAAGGAAGCTAGCTGTGTGAGCCTCACAATTCACAAGTGACAATGAGGAATCAGCCTGCAGATATTTCTGCTGTGAGGCCGGTTTGAATAAATGTGCACCACATATAAAAAAAATTAAAGCTTGGTTCTTTTTTAAGACGAGTTTCAGATCAAAAGGTAAGCATTCCGTGCTAGCAATTACTTTGCCTTTATTAATATTTATAATCTTAGTACCGTTGCTAAATCTACAGGGTGACTCTGTTAATTAAATTTATCTAATTAAACTTATGCTCCTTTAGAGAAGCCTGAGTTAAATACAATGACTTTTTCCTCATGTTTTACATTTACAGTTTATTTTCAGGTTATTGATTGTACATTAGTTGTTCCTGAAAATACTTCGAATGGTGGTTCCAAAATTGTACAATTGAAAATGTAAAGCTATGTGTTCAAGGCTAAGGGCGAGTGATGGATTATTTATAAAGCTAGTGGAATTCACGAGTTTAAGACAGGAAGGGCAATTTTACTGAGAAGAAACTCCAACCCCAGATTATTTGCACAAAAAATACACTGTTTATATATGCTGAGCAATTCTTCTTAGAACCAAAATGTGCATTCGAAATAACAGAGGGGGTTGATGACGATAGTGCAGTTGATGTTGTTTATATAGGGGTAGACTTTCCCCAAGGCCCTCACCGCCCGATTGCCACCCTAAAAATACCGCTAAGCTTCATCAGTTAACGTCGGCAAAAGTTTCCACTAATTAGGTCATTAAAACCGCCCGGTGAGGAAATGGTTCTTACACCAAGATTCTTGGCGGTTCGTGGGCGGTTACAGCCGAAAGTAGCGAGGAGGGGCAGTTCTTAAAATTTTTTTAAAATTTAGTCCGAGGCTGCGGTTGGGCCGAGAGAGGGGGGGAAAACTCAAAAAATATTTTTTTACCTCAAAAAAAATAAAACGTTAAAACATTCCCAAGATAGTTTTAAAGCTAATCACCATTTTACAATTAAAAAACCAAAAAAACACCTTTCTTTACAGAGTACTCACCCACCGCCCTGTTTCAGGCTGCTTCTCATGGGCGGTTTCCTCGGCGATCTGGACGGGCTTCCGTTGAGGCCAAACTTCCGTCCTGGCGATTCTCTCGGCAGTGCATGTGGGCGGTTTGCTCCCGACGGTTGATTCGAGATGTGGACGGTTCAATTTAAAAAGTAATTTAGGGGGAAACTTTCGCCGGGCGGTTTCTCTCACAAAAACAGCTGTACCGCTGAGAAAACCTCCAAAAATGAAGGCAAGATCTCCCCCATAGTTACAAAAGGCATTTGATAAAGTGCCACATAATAGATGTTAGCAAAATTGACCCCCGTGGGATTAAAGGGGCAGTAGCAGCTTGGATACGAAATTGGCTGCTAGACATAAACCAAAGAGCACTGGTTAACAGTTTTTTTGGATTGGAGGCAGCAAGTAATCAGGAAGGCAAGTGGAATGTTGGCCTTTATTGCGAAGGGGATGGAGTGTAAAAGCAGGGAAGTCTTGCTACAACTGGACAGGGTATAGGTGAGGCCACACCTGGAGTACTGTGTACAGTTTTGGTCTCCGTATTTAAGGGAGGATATACTTGCATTGGAGGCAGTTCAGAGAAGGTTCATGAGGTTGATTCCTGAGATGAAGGGGTTACATAGAAACATAGAAAATAGGTGCAGGAGTAGGCCATTCGGCCCTTCGAACCTGCACCACCATTCAATATGATCATGGCTGATCATTTTTGCAACTTCAGTACCCCATTCCTGCTTTCTCTCCATACTCCTCGATCCCTTCAGCCGTAAGGGCCACATCTAACTCCCTTTTGAATATATCTAACGAACTGGCCTCAACAACTTTCTGTGGTAGAGAATTCCACATGTTCACAATTCTCTGAGTAAAGAAGTTTCTCCTCATCTCGGTCCTAAATGGCTTACCCCCTACCCTTAGACTGTGACCCCTGGCTCTGGACTTCACCAACATCGGGAACATTCTTCCTGCATCTAACCTGTACAATCCCGTCAGAATTTTATATGTTTCTATGAGATCCCCTCTCATTCTTCTAAATTCCAGTGAATATAAGCCTAGTCAATCTAGTCTTTCTTCATATGTCAGTCCTGCCATCCCAGGAATCAGTCAGGTAAACCTTCGCTGCACTCCCTCAATAGCAAAAATGTACTTCCTCAGATTAGGAGACCAATTAGGGTTGACTTATGAAGAAAGGTTCAGCAGGTTGGGCCTATATTCATTGGAGTTTTGAAGAATGAGAGGTGATCTTATTGAAACGTATAAGATTCTGAGGGGGCTCAACAAGGTAGATGCAGAGAGGATGTTTCCCCTCGTGGGGAAATCTAGAACTAGGGGGCATAGTTTCAGAATAAGGGGTCGCCCATTTAGAACTGAGATGAGGAGGAATTTCTTCTCTCAGGGGGTCATAAATCTGTGGAATTCTCTGCCCCAAAGAGGTGTGGAGGCTGGGTCATTGAATATATTTAAGGTGGAGATAAGGAAGTAAAGGGTTTATAAGGAACGGACAGGGAAGTGAAGCTGGGTCCATGATCCGGTCAGTCATGATCTTAGTAAATGGCGGAACAGGCTTGAGGGGCCAAATAGCTTACTCCTGCTCCTATTTCTTATGTTCTTATACAGTGGTGCCCCCAGGGGTACCACGGTATTAGAACCACTACTCTTTTTGATCTATATTAATGACCTAGACTTGGGTATAGGGGGGATAATTTCAACGTTTTTAGATGACTCAAAGCTTGTAAATGTTGTAAACAGTGAGGAGAATAGTAGCAAATTTGAGGAAGATGTAAACAGACTGGTGAAATGGGTAGATACGTAACAAATGAAAGTTAATGCAGAGAAGTGTGAAGTGATGCATTTTGGAAGGAAATTGGATGAGACATAAGTTGGGTTTTGCCCCCTGAAGCTACGCGGGGCGATGACAGCGACAGCCTCAGGGGACACATAGCCGCCGGTCGGCCGCTACCAGGGTGTAATCTAAAGGGGAGGTGGCCGGCTTCTGCTGAAAAAAACCCGTTTCATGTCCCGCTCCGGTGCCGCTTTGGTCGTGGGGTCGGTGCCGCGATCGCTCTGCCTGAATGTCGGGCTAATCGCGTGGCACCCTCGCTCCCCGGTGGTCCAGGTAGATGGGTTCCTTGTATGCAGAGTATGCAGCTTGGGCCCTTCCCTTTAATTCAGGCAAGAGCCCCTCCTGCCCCAGGAAGGCCGTGGAGCACTTGATTTAGCGCTCCACTTCATTCCGGGGGCACTAACCCCAATTTATCGTGAGGGGCGAGACACCAGCACCTTGCACAAAATCTCCGCCTTGCGCTTCAAACGGGGCGGTACCCAATTCCTAGGCCATAGAGTACAAAAAGCAAAATCTTTTTCATTCCCTGGCTTCATTAATAGAGGGATAGAGAACAAAAGGATGTTATGCTAAACCTTTATAAAACACTGGCTAGGCCTCAGCTGATTACATCCAATTCTGGGCACCGTACTTTAGAAAGGATGTCAAGGCCTTGCAGAGGGTGTAGAGGAGATTTACTAGAATGATGATTGGTCCCCTTGGAGGATAAGGCACACCCAGAAGTTTCTCTGGAATGTGTAATTGGAACCACCCAGCCCAAGTTCTGAGTGACTTTGCAAAGTGTAATTCGAGCCATTCTGACTTCAGACGCCAGACAGGATAGAGCTCCCCCAACCCAGCACAAGTTCCTGATTCCCCCCCAGCCCAAGTTCATGCCTCCCCCAGCCCAAGTTCCTTACCCCCACCCCCCCAGGCCAAGTTCCTGCCCCCCAGCCTAAGTTCATGCCTTCCCCAGCCGAAGTTCCTTACCCTCCCTCACCCCAAGTTCCTGCCCCATCCCAGCCCAAGTTCCTGATGCCCCGCCATAGATGGGGCATTGTTTGTGGTGACAGATTGTTAGCAGGTATATTAGGTATGAAGTGAATAGTGACAGTGTTGTGAATTCCGGATTTCATCTGCTCCAATGATGTACCTTGTCACACACGCACTGAGCTTTCCAAGAAATCGGGTGTGGGTGTAAAGGGAGATGGAAGAACATGATCTGTCTTCCCTAAGTTCCCTCTCTCCCTTCCGATCCTCTCTCCCGCTTCCCCTCTCTCTCTCCCTCAGTCCCTCTCTCTCCCCCCAGTATCTCTCTCCCTCTCCAGTCTCTCTCTCTCTCCCCCCGCCCCCAGTCTCTCCTCCTCCCCAGTCTCTCTCTTCCTCCCCAGTCTCTCCCTCCACAGTCTCTCTCCCCAGGCTCTCTCTCCAACCCTGCCCCCACAGTCTCTCTCTCGCTCTCTCTCTCTCTCTCCCTCCCCAGTCTCTTTCTCTCTCCCAGTTTCTCTCTCCACCAATCTCTCTTTCTCTCTCCCCCAGTCTCTCTGCCTCTCCCCAGTTTCTTTCTCTCTCTCCCCACTCTCTCTCTCTCTCTCCCCATTCTCTCTCTCTCTCTCCCCCACTCTCTATCTCTCCTCCTCGCGCTCTCTCTCTCTCCCCCAGTGACTCTCCCCCCCCCCCAGTCTCTATTCCCCCCCCCAGTCTCTCTCTTCCCCCCCCACTCTCCCCTCCCCAGTCTCTCTCTTCCCTCCCCAGTCTCTCTCTTCCCTCCCCAGTCTCTCTCTTCCCTCCCCAGTCTCTCTCTCCCCTCCCCAATCTCTCTCTCTCCCCTCCCCAATCTCTCTCTCTCCCCTCCCCAGTCTCTCTCTCCCCCCTCCCCAGTCTCTCTCTCTCTCTCTCTCTCTCTCTCTCTCTCTCCCAGTCTCTCCCCCAATCTCTCTCCCACTACCTCCAATGTTTTCTCGCCCACAGAAAGCCATGAAAATGTTCCAATTAATTCAAAAGCTAGAAGCAGTTCCACACAGTTGTCTCTCTGGCTCGCTTTTGACTCCCGGCTTCCTCGTACTTTGCACTGCGCATGCGCGACCGAATCGAGGGCCTATGCTCAAAAAGGGGGCAGTGTCCAATGCGCGCATGCGCAGAAGGACACGGAAAAACCTACTGCAAATAGTCATTCTGATTTGGGATACAGAAAAGGGTATCATGGGTAATTTAGTTTTCAACCTGCACTCATCGAACTACAATACCTTGAATGCACTGCAATAACTCATATCACATGATAACCACATAGAAAAAGATCCTTCACTGAGACTGTGGGATTACAGGGGGTATGTTTGCATAGTGGTCGTGTTACTGAACTAGTAATCCAGAGGCCTGGACTAATGATCCGGAGATGTGAGTTCATAATCCCACCACGGCAGCTGGAGAGTTTAAATTCAGTTCATTAAATAAAGCTGGAATAAAAACCAATATGAAACTACCGGATTGCCGTTAAAACTCATCTGCTTCCCTAATGTCTTTTAGGGAAGAAAGTCTGCCGTCCTTACCCGGTCTGGCCCATATGTGACTCCAGGCTCACAGCAATGTAGTTGACTCAGAACTGCACTCTGAAATGTTGTAGAAAGCGGCTCACCACCACCTTGTCAATGGCAATTAGGGATGGGCGATAAATGCTGACCTTGTCAGCGATGCCCACATCCAATGAATAAATTTTTTAAAGTCCTGTTGATAAATTGTGTGTATAAATGTGAGAGAGACATATTTTGGGAGCTATAATTCACACCCAGCTCCTGTACAATTACAAAAACCAGAAAGCAACTCAGCAATTTGTGCCGTGCAACAACCAAGCAGAAAATTTACGAGTATCAATATGAAACACAAGTGATGGAAGAGTCATTTTGTTCAGCAATTTCTGCAATTTAAGTCATTAAATTACATCACTGAGCTAATTATATTGTTTGGAATAGCTCACTCCAAACAGGTGGTGAATGATGCTAGATGCAGTCAGGCCTGAACCATGGCAAATAAATTTCAAGGTTCTAGTCATGGAGACATGACAATAGGAACAAAATCCTTCGTACAGTGATTCTCCAACAGAAGCTTGAGCAAGAAGTACAGACTCACCATGGGCCATGTAAATAACTGAGATAAAATAGGAAGCAAGAGTCAATAAATAAATTCATTGCATCTTAAGTAAGTGCTGCAAATCCAGCATGGAAGGTAGAACGAAAAAATAATTACTGGTAATATGGGATTTCAAGGGTTAAGTTACGAGGAGAGATTACACAAATTAGGGTTGTATTCCCTAGAATTTAGACAGTTAAGGGTGGATCTGATGGAAGTTTTCAGGATATTAAGGGGAACAGGTAGGGTAAAAACGTAGAAACATGGAAAATAGGTGCAGAAGCAGGCCATTCGGCCCTTCGAGCCTGCACCACCATTCAATATGACCATGGCTGATCATGCAACTTCAGTACCCCATTCCTGCTTTCTCTCCATACCCCTTGATCCCTTTAGGCATAAGGACCACATCTAATTCCCTTTTGAATATATCTAGCGAACTGGCCTCAAACAACTTTCTGTGGTAGAGAATTCCACAGGTTCACAATTCTCTGCGTGAAGAAGTTGCTCTTCATCTCGGTCCTAAATGGCTTACCCGTTATTCTTAGACTGTGACCCCTGGTTTTAGACTTCCCCAACATTGGGAACATTCTTCCTGCATCTAACCTGTCCAATCCCATCAGAATTTTATGTTTCTATGAGATCCCCTCTCATTCTTCTAAATTCCAGTGAATATAAGCCTAGTCGATCCAGTCTTTCTTCAAATGTCAGTCCTGTCATCCCGGGAATCAGTCTGGTGAACCTTCGCTGCACTCCCTCAATAGCAAGAATGTTCTTCCTCAGATTAGGAGACCAAAACTGTACACAATATTCAAGGTGTGGCCTCACCAAGGCCCTGTACAACTGCAGTAAGACCTCCCTGCTCCTATACTCAAATCCCCTAGCTATGAAGGCCAACATTCCATTTGCCTTCTTCACTGCCTGCTGTACCTGCATGCCAACTCTCAATGACTGATGTACCAGTACACCCAGGTCTTGTTACACCTTCCCTTTTACTAATCAGTCACCATTCAGATAATATTCTGCCTTCCTGTTTTTGCCACCAAAGTGGATAACCTCACATTTATCTACATTATACTGCATCTGCCATGCATTTGCCCAGATTAGGAGATCAGCCTCTTAGCATCTCCTCACAGCTCACACTGCCACCCTGCTTAGTGTCATCTGCAAACTTAGAGATATTACATTCAATTCCTTTGTCTAAATCATTAATGTATATTGTAAATTGCTGGGGTCCCAGCACTGAACCTTGCGGTACCCCACTAGTCACTGCCTGCCATTCTGAAAATAATTTGTTTATTCATACTCTTTGCTTCCTGTCTGCCAAGTGGTTCTCTATCCACGTCAATACATTACCCCCAATACCATGTGCTTTAATTTTGCACACTAATCTCTTGTGTGGGATCTTGTCAAAAGATTTTTGAAAGTCCAAATACACCACATCCACTGGTTCTCCCTTGTCCGCTCTACTAGTTACATCCTCAAAAAATTCCAGAAGATTTGTCAAGCATGATTTCCCTTTCATAAATCCATGCTGACTTGGACCGATCCTGTCACTGCTTTCCAAATGCGCTTCTATTACATCTTTATTAATTGATTCCAACATTTTCCCCACTAACGATGTCAGGCTAACCAGTCTATAATTCCCTGTTTTCTCTCTCCCTCCTTTTTTAAGAAGTGGGGTTACATTAGCTACCCTCCAATCCATAGGAACTGATCCAGAGTCTATAGAATGATGGAAAATAACCACCAATGCATCCACTAATTCTAGCGCCACTTAAGTGCTCTGGGATGCAGACTATCAGACCCTGGGGATTTATTGGCCTTCAATCCCATCAATTTCCCTAGCTCAATTTCCTGACTAAAATGTTGAATCATTGTGGGTGGAGATTAGAGATAGTAAGGGGAAAAAGTCACTGGTGGGTGTAGTTTATAGGCCCCCAAGTAATAACTTCACGGTGGGGCGGACAATAATCAAGGGAATAATAGAGGCATGTGAAAAAGGAACGGCAGTAATCATGGGGGATTTTAACCTACATATCGATTGGTCAAATCAAATCGCACTGGGTAGCCTGGAGGAGGAATTCATAGAATGCATACGGGATTGTTACTTAGAACAGTATGTTACAGAACCTACAAGGGAGCAAGCTATCTTAGATCTGGTCCTGTGTAATGAGACAGGAATAATAAACGATCGCCTAGTAAAAGATCCTCTCGGAATGAGTGATCACAGTATGGTTGAATTTGTAATACAGATTGAGGGTGAGGAAGTAGTGTCTCAAACGAGCATACTATGCTTAAACAAAGGGGACTACAGTGGGATGAGGGCAGAGTTAGCTAAAGTAGACTGGGAACACAGACTAAATAGTGGCACAATTGAGGAACAGTGGAAGACTTTTAAGGAACTCTTTCATAGTGCTCAACAAAAAAAATATATTCCAGTGAAAAAGAAGGGCAGTAAGAGAAGGGATAACCAGCTGTGGATAACCAAGGAAATAAAGGCGAGTATCAAATTAAAAACCAATGTGTATAAGGTGGCCAAGTTTAGTGGGAAACTAGAAGATTGGGAAAATTTTAAACGACAGCAAAGAATGACTAAGAAAGCAATAAAGAAAGGAAAGATAGATTACGAAAGTAAACTTGTGCAAAACATAAAAACAGATAGTAAAAGCTTTTACAGATATATAAAACGGAAGAGAGTGACTAAAGTAAATGTTGGTCCCTTAGAATATGAGAAGGGGGATTTAATAATGGGAAATGTGGAAATGGCTGAGACCTTAAACAATTATTTTGCTTCGGTCTTCACAGTGGAAGACACAAAAACCATACCAAAAATTGCTGGTCACGGGAATGTGGGAAGGGAGGACCTTGAGACAATCACTATCACTAGGGAGGTCGTGCTGGACAGGCTAATGGGACTCAAGGTAGACAAGTCCCCTGGTCCTGATGAAATGCATCCTTGGGTATTAAAAGAGATGGCGGAAGTTATAGCAGATGCATTCGTTATAATCTACCAAAATTCTCTGGACTCTGGGGAGGTACCAGCGGATTGGAAAGCAGCTAATATAATGTCTCTGTTTAAAAAAGGGGGCAGACAAAAGGCAGGTAACTATAGGACAGTTAGTTTAACATCTGTAGTGGGGAAAATGCTTGAAGCTATCATTAAGCAAGAAATAGCAGGACATCTAGATAGGAATAGTGCAATCAAGCAGATGCAACATGGATTCATGAAGGGGAAATCATGTTTAACTAATTTACTGGAATTCTTTGAGGATATAATGAGCATGGTGGATAGAGGTGTACCGATGGATGTGGTGTATTTAGATTTCCAAAAGGCATTCGATAAGGTGCCACACAAAAGGTTACTGCAGAAGATAGAGGTACGTGGAGTCAGAAGAAATGTATTAGCATGGATCGAGAATTGACTGGCTAACAGAAAGCAGAGAGTCGGGATAAATGGGTCCTTTTCGGGTTGGAAATCGGTGGTTAGTGGTGTGCCACAGGGATCGGTGCTGGGACCACAACTGTTTACAATATACATAGATGACCTGGAAGAGGGGACAGAGTGTAGTGTAACAAAATTTGCAGATGACACAAAAATTAGTGGGAAAGCGGGTTGTGTAGAGGACACAGAGAGGCTGCAAAGAGATTTAGATAGGTTAAGCAAATGGGCTAAGGTTTGGCAGATGGAATACAATGTCGGAAAGTGTGAGGTCATCCACCTTGGAGAAAAAAACAGTAAAAGGGAATATTACTTGAATGGGGAGAAATTACAACATGCTGCAGTGCAGAGGGACCTGGGGGTCCTTGTGCATGAAACTCTTTTTTTGGAGTTTATCTGCAAAACAAAAACATTAATCGGTGCCACCCGACCTGGATGACACACCAGACATTTACAAAGCCCTCTTTTTTGGTTTTTTGGGGGGGGGGGTTTTGTGTTTTTCTTTTTTTGGGTTTTTTTTTGGGCACTAAAATCACCTTTTTTCCCCAGTGCCCCCTATAAAAGGGAAGGGGACACTAAAAGCACCGCCAATTAAAACAAATTAAACTTTAAAACGTAAAATCAAATTAAAATTTGGTTGCCGGGCATGATGATGCACTCCAGTCCCTCCGGTGCCCACCTCTCGCGGAAGGTCGCGAGCGTACCGGTGGACACCGCGTGCTCCATCTCCAAGGACACCCTGGACCGGATGTAAGAGCGGAAGTAGGCAGGCAGTCAGGTTGAACGACCCCCTCGACCGCCCGCTGCCTGGACTGGCTGATGGCACCCTTGGCCGTGCCCAGGAGTAGTCCTACGAGGAGGCCCTCAGACCTACCCGCTCCCCTCCGCACAGGGTGCCCAAAGATCAGGAGAGTGGGACTGAAGTGCAGCCAGAATTTCAGGAGCAGCCCCTTCAAATAGTGGAACAGGGGCTGCAACCTCGTGCACTCAATAGTTAGCTTGCAGGTGCAGCAGTTAATCAGGAAGGCGAATGGAATGTTGGCCTTCATTGCGAGAGGGATGGAGTATAAAAGCGGTGAGGTCCTGCTGCAACTGTACAGGGTATTGGTGAGGCCGCACATGGAGTACTGCGTGCAGTTTTGGTCACCTTACTTAAGGAAGGATATACTAGCTTTGGAGTGGGTACAGAGACGATTCACTAGGCTGATTCCGGAGATGAGGGGGTTACCTTATGATAGATTGAGTAGACTGGGTCTTTACTCGTTGGAGTTCAGAAGGATGAGGGGTGATCTTATAGAAACATTTAAAATAATGAAAGGGATAGACAAGATAGAGGCAGAGAGGTTGTTTCCACTGGTCGGGGAGACTAGAACTAGGGGGCACAGCCTCAAAATAAGGGGGAGCCAATTTAAAACCGAGTTGAAAAGGAATTTCTTCTCCCAGAGGGTTGTGAATCTGTGGAATTCTCTGCCCAAGGAAGCAGTTGAGGCTAGCTCATTGAATGTATTCAAATCACAGACAGATAGATTTTTAACCAATAAGGGAATTAAGGGTTACGGGGAGTGGGCGGGTAAGTGGAGCTGAGTCCACGGCCAGATCAGCCATGATCTTTTTGAATGGCGAGCAGGCTCGAGAGGCTAGATGGCCTACTCCTGTTCCTAATTCTAATGTTCTTATGTTCTGATATAGAAACTATTTCTGCTGTTTGGGGATTCTAGGACATGGAGCATAGTCTAAAGATTAAAGTCAGACCTTTCCGGAGTGAAATTAGGAACCACTTCTACACACAAAGGGTGATAGAAGTTTGGAATTTTCTTCCGCTAACGGCAATTGATGCGAGATCAATTGTTAATTTTAAATCTGAGATTGATAGCTTTTTGTTAATTAAAGGTATTAAGGGATATGGGCCAAAGGTGGGTATAAGGAGTTAGGTGGCAGAGCAGCCATGATTTCGTCGAATGGCAGAACAAGCTCAAGGGGCTGAATGGCCTCCTCCTGTTCCTATGTTCCTATTGAAATTCTCATTCTCATGATTCTCATGATCATAACTTTGGCAGAAGATCTGCAGAAACTCTGGAAAACCTCTTACATGGCCATGACAGTGTTTCACCAGCGGGGTCTTCCACTGAAGCTGCAGCGGTTGATCGGGAGAACCCTGGGGACATTTTATTTGTGTTCGTCATGTCATATCGTGCTGCAGCAAATTTCAAAGATAAACCAACTGCGATTGTATTTTAGCTGGACTAAGTCCTGGACTGATTGTGAGACATTTACTAGTCTATATTAAAATATTATTGGGGTGAATTTCCATGGAGCATCTCCCGCTTGTTTACTGTAACTTTAGTAGAAGAACTCAGGAAACACCCGAAAAAACAGTGTAAAAACTGTTTATAAAATACTTTCAGATATTTCTGGGGCTCTTTCCCTGAAGTTACGGCAGACAAGTTGGAGAACCTCGAAATAAAATCGCCCCAATGTTTGCACTTTCTGATTCAGCATCTCACTCGATGCATCGTAATGGCTTGGCTTCACAAGACAGCCGAGGGTACAAGACCCGATTCAATGCTCAAATCTATTGCGTTGCTGAAGTGTTGAGAAAAGTACTTCATTTCTGGACCATTAGATTGAGAGCAGTGCAAGTTGCTTGGTGTGCTAATAAGCTGAATTGGTGATCAGATGGCAGGTTGTTCCTCTTGAGATAGCACGCAGGTCCTTGTTATCGCCATGAGTTTTGGTACCCTTGCCAGCAGAGATGCAGCTCCATTTCCGTCTTTGAGCCCTTCAGTGCAAGCTCGAGGAACAGCACCTCATCTTTCAGTTAGGCACTTTACAACCTTCTGGACTCAACATCGAGTTCAAAAATTTCAGAGCGTAACTGCTGCCCATCTTTGGCTCTATCCCCCCCACCCCCCACCCCCCTCCCCCCTCAGAGCCTGCTTCTTTCTTTCTTTTTTTCTCATTGTCTCTAATGGCAGTTGGTCATTATCCCCCCATTCACACCCTACCATGACTAATGTTTTTCTAACTCCTGCCATTACCATTTGAATTTGGGCCATCACCCCTTTTGCCTCTCTAATCTCTTCTGATCCAACCTATCACAGACCTTCCCTTTTGTTCTTTCTTCCCCTCCCCCTTTCAGTGCTTCTTAAGGATCTGTTCTTCGAACACTCTCCAGTTCTGACAAAGGTCATCAACCTGAAACGTTAACAGATGCTGCCTGCCCTGCTGAGATTTCCAGCATTTTCTGTTTTTATTCCAGATTCCAGCATCCACAGTATTTTGCTTTTATTTGAGCCCTTCTTGTTGGTGGACATGACATTTGCTTCTTTCCACTTAAATGGACAACACTAATTGACAGCTAAGTTTGAAAGGGATGAATAAGAAAAGCAACTACTTCTGTGGAAAGGGCCTTGAGAAGATAAAAAAAGAGTTGGAACTCTGGTGAGGTTCACATGCAAATGCATAACGTCCTCATACCACAGTCCTGTCTGTCCTAATTTTATGGCAGTATTAACCCAGTTATTTTAAATGTATTCAGCTTTCATTTGTGACCTTTGCCATTTGGAATTTCTACCCTAAAGTTTCTATGTCAGCTGAACCAGTACCAGTTTTTTCCCAATATCAGTCTCCTGAAGGAGACCCTTAACTTCAAATGACTTTTCAATAACCATGGAGTTCAATAATTGCCCTGACTGTGTTGTGAATCTCTCCGACTAATGCTGCTGCCAGACTCGATGCTGGTGCAGATCTCACAACCTTCCGGTAACATTCAGCACAAAGGACCATACACTTTGTGGCAAGTCTCAGGCATGTGCCTCTGGCGAGCTCATTTTAGGATCATTTTGTATCAGGCCGCAGCATTGAGCTTGGTCCCGCTTGCCAGCTAGGGACAGTCGCTGTGCTTCTGTTGAAGTTGATAATGCCGATAACAGGCTTATTCATTTAGTTTATGGTGAAGGCCTAAATCCAGCCAATGATCGTATTCAGCTGCCCATTTTGTTAAAAAAAAAGAGTGCACTTTAAATTGCTCAATCATCTGCGGCGCCCTACTGTTTCTGCCTCAAAGAGAAATCAGGAGGCTGCCAGCTGCGGTCACTGCAAGGACACTGTCATCTCTAATGCAATAGGCACGATAGCTTTTGACACTGGGCTGTTGCTGGTTGAGAAATGAGGTGTGGGGCAGAAGGGGGAGTGCTGATTAATATCAGTGACAGGGGACTGGACATGGTGCAACATCCACAAACCTTTATTGACATGACCAATTTGACAAACATTCGGTCTCGATGGACGAATTTTCCCATATTTCATTGGAAACAACAGTTTGCGCTGTTTAACAAAAATTCTGAAGACAGTAAGATACTTTTCAGGGACCTCGTCTTCCTGATTACAGAAGAACCACGCAGAAAGAAGGAGCCCGAATTTTTTGAAGGACTGCAGCTATTTAAAAAAAACACACACACTTAACAATGAATGAACCTGCTATTTTGTGAATCCCCCTCTTCAGTGATTCCTGCCCGCATGTGTGCTCAGTATGATGATGCCATGCAAGCTGCCTTCTTTATTGCTGAACCTGCCAATGAAAGGTGGGTCACTCCATTCTTGTTATTACCCTGTCAGAGTGACACTGCTGGAGAGTGCATGGGATTTCCTTCTATATTCCTAGAATAGCCACCTCTGGTTCCGCTTGAATCTGAAATTCTTCACGTCATCTATGGGCCTGAAATCGATGCACTCACCACCCACTGTCGCCGACTGCCACCCACTGCCGCCCACTGTCACCCACTGCCGCCGACTGTTACCCACTGTCACCCACTGCCGCCGACTGCCGCCCACTGTCGCCGACTGCCGCCCACTGCCGCCGACTGCCGCCCACTGTCACCCACTGCCACCCACTGCCGCCCACTGTCACCCACTGCCGCCGACTGCCGCCCACTGTCGCCGACTGCCGCCCACTGTCGCCGACTACCGCCGACAGCCGTTTACTGCCGCTGACTGTCGCCCACTGCCACCGACTACCGCCGACTGCCGCCAACTACCGTCGACTACTGCCGACTGCCGCCGACTGCCGCCGGCTACCGCCGACTGCCGCCCACTGCCGCCGACTACCGCCGACTGCCGCCGACTGCTGCCCACTGCCGCCGACTATCGCCCACTGCCGCTGACTATCGCCCACTGCCGCCGACTGCTGCCCACTGCCGCCGACTACCGCCCACTGCCGCCGACTGCTGCCCACTGCCGCCGACTGTCGCCCACTGCCGCCGACTGTCGCCCACTGCCGCCGACTGCCACCGACTATTGCCCACTGTCGCCGACTACCGCCGACTACCGCCGACTGCCGCCGGCTACCGCCGACTGCCGCCCACTGCCGCCGACTACCGCCGACTGCCGCCGACTGCTGTCCACTGCCGCCGACTATCGCCCACTGCTGCCCACTACCGCCCACTGCTGCCGACTGTCGCCCACTGCCGCCTATTGCCCACTGCCGCCCACTGTCACCGACTGTCGCCCACTGCCGCCGACTGCCACCGACTATTGCCCACTGTCGCCCACTGTCGCCGACTGCCACCGACTATCGCCCACTGTCGCCCACTGTCGCCCACTGCCGCCGACTGCTGCCCACTGCCGCCCACTGTCGCCCACTGCCACCGACTATCGCCCACTGCCGCTGACTGCCGCCCACTGCCACTGACATTCCTCTTTGGGTTCTGCCCAGTGCCAGTTTCGATCTGGTCTGGAGCGGGTGGAAGAAGAGAGTCGCCGGGAACCGCCCACTGATGTCAGTGGGCGGCCGAGTGGCATAAGTGTACTCCCACTCGCCGAGATGCCAGATTGATGCGGGCGGGAGTCGGCGCCAGAACGGGGGTGGACTGCTGCGAGGAGACTGGTCTGTCCCCGACGGTAGGTATGAAGAACTGAAAAAAAAGGTGAGTAAACATTGAAAAATTGTTTTCTTTACAGTGACTTACCTGTATGGGGTCCCCGAAGGTGTTCCGATGTTTTTTTTTAATGCTTTTTCTTTGCAGATCTTCAACCCTCCGTGGGCCCAACTCCATCCTCGGCGGCACTTGGGCGGCAAGTGCCTTTGACACCGAGATTGGGCGCTCTTGCCGACTGCCGCCCAGATTGGCAACATAAGTCCCTCATTTGCTGCCCGCCGCCCTTTGCAGGACCTTTTAGATGAAAATTCTGCCCAAAGTACCGCCAGGTTCCTCAGCAGCCGTCGGCAGTCCTTTGGGCAACCCATGGGCCTTCATCAAATTCGGGCCCATTCCAATTCCTGTTGTGTCGGTTATATTGATCGTATAGTAGAATATACTGACTTCAGCATAGTAATTGTAGCCCATTGAGATTTAAGAGGAGCACTGCAAAGGAGCGTGCAGCAGACTAGTTTGTGCATGGTACATGACTCAATGCACCTGTATCTGTGGGAATAAAAACAGAAAATGCTGGAAATCTCAGCGGGTCAGGCAGCACCTGTACAGAGAAGAACAGATTTAACGTTTCAGGTCGATGACCCTTCGTCAGAACTGGCGAATGTTCGAAAAGAACATATTCTTAAGGAGCACTGAAAGGGGGAGGGGAAAAGGAACAAAAGGGAAGGTCTGTGATAGGGTGGAAGGCAGGAGAGATTAGAGAGACAAAAGGGATAATGGGCCGAATTGAAATGGCAATGGAAGGTAGAAAAAGGTTAGTCTAGCTAGGGTGTGAATGGCGACAAAGAGAAAAAAAACATAAGATGAGGGGGGCAGAGGAAGGGAGCCAAAGATGGGCAAAGGTTATCTGAAGTTGTTGAACTCGATGTTGAGTTGAGAAAGATGAGGTGCTGTTCCTCAAGCTGGTGTTAAGCTTCATTGGAACAGTGTAGGAGTCCGAGGACAGAGATATCGGAATGGGATTGGAGCGGGGAATTAAAGTGACAGGCGACCGGAAGCTCAGGGTCACGCTTACGGACTGAACGGAGGTGCTCCGCAAAGTGGTCACCCAATCTGCATTTGGTCTGCCCAATGTAGAGGAGACCACATCGGGAGCAGCGAATACAGTATACTAAATTGAAAGCAGTACAAGTAAATCGATGTTTCACCTGGAAGGAGTGTTTGAGGCCCTGGACAATGGTAGGGAGGAGGTAAAAGGGCAGGTGTTGCAAATTCTGTGCTTGTACGGGAAGCTGCCATGGGAAGGGGAGGGGGAGCTGGGTGTGGCTGCGGAACGGACCAGGGTGTCGCAGAGGGAGCGGTCCCTTCAGAATGCTGAGAGGGGAGGGGAAGATGTGATTGATGGTGGGATCAGGCTGGAGGTGGCAGAAATGGCAGAGGATGATCCGTTGAACGTGGAGGCTGGAGGGGTGAAAGGTGAGGTTAAGAGGAACCCTGTCATGGTTCTGAGAGGGAGGGGAAGAGGTGAGAGCAGAGGTGCGGGAAATAGAATGACCACGGTTCCAGCATCCGCTGTATTTTTCTTTTGCATTAGTGTATCTGAGGGAATGCTTGCAAAAGGCCTAATATCAACAGTTATTAAACTATAGGCTGCAGGGAAGCTAATGTAAGCTTTCACTCCTTGTACAATGTCTATGACGGAAAATGTCATTGTATGCAATCGAGGATTTTATTGTTCTACAAATTGATTTAGTTTGGTTGAAGTTAAGAACCACAAAGCAGATATATTGTGGGTACCCTAACATTGGGTCAGGTACTTGTGTCCCATGTCAGATGTCACATTGGGGTAGAAGCTCTGCCGCTCCACTCTTGGCCTGTGCCAGGATTGCACATCAGGAACTCGTGCACTTCCAGCCTGTGACTTGCCACCCAGTAACTTTAACGGGCGCACAATCACATGCTGGGAGTGCGCAGATTCTCGGCGTGCACTCCAGGCGTGTAGCAGGAATGGGGGAGCGGGTTTTTAGTTCAAGGTAGTCATGCCATCAGATTTTTGGGTACATTTTGACAGAGGCAATGTGGGTACGTTGGGGGTGATTTTGACTTTGGGCAATAACCTAAAATGGGTGACATCGGATCAGCTGCCCGTTAAACATTTCCATTTTACACTGTCACCCAAAGACAAAATTACCCCCAGTGATTTTAGATTTAGTGGTTAAAAACTGACAATACTGCACCAGGTTTACTGACTGAGTGTGAAATTTGTAGTGAAACAAGAGCACAGGCACCTGTAAGCCCCTTAAAAAGTCGTGGGCCTAGAAATTTGTTTGACCCCAAAATCCCGATCATCCCTCGCACGTTCATAGGAATGCAGGCAGCATGCGAACTTCATGCTGATTAGCATAATTGTGGCATTCAGCCCATGCTGAATACATTGCTGAGAGGAAAATGGTCAGCAGGAGGCCCAAGTTCATGCAAGGCTAGCACCAACTAAAGCTAGCCTGCACTTCTTAAAGGCAGTCTGCACCTCTTAAAGCTCATTGTTGTGGCTGGGGAAGAAAGTGAGAGGTGGAAGAAACAAAAATGATGTCACATCAGGGGAGAAAGCTTGCGCCAAAGTTCTCCGATGTAGCACTGGAGGCCTTGGTGCAAGAGGTCAACTCGAGGAGAGAGCTGCTGTTTCCACAGGGGGCCAGGAGACCCTCCAGGCAAATGTGTGAAGTCCATTGGGAGCAGATAGTCACTGTGGTGAATGCCAGTTGTTTAGCCCCGAGGACCTGGACACAGTGCAGGAAGAATTTTAATGACTCACACGAGTGGTCAAGGCCAGTGCATTCCTCCTCAACTGCTATATTCCACCATCTGCACCACTAGCCTCAAACATTGTTCAATGCACCACACCCCCATCACCCATCTACCAACAACCTCTACCTAACACGACTCATTCCTCACATTCATAGCTTCACCTCACCCTCACACACTTACCACTACTGCAAGACTCACACCCACATCTGCCACCCAAGCATAGGTCATCAACCTGAAATGTTAACTCTGTTTCTCTGTCCACAGATGCTGCCTAACCTGCTGAGTATTTCCAGCATTTTTGTTTTTATTAAAGAAAGAAAAGAAAGAAAGACGTACATAAGAACATAAGAACATAAGAATTAGGAACAGGAGTAGGCCATCTAGCCCCTCGAGCCTGCTCCGCCATTCAACAAGATCATGGCTGATCTGGCCGTGGACTCAGCTCCACTTACCCGCCCACTCCCCGTAACCCTTAATTCCCTTATTGGTTAAAAATCTATCTATCTGTGACTTGAATACATTCAATGAGCTAGCCTCAACTGCTTCCTTGGACAGAGAATTCCACAGATTCACAACCCTCTGGGAGAAGAAATTCCTTCTCAACTCGGTTTTAAATTGGCTCCCCCGTATTTTGAGGCTGTGCCCCCTAGTTCTAGTCTCCCCGACCAGTGGAAACAATCTCTCTGCCTCTATCTTGTCTAGCCCTTTCATTATTTTAAATGTTTCTATAAGATCACCCCTCATCCTTCTGAACTCCAACGAGTAAAGACCCAGTCTACTCAATCTATCATCATAAGGTAACCCCCTCATCTCCGGAATCAGCCTAGTGAATCGTCTCTGTACCCCCTCCAAAGCTAGTATATCCTTCCTTAAGTAAGGTGACCAAAACTGCATGCAGTACTCCAGGTGCGGCCTCACCAATACCCTATACAGTTGCAGAAGGACCTCCCTGCTTTTGTACTCCATCCCTCTCACAATGAAGGCCAACATTCTATTCACCTTCCTGATTACCTGCTGCACCTGCAAACTAACTTTTTGGGATTCATGCACAAGGACCCCCAGGTCCCTCTGCACCGCAGCATGTTGTAATTTCTCCCCATTCAAATAATATTCCCTTTTACTGTTTTTTTTCCCAAGGTGGATGACCTCACACTTTCCGACATTGTATTCCATCTGCCAAACCTTAGCCCATTCGCTTAACCTATCTAAATCTCTTTGCAGCCTTTCTGTGTCCTCTACACAACCCGCTTTCCCACTAATCTTTGTGTCATCTGCAAATGTTGTTACACTACACTCTGTCCCCTCTTCCAGGTCATCTATGTATATTGTTAACAGTTGTGGTCCCAGCACCGATCCCTGTGGCACACCACTAACCACCGATTTCCAACCCGAAAAGGACCCATTTATCCCGACTCTCTGCTTTCTGTTCACCAGCCAATTCTCTATCCATTTGCATTTATATAGCACCTTTCACAACTACCGGACATCTCAAAGCGCTTTACAGCCAATGCAGTACTTTTTGGAGTGCAGTCACTGTTGTAATGTGGGAAACGCGGCAGCCAATTTGCGCACAGCAAACTCCCACAAACAGCAATGTGATAATGATCAGATAATCTGTTTTTTTTTGTTTATGTTGATTTGAAGGATAAATATTGGCCAAGACACCAAGGATAACTCCCCTGCTCCTCTTCGAAATAGTGCCAGGGGATCTTTTACATCCACTTGAGAGAGCAGACGGGGCCTGGGTTTAACATCTCATCCGAAAGAGGGCACCTCCGACAGTGCAGCACTCCCTCAGCACTGGAGTGTCAGCCTAGATCTTTGTGCTCAAGTCCATGGATTGGGACTGGGACTTGAACCCACAAACTTCTGACTCAGAGCCGAGAGGGCTACCCTGAGCCACAGATGACATTTAAGCGGATAACCCTTGTCGCCTAGTGGCCACCCTCTGGTTTGTCATGGTGGCTCAAAGCCTGAGGGAACAGCGGACTGGTGCAGAATAAAAGCATCATGATTGTTGCCAGGATGACTGGCATTCGCCATCATGATATAAGAACATAAGAAATAGGAACAGGAGTAGGCCATACGGCCCCTCGAGCCTGCTCCGCCATTCAATAAGATCATGGCTGATCTGATCATGGACTCAGCTCCACTTCCCTAACGGTTCCCATAACCCCTTATCCCCTTATCGTTTAAGAAACTGTCTATTTCTGTCTTAAATTTATTCAATGTCCCAGCTTCCACTGAGGCAGCGAATTCCACAGATTTACAACCCTCTGAGAGAAGAAATTTCTCCTCATCTCAATTTTAAATGGGCGGCCCCTTATTCTAGATCGTGCCCTCTAGTTCTAGTCTCCCCATCAGTGGAAACATCCTCTCTGCATCCACCTTGTCAAGCCCCCTCATAATCTTATACATTTTGATAAGATCATCTCTCATTCTTCTGAATTCCAATGAGTAGAGGCCCAACCTACTCAACCTTTCCTCATAAGTCAACACCCTCATCTCTGGAATCAACCTAGTGAACCTTTTCTGAACTGCCTCCAAAGCAAGTATATTCTTTTGTAAATATGGAAACCAAAACTGCACGCAGTATTCCAGGTGTGGCCTCACCAATACCTATATAGCTGTAGTAAGACTTCCCTGCTTTTATACTCCATCCCCTTTGCAACAAAGGCCAAGATACCATTGGCCTTCCTGATCACTTGCTGTACCTGCATACTATCCTTTTGTGTTTCATGCACAATTACCCGCAGGTCTCGCTGCACTTTGCAATCTATCTCCATTTAAATAATAACTTGCTCTTTGATTTTTTTTTTCTGCCAAAGTGCATGACCTCACACTTTCCAACATTATACTCCATCTGCCAATTTTTTTTCTGCTCACTTAGCCTGTCTATGTCCTTTTGCAGATTTTTTGTGTCCTCCTCACACATTGCTTTTCCTCCCATCTTTGTATCATCAGCAAACTTGGCTACGTTACACTCAGTCCCTTCTTCCAAGTAAATAGTTGGGGTCCCAGCACTGATCCCTGCAGCACCCCACTAGTTACTGGTTGCCAACCAGAGAATGAACCATTTATCCCGACTCTCTGTTCTCTGTTAGTTAGCCAATCCTCTATCCATGATGCGCTGAGCTTGGTTGCATACTGACTGCACATTCAACGAGTGGTAATCTTGGCGGTTGCGGTACATCTCAGCATTTAGATGCGGTGCTTGCAAAGCCACGTGTGTGCAGTCAATGGCGCCCTGCACCGTGGGGAAGCCTGCTATCCTGGCAAAGCCACATGGATCCTCTGCCTGTTTCTCTCCGGTCAGAGAGAAGACAATGAATTCCCCTCTCCTGGCATAAAGAGCATTTGTCATTTCTCTTATGCAGCAGTGGATGGAGAGTTGGGAGATGTTACAGATGTCACCTGCTCTAGCCTGGAAGTATCCCAACATGAGGAAATTCAGGGCCACAATCACCTTCACAGCCATTGGCAGCGCTGTCCTTGCCCTGGAGTGAGGCTGCAGGTCTGGTTGCAACAGGTGACAGAGTTCTGTGAGCACCTCCTTTGTAAATCGCAGATACCTCACACACTGCTCCTGGCTCAGGCTGAGGTAAGAGAATTCCTTGCAGAAGACCCTAGGTGGGTACGGCCTCCTGCTGAGAGTCCTTCTCCCCCTTCTCCTCCTCCCTCTGCAAGCAGCTTGGCCTCTTCTTTGCTGCCTCTGCTTCATCTCCCTGTCATGCTGCAGGCCAACGAGAGCATCAATGACTGGGAGCAAGATATCAGACCAAAACCGTTGAAGTCAGAACCAATACCTTCTCCACTTGCAGCACCACTCCCTGTCTCCTCAGCAACGTCAAACAACTCTGGAAAGCACCAAACACTTGTACAAGGTTAAACAGAGCCAGTAGAAATGAGTCAGCAACTAACCTGAGAGTAGTGCTGAACCCTTTAAATATTGCTTGCTGTTGCTGAATGCATGTTCAATTGTGCGAGGTTAACACAGGGCGTTACCTCCCACGTTGAGGACAAAAATGGCAGCGCTGGTGTCACGTAACGATCTGCCTGCTCTACATACTTCTGGCGCACACTCCCAATGCTGACGTCCTCACCAAGATGGCATCTAGCACAGCAAGCACCAGAACTGTGTGCACGTGGCGCGGACGACATTTTCATCACAAAATGGCACCCATAGCGCCAAATAATCGGGGGCCCAGGAGCTGAATTTTTCTCCCGTAATCTTTTAATATAAAATGGGGAATATTTTTGTCTCTTTGCCGATGGCAATGAAAAGGCTTGTGTGAGTACCGAGCAGGTTACTCCGCTTTATACTTACACTGACCTCATCACTGACAATAGCGAATGAAGGAAGCAATACTCAAATAATTCAAAGATCCAGTGACAAAGATATTTACAGTTAATGTTTTCCGTGTGTTATTACATTCTTTCAATCCATTATAGCTGATATATAACAAAACATTGAATAAGAATTCCACCCAGCAAGCCTGCAATAAAAGTAGAACATTATTCCTGTGGCAGAGTGTTAAAAATTCCGGATTCTGTTGCAACTTTTATTGTTTGTCAGCAAGATATTAAAAAACAATTACCGGAAGATGTTTGTCTATGAAATCAGCTCCATGGGAAAAGTTGGTATGATTTTATTTATTTGGAGAGGGACCAAATCGAATCAACTGCTGTCACAAGGTTAAAACAAATATAAAGTTTACAGAGGAGACAAAGGCCATTCAGTAGATCTTGATTGTCTCAGTTCTCCCAAAATGCAAAGCATTCCAGGATCCAACAATCCACTGTGTACCCTTTTTCCTCACAATCTTCGTGACCATTTTAAATTGATGACCGCTCATCACTGACTCCTTAAACAAAACAAAGTCTCGCCCTTTTCACCCTAAAAAAAAAACCTTCATAATTTTAAAAACCTCTATTAAATCTCATTGTACTCTTCGCTGCTCCAGTGGAAATAGTCCCAGTATTTTTCTGGTGAATCTGTGCTGCACACTCTATAAGGGGGGTGCACAAAACTGCAATACAAGAAAGAAAGACTTGCATTTATATAGCGCCTGTCACGACCACCGGGCGTCTCAGAGGGCTTTATAGCCAAATAAGTACTTTTGGAGTGTAGTCACTATTGTAATGTGGGAAATGCGGCAGCCAACTTGCGCACAAGCAAGTTCCCACTAACAGCAATGTGGTAATGACCAGATAATCTGTTTTAGTGATGTTGATTGAGGGATAAATATTGGCCAGGACACTAGTAATAATTCCCCGACTATTCTTTGAAATAATCCCATGGGATCTTTTACGTCCACCTGAGAGAGAAGACATTGCCTCGGTTTAACGTCTCATCTGAAAGACATAGAAACATAGAAACATAGAAAATAGGTGCAGGAGGAGGCCATTCGGCCCTTCGAGCCTGCACCACCATTCAATAAGATCATGGCTGATTATTCCTTCAGTACCCCTTTCCTGCTTTCTCTCCATACCCCTTGATCCCCTTAACCGTAAGGGCCATATCTAACTCCCTCTTGAATATATCCAATGAATTGGCATCAACAACTCTCTGCGGCAGGGAATTCCACAGGTCAACAACTCTCTGAGTGAAGAAGTTTCTCCTCATCTCAGTCCTAAATGGCCTATCCTTATCCTAAGACTATGTCCCCTGGTTCTGGACTTCCCCAACATCGAGAACATTCTTCCCGCATCTAACCTGTCCAGTCCTGTCAGAATCTTATATGTTTCTATGAGATCCCCTCTCATCCTTCTAAACTCCAGTGAATAAAGGCCCAGTTGATCCAGTCTCTCCTCATATGACAGCCCAGCCATCCCGGGAATCAGTCTGGTGAACCTTCGCTGCACTCCCTCAATAGCAAGAACGCCCTTCCTCAGACTAGGAGACCAAAACTGAACACAATATTCCAGGTGAGGCCTCACTAAGGCCCTGTACAACTGCAGTAAGACCTCCCTGCTCCTATATTCAAATCCCCTAGCTATGAAGGCCAACATACCATTTGCCTTCTTTACTGTCTGCTGTACCTGCGTGCCCATTTTCAGTGACTGATGAACCATGACACCCAGGTCTCGTTGCACCTCCCCTTTTTCTAGTCTGCCACCATTCAGATAATATTCTGCCTTCGTGTTTTTGCCCCCAAAATGGATAACCTCACATTTATCCACATTATACTGCATCTGCCATGTATTTGCCCACTCACCTAATCTGTCCAAGTCACCCTGCAGCCTCTTAGCATCCTCCTCACAGCTCACACCGCCACCCAGTTTAGTGTCATCTGCAAAAGTGGAGATATTACACTCTATTCCTTCATCCAAATCGTTAATGTATATTGTAAAGAGCTGGGGTCCTAGCACTGAGCCCTGCGGCACCCCACTAGTAACTGCCTGCCATTCTGAAAAGGACCCGTTTATCCTAACTCTCTGCTTGCTGTCTGCCAACCAGTCCTCTATCCACGTCAGTACATTACCCCCAATACCATGCGCTTTGATTGTACACCATTCTCTTGTGTGGGACCTTGTCAAAAGCCTTTTGAAAGTCCAAATACACCACATCCACTGGTTCTCCCTTGCCCACGCTACTAGTTGCATCCTCAAAAAATTCCAGAAGATTCGTCAAGCATGATTTCCCTTTCATAAATCCATGCTGACTCGGTCTGATCCTGTCACTGCTTTCCAAATGGGCTGCTATTTCATCCTTAATGATTGATTCCAACATTTTCCCCACTACTGATGTCAGGCTAACCAGTCGATAATTACCCAATTTCTCGCTCCCTCCTTTTTTAAAAAGTGCTATTATATTTGCTACCCTCCAGTCCATAGGAACTGATCCTGAGTTGATAGATTGTTGGAAAATGATCACCAATGCATCCACTATTTCTAGGGCACTTCCATAAGTACTCTGGGATGCAGACTATCAGGACCCGGGGATTTATCGCCCTTTAATCCCATCAATTTCCCTAACACAATTTCCCGCCTAATAAGGATATCTTTCAGTTCCTCCTTCTCACTAGACCCGCTGTCCCCTAGTACATTTGGAAGGTTATTTGTATCTTCCTTTGTGAAGACAGAACCGAAGTATTGGTTCAATTGGTCTGCCATTTCTTTGTTCCCCATTATGAATTCACCTGATTCTGACTGCAAGGGACCTACATTTGTCTTCACTAATCTTTTTCTCTTCACATATTTATAGAAGCTTTTGCAGTCAGTTTTTATGTTCCCTGCAAGCTTCCTCTCATAGTCTATTTTCCCCCTCTTAATTAAACCCTTAGCCCTCCTCTGTTGAATTCAAAATTTCTCCCAGTCCTCAGGTTTGTTGCTTTTTCTAGCCAATTTATATGTCTCTTCCTTGGTTTTAATACTATCCTTCATTTCCCTTGTTAGCCAAGGTTGAGCCACCTTCCCAATTTTATTTTTACTCCAGACAGGGATGTACAATTGCTGAAGTTCATCCATGTGATCTTTAAATGTTTGCCATTGCCTATCCACCGTCAACTCTTTAAGTATCCTCTGCCAGTCTATTCTAGCCAATTCACACCTCATACCGTCGAAGTTACCTTTCCTTAAGTTCAGCACCCTAGTTTCTGAATTAACTTTGTCACTCTCCATCTTAGTAAGGAATTCTACCATATTATGGTCACTTTTCCCCAATGGGCCTCGCACAACAAGATTGCTAATTAGTCCCTTCTCATTACACATCACCCAGTCTAGGATGGCCAGCTCTCTAGTTGGTTCCTCGACATATTGGTCTAGAAAACCATCCCTAATACACTCCAGGAAATCCTCCTCCACCGCATTGCTACCAGTTAGGTTAGCCCAATCTATATGTAGATTAAAGTCGCCCATGATTACTGCTGTACCTTTATTGCACACATCCCTTATTTCTTGTTTGATGCTGTCCCCAACCTCACTACTACTATTTGGTGGTCTATACAAACTCCCACTAGCATTTTCTGCCCTTTGGAATTTCGCAGCTCCACCCATACCGATTCCACATCATCCAGGCTACTGTCCTTCCTTACAATTGCATTGATTTCCTCTTTAACCAGCAACGCCACCCCGCCTCTTTTTCCTTTCTGTCTATCCTTCCTAAATGCTGAATACCCTTGAATGTTGAGTTCCCAGCCTTGGCCACCCTGGAGCCACGTCTCTGTGATGCCGGTCAGCCTGACATCGGTAGTGGATAAAATGATGGAATCAATTATTAAGGATGTCATAGCAGCACATTTGGAAAGAGGTGACATGATAGGTCCAAGTCAGCATGGATTTGTGAAAGGGAAATCATGCTTGACAAATCTTCTGGAATTTTTTGAGGATGTTTCCAGTAGAGTGGACAAGGGGGACCCAGTTGATGTGGTGTCTTTGGACTTTCAGAAGGCTTTCGACAAGGTCCCACACAAGAGATTAATGTGCAAAGTTAAAGCACATGGGATTGGGGGTAGTGTGCTGACGTGGATTGAGAACTGGTTGGCAGACAGGAAGCAAAGAGTAGGAGTAAATGGGTACTTTTCAGAATGGCAAGCAGTGACTAGTGGAGTACCGCAAGGTTCTGTGCTGGGGCCCCAGCTGTTTACATTGTACATTAATGATTTAGACGAGGGGATTAAATGTAGTATCTCCAAATTTGCGGATGACACTAAGTTGGGTGGCAGTGTGAGCTGCGAGGAGGATGCTATGAGGCTGCAGAGTGACTTGGATAGGTTAGATGAGTGGGCAAATGCATGGCAGATGAAGTACAATGTGGATAAATGTGAGGTTATCCACTTTGGTTGTAAAAACAGAGAGACAGACTATTATCTGAATGGTAACAGATTAGGAAAATGGGAGGTGCAACGAGACCTGGGTGTCATGGTACATCAGTCACTGAAGGTTGGCATGCAGGTACAGCAGGCGGTTAAGAAAGCAAATGGCATGTTGGCCTTCATAGCAAGGGGATTTGAGTACAGGGACAGGGAGCTTTTACTACAGTTGTACAGGGCCTTGGTGAGGCTACACCTGGAGTATTGTGTACAGTTTTGGTCTCCTAAGTTGAGGAAGGACATTCTTGCTATTGAGAGATCACAGCGAAGGTTCACCAGACTGATTCCCGGGATGGCGGAACTGACCTATCAAGAAAGACTGGATCAACTGGGCTTGTATTTACTGGAATTCAGAAGAATGAGAGGGGATCTCATAGAAACGTTTAAAATTCTGACGGGTTTAGACAGGTTAGATGCAGGAAAAATGTTCCCAATGTTGGGGAAGTCCAGAACCAGGGGTCACAGTCTAAGGATAAGGGGTAAGCCATTTAGGACCGAGAGAAGGAGAAACTTCTTCACCCAGAGAGTGGTGAACCTGTGGAATTCTCTACCACAGAAAGTTGTTGAGGCCAATTCACTAAATATATTCAAAAATGGGTTAGATGTAGTCCTTACTACTAGGGGGATCAAGGGGTATGGCGAGAAAGCAGGAATGGGGTACTGAAGTTGCAAGGTCAGCCATGAACTCATTGAATGGTGGTGCAGGCTCAAAGGGCCGAATGGCCTACTCCTGCACCTATTTTCTTTGTTTCTATGTTTCTATCACATCGTATCCATTAACTGCTATCTGCGCAGTTAATTCATCCACCTTATTCCGAATACTCCTCGCATCGAGGCACAGAGGCTTCAGGCTTGTCTTTTTAACACAGTTTGCCCCTTCAGAATCTTGCTGTAATTTGGCTCTTTTTGCTTTTTGCCTTGGGTTTCTCTGCCCTTCATTTTTACTATTCTCCTTTCTATCTTTTGCTTCTGCCCCCCTTCTATTTCTCTCTGTCTCCCTGCATAGGTTCCCATCCCCCTGCCATATTAGTTTAACTCCTCCCCAACAGCATGAGCAAAAACTTCCCCTCGGACATTGGTTCCGATCCTGCCCAGGTGCAGACCATCCGGTTTGAACCTCCCCCAGAACCGGTTCCAATGTCCCAGGAATTTGAATCCCTCCCTTCTGCACCATTTCTCAAGCCACGTATTCATCTGAGCTATCCTGCGATTCCTACTCTGACTAGCAATCCTGAGATGACTACTTTTGAGATCCTACTTTTTAATTTAACTCCTAGCTCCCTAAATTCATCTCGTAAGACCTCATCCCGTTTTTTACCTGTGTCATTGGTACCTATATGCTTCACGACAATTGGCTGTTCACCCTCCCTTTTCAGAATGTCCTGCACCCGCTCCAAGACATCCTTGACCCTTGCACCAGGAAGGCAACATACCATCCTGGAGTCTCGGTTGCGGCCGCAGAAACGCCTATCTATTCCCCTTACAATTGAATCCCCTATCACAATCGCTCTCCCACTCTTTTCCTGCCCTCCTGTGTAGCAGAGCCAGCCATGGTGCCATGAACTTGGCTACTGCTGCTCTCCCCTGATGAGTCATCCCCCTCAACAGTACCCAAAGACAGCACCTCTGACAGTGCACACTCCCTCAGCACTGCACTGGAGTGTCAGCCTAGATTTATATGCTCAAGTCCCTGGAGTGGGACTTCAACCCCAATCTTCTGACTCAGAGACGAGAGTGCTACCCACTGAGCCACAGCTGACACAACATAAGCCTCGATTTTAAATTGGGCCATATATATATGTAGCATTTCTTTATGCCCATTACATAAACACATTTTAATACACTATTTCATAGATTTCATGTTAATTTATTTTAGCTCCCATTCTTTGAGTTCATAAACCTCTATAATTATTCACAACTTTCCAATAGACATGGAATTTTTTAATTACATTAATTTAATTTTCTATACAATTTCTCTATTATTTAATAATCTAGCTTTATTTATTTCTTTATTTTTATTCCTAACAATACCTGAATATACCAGTACAACTATATACTCTTCATTACAATATATAATCTTCTCTCCTTATCGAATATATCTTCCATCTCACGTCTGCACTCTCAGGTGGACATATAAGATCCCATAGCACAATGTCGAAGAAGAGCTGGGGGAATTCTCCTCAGTGTCCTGGTCAATATTTACCCCTCAATCAACATCACTATAATCATCACAAAATTATCTGGCCATTATCACATTGCTGTTTGTGGGATCTTGCTGTGTGCAAATTGGCTGTTGTGTTTCCCACATTACAACAGTGACTGCACTTCAAAAATACGTCATTAGCTGCAAAGCACTTTGGGACTTCCTGTGGTTGTGGAAGATGCTATATAAATGCAAATCTTTCTTTCTTTCATTCTAAAAAATCCGACCAGGTTGGCAGCTAAATGTCAGAACATTGTTTCAGGTCCAAGGCTACCCATGAACAATGGAAGATCAACTAGTAATTAAAAAAAAGTCTAATAAAACAGACAAATTTCACAACAACCAGACTTCCAAAGAAACTCCACATTTTCCAAGTCATATTTGTACTTTGTTTTATAAATTGGAACGTGGAGTACAAAAGCAAAGAGGTTATGATAAACACCTGCAAGGCAAAAGTTTTCAATACGGAGAAGTGTGAAGTGATGCATTTTGGGAAGACTAATATGGAAAGACAGTATACTATAAATGGCACGATTTTGAAAAGTGTAGATGAGCAGAGAGACCGTGGCGTCCATATACATAAATCCTTAAAGTTGATAAGGTGGTTAATATGGGTTACTTGTATTTATAAATAGAGGCATAGAACATAAAAGCAAAGAGATCATGCTCAAACTTTATAACTCACTGGTTGGGCCTCAGCTGGGGGTCTTGTGGACAATTCTAAGCATCACACTAGAAAAGATGTAAGGGCCTTAGAAAGTGCACAGAGGTTTACCAGGATGTTGCTGATGATGAGGGACTTCAGTATGTGGAGAGGTTGGAAAAGTTAGGACTGTTCCATGTGGAACAGAGAAGGTTAAGAGGTGACCCAATAGAGGTTTTCAAGATGATGAGAGGTTTTGATATAGATAGATAAAAAATGATTCTCTCTGGTGAGTGGGTCAATAATCAGAGGTCATAGAATTCAAATCCTTGGCAAAAGATCTAGAGGGGAGATAATGGGAATGTTTTTCACTCAGAGTTGTTGGGATCTGGAACGCTTTGCCTGAAAAGGTGGTGGAAGCTGATCCCATCAATAATTTTAAAAGGGAGTTGGACAGATACTGGAGGATTAGGAACTTACAGGGTTACAGACAAAAAGCAGGGATGTGGGATTAAGCAAAATTGCTCTTTCAAAGAGCCAGCACAGGCACAATGGGCCGAATGGCCTCCTTCTGTGCTGTAAGCTTCAATGACTCTATGGTTTAGTCAGAGGCTTTTAGTTCAAGCACTTTTTGGAAAGCTGTGCTCGAATAGTTAAAAGAAAAAAGTGACAAGTTTTTCAAAACAGATATCGAAAGAAACTCAAGACTGGCAAAGAATAAAACATAATAGATTGCCAAAACATGAAAGGACAGTGAAAATCAATGGAGAAAACTGATCATCAGTGGCTGTGCAGGACCGTAGGAGACTTAACTGAAATGTAAACACTGAAAATTACTGGTGTGAAGGATGAGACAGGGAACACTACCAATGACATTGATAAACGAAGCCAAGGAGTGCTACGAACACCATTTTAATGATAAACAGGCAACACAAAATATTACTGAAGCAGTTCAGCAATCCACCTCTACCACCTCTGCTTCAGTTTATAATTGACAACACAGTTAAATGCTTTAAAAATAGCAGAGGAGGTGGTGCAGGGTCACCACCCATTCATGCATTGTACTATGGACCGGGATTTGAGTTCAAATCCTGGGCTCCGCTGACCTTAATGTCCCCATTTCCCTATGAATTACGAAGAATGACTTTGAATGTACAGCACACAAACAGGCCATTCAGCCCAACTGGGGTTTATGCTCCACACGAGCCTCCTCTCACCCCTCGTCATCTAACCCTATCAGCATATCCTTCTATTCCTTCCTCCCTCATGTGCATATCCAGCTTCCCCTTAAATGCATCTGTGTTATTTGCCTCAACTGCTCCTTGTGGCACCAAGCGTAGATCAGCCGAGTAGTTTGGTAAAGCATAATGGCGGGGTTTGGAATTTTCATGCTGCGTCCATTTGAACTGTAAAAGTCATTCAGCATTATAGTTGTAAGTTCTGGAGAAGCCATTTCGAGCTGTATGACACGGAGGTGAAGAACAAATCAAGCACCATCAGCAACACCTGCACGGCTGCCATTTCTATTTGTGTTTTTAAGCCTTACAATTCATAAAGAACGTTTAATCACGGTAGGGTTCAATTGGAAAGCCCCCAAAAACGGGCGCAAGGATCGTGATGTGCAATTAACCCACAGCAAGCAGAATGCCAACTTTGTGCTGCCTGCTCATTTCCATGATTTCTGTGTGCAGTCGCTGCTCCCCGTGCTGTTCATTGACTGCACCCATCAGGAGGGGGTCCAATATCGTTAGTCCCTAGCACCTCTTAAAGCTAGCCTGCACCTCTTAAAGGGGATGTGCAGTTTGGCTGCTGGCGGTGCTGAGATCATTCTGGATATTGCACAGGGGAAGATTCAACACTGGCTGATCGGGAGCGAGCATGCACCAAGGTTTTCAGATGCTGCACTGGACCACTCCCTGTAGAATGTTGAAACTTTAAACAAGAATGGAAAAGCATCCAAAATGCATAAAGAATTGCAAGAACTGCCAGAAGAAATCAGCAGCAGTTAACCTGTTGATGATCCCTTTAAATAGCGCTGGTGAGGGATCCTTCCTGCTGCTGAAGGATTCAGCTGTGTGAGGTTAAGAGTATGGAACTCCAAAATGGCAAAGCTGGCGTCAAATCAGCATTATGCACTGATTGACGTCCCGATGTGCCTGCTCTGTATGCTTTTTTTATTATTCAATCACGGGATGTGGGCATCGCTGGCAAGGCCAGAATTTTTTGCCCATCTCTAATTGCCCTTGAAAAGGTGGTGGTGAGCTGCCTTCTTGAACCGTTGCAGTCTGTGAGGTGAAGGTACTTTCATAGTGCTGTTGGGGAGGGAGTTCCAGGAGTTTGACCCAACGACGATGAAGGAATGACGATATAGTTCCGAGTCAGGATGGTGTGTGACTTGGAGGAGAACCTGCAGGTGATGGTGTTCCCATGCACCTGCTGCCATTGTCCTTCTAGGTGGTAGAGGTTGCGGGTTTGGGAGGTGCTGTTGACGAAGCCAAATTTTTTTAAATTTCAAAATATACTTTATTTATATAAAAATTTGTACAGTACATTCAAAAGCAGTTCAGTACATTTAGCTGCGGTCAGCAATCCCATACACTACATTTGGGAGCTGACGGCAGTTCCGTTCGAACATTTCCTTGCTTTTCAGTTCAAGTACAATTCGGTACAATACGGGATACATTGTAGTACATTCAACAAATTACATTACATGTGTCACTACACAGTACACGGAATGGGTGACGGTACATTTACATTTTTTTTTCAACGTACATTACGAAACAGACCTTACATTGTACATGGCACTACATAGGTGTTTACAGATCATGGTGCTCCATGTACGAAGCCAAATTTTTTTACATTTTAACATTTTTTTTATCCAATTTCGTTCCAGATCAACTCTAACGCCAAAGATCACTTTGCGCCAATGTGTTTGATCTTAGGCCAAAAGGCCGAGAAGCGACTGCTGCAGTGCATCTTGTAGATAGTACAGACTGCAGCAGGTCTGTAGCAGTAGATAGTACAGACGTTGCCGGAGGTTGGTGGGTGCATGCACGCAAACCCCTTTACAAATATAGCGTTCGCCGCACTTCCCATTGAAAGTGTGTGCGTGCGTCCCGGACATCATTTTGGGAGTTTAGGAGGCCTCGTAGTTCCCAGAAAATGGACGCTACAGAGCATAATTTTGTCACCTGGGAAATTTCTGCACATCAGCGGCTGTGTAAGTATGACTGTCACTGGTGGTGGGTGTAATTTGAATGAGTTGGTTGTCCATCTGATGTTGAGTAAAAGTGCACTGCTGGGTCTAGAAGGGGACATGGAGAGCTCCACCTGCAGCAGCACAGTATCTTCTTATGATTGACTCAGAAGCAGGGCCAATCCGTCCATCCCTGCTACACCCCAACTGCAAGACGATAAAATTAATCTTCGTGCAAATTGTTTTCGAATAAGTGTAAAGGATGACAATACAACTGGATTATGTGCCAACTGAATCACTACTATTATTATTCTTTTGCATAACCTTTAAATATCCTTGAAAAAAAGACTTAAGCTACAGTAACTCCAATTTATAAATGATATGGATAGAGCCAGACCACAGGACTGGAAGCTAAAGGGTTACAGTTGTGAAGGAGTGAAAAGCTGAATGGGAAGTGAGGGGATTTCAAGATGATGAAAATTATGCAAAAAAACCTACTACTGGATAATGAATGATAAATTATACTTACCGTTGGAAAGTGTAAAGTGCTGTATAATTAGTACATTATAATAAAAATATCAAGTATGATTACATAGTGAAGAGTAAATCATTAAATAAAGTGCAGCTGGAAAATATTTGGGTATACTCATTTACCAAATGTTCAATGGCAACAATTGCTAATGCAAATAGAATGTCAAGGTGTATAAACGGGCCCATAGACATGGCAGCCCGTGTCCTAACTCGCATCAAGTCCTGTTAACCCATCACCCCTGTGCTTGCCGACCTACTTTGGCTCCTGGTTAAGCAACGCCTCGATTTCAAAATTCTCGTCCTTGTTTTCAAATCCCTCTATGGCCTTGCCCCTCCCTATCTCTGTAATCTCCTCCAGCCCCACAACCCCCTGAGATATCTGCGCTCCTCTAATTCTGCCCTCTTCAGCATTCCTGATTATAATCGCTCAACCATTGATGGCCGTGCCTTCTGTTGCCTAGGCCCCAAGCTCTGGAACTCCCTCCCTAAACCTTTCCACCTCTCTACCTCTCTCTGCTCCTTTAAGACACTCCTTAAAACTTTCCTCTGTGACAAAGCTGTTGATCACTGCTCTAATTTATCCTTATGTGGCTCGATATCAATTTATTTTGCCTTATAATACTCCTGTGAAGCGCCTTGCTACGATTTACCATGCTAAAGGTGTTATTTAAATAAAAGTTGTTGTTGTTGTAGACCACAAGTTAAGAGAACTAAAAGATATGAGCCTAGATGTGACAGCCAGTGTTAAGACCACCACTGTAGCACCAGAAGAAGTGGCACTATTTGACTGGCAGGGAGTGGTAAAATTCAGCTTGCAGTACAGTAATCCTCCTTCTGGTTATGCTTGGGTCCCAAATTGCCATTAAGGCAAAGTGACTTCTGTGCACAAACACCTGAACCAATGCAGGACAACTGTTTAATTTGTCATTGCCAGTATAGTTGCTCAGTTAGGGCGTAGCAAACCAACGGTCAGAGATCACACGGATAAACTGGGCGTTGCAGCTGAGCAAGCATATACCGTGACAGAACTGAGAAGGAATCTGCTGCATTTTGAAAGTGGAAGACACATGACATTGGAAATTGCATTTAAAGCTCCACCAGTGGTAACACTCTCGCCTCTGAGTCAGGAGGTTGTGGGTTCAAGCCCCACACCAAATGACTTGAGCACATAATCCGGGCTGACACTGCAGTGCTGAGGGAGAGTCGCACTGTTGGAGGTGCCGTCTTTTGCATGAGACATTAAATCGAGGCCCCGTCTTCCCTCTCAGGTGGATGTAAAAGATCCCATAGCTATTTTGAGAAGAGCAGGAGAATTCTCCCCAGTGTTCTGGCCAATATTTATCCCTCAACCAGCATCATTAAAATAGATTATCTTGTCATTATCACATTGCTGTTTGTGGGACTATGCAGTACACAAATTGACTGCTACATTTCCTACAGTGACTACATTATCAAAGTATTAATTGGCTGTAAAGTGCTTTGGGATGTCCTGAGGTTGTGAAAGGCGCTATATAAATTCTAGTCTTGATTTCTTTAGGGCTAAACTTGTTTAAGGAAGACCAGTGAGAACACTTGCGATGTGATATTAAGGACTGTCATGGTGTGTCACATACCAGATTCATGGCCTTAAAGGACTGAACTCAAATCTGTTTCGAGACTCTTTGAGGTAAGAGCCGCCGGAAATTTCAGGTGGTACCAAGGGCATAGGACTGGATTCCTTATCTAGTGTCAGTGTTTCGCAGGGTGGGGGGGCTGAGCACTGACACCCTCACTGCTACAATACCGACTCAGTTGCCTGGATCAAGATTCATCTCCCATGCATGGCAGGATTCCCATCGCCAAGAAGGAGCCTGTCACTATCCGGCTGCAAACTCCGAGCAGGACCACTGCTGTAGCACTAGAGGAAGTCTCTGGGCTTCAGGGGGAGATCTGCTTCAAAGATTGGGGGCTAGAAATTGGTTGGTTTAGTGCCACCTGTTAGCGCCGGAGAGGGGCGCTAATGGGCCGCTAAGCACCTAACGCCCGAGCGCCACGCTGTGCCAGCTTGCCGTGAACTTCACTGGTGGTTCAGCGGTGGCGCTGTCATTTAGCGCTGTGCACTCTAGTGTCACCCACTTGGTGACGTCGAGAGCGTGGAACGCCCCCTTTGCAACGCATTTTCTAAATTGATTGCTTTCGCCTGCTGTAGCGCCTGGCGCTACTCCCGGCCGGGGGATGCGGACGGTGCGCAGAGGATCATGGGGCGATATCACATGGAATGAAGAGGTAAGCGATGAGCATCAAATTTTGAACAATTTATTAACCTCTCTTACCTGTGGAAGGCTGTTGGGAGCCTGCCTTCCATTTTGTTGCAGGTTTCAGATGGCTGACCTCACCTCCTCTTTAGGTGCTAGAATGCCAGTAACCTAGCGCCTCAACTTACGTAGTGCTCCCGCTCTCCCGCCCCGCGATGGGCCTTTAGCGCCCTAAGAGGATTATGGAACGCTTCCCTTAGTGCTCCACTCCCCTCTTGGGGTGCTAAAAAGGAATATCCCGGTTGGAGGCGGTAAACATCGACCGCCGCTAAAGTTAGCACCCAGGCGGTGGCACTACCTCAAACTGGGCTCTAACTAATTTTTAGCCCCCAGGAGTGGAGGTTTGGCAGCCTTGTCGGCAATGTCAGAAATGAAGGCCAACACAGGTAGTTTGGTAGGGGGGCCAAATTGGAAGGAGGAGAAGCCTCACCATTGGTGGACGTTCAGGGCATTACTGCTACCTTCTACATGGTGGTCCTGGTAAGCGGCAGTAACACAGCTGGAAGCCAGAAAAATCTGCTGGGACTTTGGGCCTCGCACCCACAACCGCTCCCCCCCACCCCCACCCCCTGCCCCCACTGCAATTTATATGCAACAGCTGAGGAAGGGATGACCAATAGCAGTTATACAACGTCAGAACCAATTTTGTTTTAATTTCTGTGCTCACAATGTGAGAGATGACGGGGCTGGGGGATGGATTTTTTTTCTATTTCATTGATCCATGGTAAGCACCAAGTACTCCCAGGTCAGATTAGCTTGGCTAGATACTGAGTAAACTTCCCTCAACTCCGCCACAATAACACACCTATGCCCGATCCTCACTACATCAGTGTAGCATTTTTTTTAAATATCTCACACCAACCAACCTGTCACAGAGAGGAAGGATCAGTGTTTAACCCAGTGCACCACCAAATTCCCCCAGTTTTTGTAAAATTAAAAAAACACCTCTCCAATTCTCTTTGAGGTGGGATTTGTATTTCCATGCTGCTCTTCTCTGAGCAGCAGAGCAAGAAGGGAATATTTGTGAGGTACTTTGAAGTTAACATAGAGCTCAGTCAGTCAACCAGACCCCAGACCATGGTGAATGACTATTTGTTCCTGATCATTGGAGACTTGATGATTGGGAAAAATCTCCATGGACAGTTCCGCGCCAATATCAGCATCAGCACGAGTAACAAATCCACTAGAGAAAGTGAGGGCAGGAACATAAAAAGATAAAAAAATAGGAGCAGGAGTAGGCCATATGGCCCCTCGAGCCTGCTCCGCCATTTAATACAATCATGGCTGATCCGATCATGGACTCAGGTCCACTTTCCTGCCCGCTCCCCATAACCCCCTATTCCTATATGTTAAAAAACTGTCTATCTCTGTCTTAAATTTATTTAAAGTCCCAGCTTCCACAACTCTTTGAGGCAACGAATTCCACAGATTTACAGCCCTCTGAGGGAAGAAATTTCTCCTCATCTCAAGTTTTAAATGGGCAGACCCTTATTCTAAGATTATGCCCCCTAGTTCTAGCCTCCCCTATCAGTGGAAACATCTTCTCTGCATCCACCTTGTCAAGCCCCCTCATAATCTTATACGTTTCAATAAGATCATCTCTCATTCTTCTGAATTCCAATGAGTAGAGGCCCAATCTACCTAACCTTTCCTCGTAAGTCAACCCACTCACATCCGGTGATCAGGAAATAATCTTTGTGATCATTAAATAACTGAGAAAGTAGATGTAGGGAAAAATAAGAAAATAGATAAAGTACCTTAAGCAAACAACAACAACAACAACTTGTATTTATATAGCGCCTTTAACATAGTAAAATGTCCCAAGGCGCTTCACAGCAGTGTCATAAGACAAAAAAAATAATTGGACACCGAGCCACATAAGAAGAAATTACAGCAGATGACCAAAAGCTTGTTCAAAGTGGGAGGTTTTAAGGAGCATGTTAATGGAGGAAAGAGAGGTGGAGAGATTCTGGGATCAATTTTCCCCAATTATCTGCGCCGTTTACGGGGAGTAAATAAAAATCTCCAAGATTGCCCAAAGTTTCTGCACCAGTAAAATTCAGTTAGGTCCGATTTTTTTAGCTTACGATTTTTTTGCGTAACCTGATGTCTGCGCCAGTTTTTCAGATTTAAGCAAGTTTGGCCAACTTACATTTTTCCTAGGACGGCATATGTGACCACTCCCAAAAAACTTTCTGGGCCTTCAGGCTACGCACGTTACAAAATCGGCGCAGAAAGACGCCATTTTTTTTGAGCAGAAGTTTTGGAGGGAGCCAAGAAGCCAAAGAATATGCATCATAAATGTTAATTTTTTCAAAGTCAAAAGGGAGAAATTGGAAGTCTAACGCAATTCTTTCATTTTTAAATTTTTTTTCAAAGACATCATCATAGGCAGTCCAGCGGAATCGAGGAAGACTTGCTTCCACTCTTAAAATGAGTCCTTAGGTGGCTGAACAGTCCAATATGAGAACCACTGTCCCTGTCACTCTCTTGAGGGAAGGGGTGGGTGGGACTGGTTTGCCACACGCTCTTTCCGCTGCCTGCGCTTGATTTCTGCATGCTCTCGGCGATGAGACTCGAGGTGCTCAGCACCCTCCCGGATGCACTTCCTCCACTTAGGGCAGTCTTTGGTCAGAGACTCTCAGGTGTCAGTGGGGATGTTGCATTTTATCAGTGAGGCTTTGAGGGTGTCCCTGTAACGTTTCCCCTGCCCACCTTTGGCTCGTTTGCCGTGAAGGAGTTCCAAGTAGAGTGCTTGCTTTGGGAGTCTCGTGTCTGACATGTGAACAATGTACCCTGCAGACAATGTGGCCTGCCCAGCGGAGCTGATCGAGTGTGGTTAGTGCTTCAATGCTGGGGATGTTGGCCTGGTTGAGGATGCTAATGTTGGTGCATCTGTCGTCCCAGGGGATTTGTAGGACCACCCCATCAACGAACGTCTCCTCACCAGGCTTGGGGGTCGGAGCGTCAGCCGGCAGAGTCTCTCCCTCACCCGGACATGGGCTCGGGGCTTGGCTTCAAAAGAAGCCCGATGGTGGGGTGGGCGGGGAGGGGGAGGGGGGATGTGGAAGCCGAACTGAACTGCCAGCCACTTACATAAGGGATGAGAACCCTAAGGCTATAAATTATCAATTTCTTAAAGCTCTGTGTTCATCCTCAATACTGTCCACCTAAGTAGCTTCAACAGAAACCCGCGGGGCGGGGGGGTGGGGGCGCGAGGGGTGGAAGCTGAGCCCCGAGCCAGTGTCTGGGTGAGGGAGCGATTCTACCGGCCGAAGCTCCGACACTCGAGCCCGGAGAGGAGAGGAGAGAGGGTGGGGTGGTACATTGAAAAAAATCAAAAATTAAAGAATTGCAATGGACTTTGTTGTCCCAGATGTCTGCATTGAATGCCTAGCTTCCCATTCCAAGCAAGCCTCTTGCGCACGTGTAGACCAGGGTGTATGCATACTAGGGCATCCACCTTGGAGAGAGGGAGGACAGAAGAGGTGTGAGTGCTTTGTCCTGCTGTTTTGAGCAAAGATACAAGTTAATTGTGGGTGCAATATTGACAATGGCATACCTTGTGCAAGCCTTCTGCGTGATGCTGCTGCGGAGGAGACGATTGATTCGATGTCACCGCTTGAGGAACCTCAGAGTACTTAGAGTGATGGGCAGGAGGCCTTACCCACATTGGGTATATTGAGACAGGCGTTCATACCTGCACCTGAGTGATGCAGACTGTGTGAAGGTTGCGTTTCCACAAAGAAGTTTTAACCAAGATCTGTGAGCTAATAAATGCAGACCGGCACCCTAGAAGCGTCAGGAGGACTGCTTTGTCAGTTGAAGTAAAGGTCACAGCTGCACTTTCATTCTATGCATCTGGATCATTCCAGGCCACAACTGGGGATGTGTGCGCCATTTCTCAACATGCAACACATCTGCATTCGGCAGGTAACTGCTGCACTATATGCCCGGAGGAATGGCTTTATAAAGTTCCCCATGACCACCCAGGCTGTGGGCTTCTCCAGGATTGCTGGCTTCCCCAAGGTACAGGGCTGCATTGATTGTATCCACATCACCTTGCACGCACCTTTTGGAGGATTCCGAGATGTACAGAAACAGAAAAGACTTCCACTCCATGACCGTGCAGCTCGTCTGTGATGTCATGCATCGCATAATGGCAGTTGATGCATGATATCCTGAGAGTACCCATGATGAGTTCATCCTACGCAAGAGTGCTATATCTGCCATGTTTCAGCAGCAACCAGCGGGCAGAGCTGGCTGCTGGGGAACAAAGGGTACAGCCTCACTACCTGGCTCATGACGCCCCTACACGTAATCCGGACGGAAGCTGAGCGGGAATACAACTTATCGCACATTGTGACGGGCAGCATAATAGAGAGGACCATTGGCATCTTGAAACAGCATTTCCGATGCCTGGACCATTCCGGAAGCTACTTGCTATACTCCCCTGAGATTGTCGGTCACTTCACTGTTGTGTGCTGCATGCTGCATAACTTAGCCATCATGAGGCAGCAGCAGCTGGTAGTAGAAGACCCACCTGAGGTGAGAGTGGCTGATGATGAGGAGGAAGATGCAGATGATGAGGACGAGGACGAGAAAGCCATGCTGCTACCTGAACCCGGAGCACGATGGCGGAGGAGGGCGGGCCTTCATGCCCCTTTAACGATTGCTCGAGCCTTGTGCCAGCAGCTCATCCGTGAACGCTTTGCTGCCTGAAGGCTCAGCGGCAACTATTCCACATGGACCATGTTTACTGTTTGGGCCTGTTCCATAATGTTGTGTTGTGTTAATGGAACAAAAGATGGAAATGATTCTTGTTTACTTCAAAAAGTTGTTAATAATGGAACAAATAAGGGAAATTATTCAGTTATAATTTAAAATATATTTTATTCAAAATGTTGACACTTGTTTGTACTTAACTTAACTTTAATAAAAATATTCTTGTATCAAACTTTAAACTACTCAGTTAAGATCACTTACAAACTTTTAAACTTGTAAATTTACATCACTTACAAAAAACTTTTAATTTGAGAACAGTTACAACAATAACAATAATAATAACAACAACAACATCAGCAGCAAAGAAAGGCTGCACCCATCTCTCCTCCGTGATCTTAGCCATGATCTTATTAAATGGCAGAGCTGGCTCAAGGGGCCAGGTGGCCTACTCTTGCTCCTATTTCTTATGTTCTTATGTTCTCTACCTTATTCTAAGCCCGCCCGCTGCGCTTGGTCTTGGTGACTTCAGCCCTGCCCACAAGCGGTGGTACATCGTTTCTCGAGTTGGTACCAAACTTATTCTTTCGAGCATCTCGGGTAATGCACACTTCTTGATGGGGGGGGGGGGGGGGGCGGGGGGGGGGGGGGGCGGGGGGTAGGCGGTAATGTGGAAAGCCCGGATTGGGCCTCTTCAGAGATTGGTCTGGGGATTGGAGTCGGAGTGGCAGTTGATTCCGTCAATGGCCGCGGTGTCTGGGCATGTTCCCTTATTGGAGCAGATAACTCCAACATTCCCTCCCTCATGTTCACCGACAGTGTATCAGCTACCTGCGACATTCCCTCCCTAATGTGCCTGGACAATGTTCCCATTTCTCGTGAGAATGTTGTTACTTCTCCCAACAGTCCCGATACCTTATCACCCATCCCACTGATGGTGTCCAGGAGTGATCATGTAAGGTCTGTGCTCGCCGCACTCATTGCCATCATCTGAACCACGTTAGATCCTGCACCTCAGGAGAGCGCTGTCGAGCTCTCCTTCCTCTCCTCACCCTGGGTGTGCCTCGATGCACCCACTGTAACCTGCAGCCTCGGACAGTGAGAAACCAGGAAATGTCCCAACACACCCACCACTCAGGAGAAGGGCTGGCACCTCAATGGGTAGCACCTCCAGAGTGAGTACAACAGTGGGGTCTTCATTCTCTCCCTCCCCCTCACCCCCGTGCTCTTGGTCTGGAAGGTGGCATTGGAAGATGTTCTCCTCTTCAGGCTCGTCCGCAGCTGAATCATCTTCTGCATCGGCTTCAGCCTTGTCAGGGTTGGCCTCAAGTTCTGCAAAATATAACAGAACAGACAAATGGTTAGCAACAGAGGAGGGGGCAGGGTGGGTGGCATGAGTAGGCTCACACAGCGCAGGCAGCAGGTTTATTTGAAGGACTACGATGAATGATAGCACATTGTATCAACCGAAGCGTAACTGACAGAGACAGCCCCATGAACCGAAGCATGGCTAGCCTGTGCAGTACTTAACATTTAGCAAAGCTAGACTGTGGAATTTGCAGGAATTGCCCGCTCCCTCGAGTGTGGGCCCAGCTTGTGCAGTGGTGGTTGCTTTTCTCCAGGCAGGACACATCAAAGCAGCGACCCTCTCTTCCACGGGTGTCAGTGGGTGCAGATTTGCCGGGCCTCCTCCTGTTCGAGATCTTTCCCTTTTGTTGTGTGCCACCTTCCTCTGCAAAGATGAAAATATAACGTTTTAGAGAGGGTGTCACATTTACAATTGCAATTCCAGTGAATAAATGTAAATATTACTCACACTAACTGCTTGACCAAGGTCCTGCCATTTCTTTTTGCACTGGCCTCCGGACCTCGGGGTGGTCACCATTGCACAGTAATCTTGTGAAAGTTGGTTCCAGTGTTTCTTCATTTCTTTTGATAAAACTTTTATTTGACCTCTGCTGGTGTCCTGCTCGTGCCATCTGGCCTCAATCACAGTAACCAGGACCTCCACTTCGTCCAGTGAGATATTCTTGGTCCTTGAGCCGCGTTGCATATTGTACTCAGAATTAAAGTTCTCACACACAACTGGCTCTTTAAAAATGGCTGAATGCAAACCGGGAAGTGTACTGGGCATGCGCGCCCATAGCAGTCACGTAAAAAAATTTTTTTTTTTTTGCGCATGCGCAGAAGGGCAGGACGGGGAGCATTCTTTTTTCAGCACAGACATTAGGCTCCACCCCCCAAAGCTAAAGGACAGGCTGTGAGGCGCTAATTTCAAAAATGAGAACGCGGAAACTTTAATTTTTTGGGGGGGCATAGTACGACCCCCAAAAAATGGGCGCAACTCTTCAAATACACAAAAAAAATGGCATTGGAGAAAATTGAGCTCTTCAAGAGGGAATTCCAGAGCTTAGGGCCTAGCCAGCTGACGGCACGGCCACCAATGGTTGAGCGATTATAATCAGGGATGCTCAAGAGGGCAGAATTAGAGGAGCGCAGATATCTCGGGGGGGTTGTGAGGCTGAAGGAGATTACAGAGATAGGGAGGGGCAAGGCCATGGAGTGATTTGTAAACAAGGATGAAAATTTTGAAATCGAGGTGTTGCTTAACCGGGAGCCAATGTAGGTCAGTGAGCACAGGGGTGATGGGTGAACGGGCCTTGGTGCAAGTTGGGACACGGGCTGCCGAGTTTTGGATGATCTCAAGTTTACGTAGGGTAGAATGTGGGAAGCCAGCCAAGAGTGCGTTGGACTAGTACACTGCAAGTACACTGTGGGAGCTGTGGAAGAAAAATGCTATTAGCAGATTTATCAATTTGAAGTAAATTCATGCCTCTGTTAAACAGCAGACAGCAAAATATTCTGACTCTAAGATTACCAACATTAATTTCGAGGCTATATTTTATAATGCTAATAACTTTGAATAGGATATTTTGGGAAGCGAAGAATAGTCAAAGCTATTTGACTCTTAAGCAAGTTTAGCGATGTGGTAGTTCGATAACACAACCGGTATTATATTTGTGAGGCCAGTATCTTTCAGTATCAGTAATGTGTGCAATGTTTTTTTTATTCTGCGACAATCATGAGACATCTTGCTTCAGCAAAGTTGTTGCATTACAACAATAGGCAAGCTGCTGTCACATCAAAGCTGGTGCTGGAGAAGAGTTAGCATCAGACAGAGCACTCCAGGCCCTTGACTACCTGTGGGCAACACTACAGGAAATCCACAGGAATATAACACATTTGATAGAGATTGTAATCTGAGTATTGTTTGAGTGCTTTTGCTCCATTTTGAAACACTGCTGTGCACCTGACATAATAATTATTCACAATATGTTTGTTGACGTGCACAATGCTATAATTCACGGAATAGATGGAGTGGAGGATTTTATAACCTCTGTCGGAGTTTACAGGGTCGTATTCTCCCACATACCATTTTTTATGTATTTTACAAAGCAATCCTGTCGGTAGTCACTGAGGAATTAGAATTGGCCACGACAATGAATGACATGGGAATTAACCCGCTGATGTGTTTAGATGACTTAGCGCTGTTAGCTGAAACAGGAGGGATCTCTTCAAACATCAGCCAAAATTATTTTAAAATTATCCAGTTGGCATGAAGATTAACAGGAGAAATACAATGCAGAATAATTAATGGTAAAAAAACACAGACATTTAAACTGTACCTGGATAACAGGAAGTCAATAAATTCCCATATCTTGGCAGTGTGATTAATCAAGTGCACCATCTACTGCAAGGGCATAGGTGGAGGAATCAGACTTGCAAACTTTACCTTTTACAATCTTTACTGATTCACTGAAGGACAGTGCTTGCCAATCAATTAAAACAATAATCACTCAATTTGCTTGTCATAACCAGTTCAATTTGCCTTGAAGCGTGACACTGATGTGTAAGCAGATTACGGGATGTATAGAAACCACTGATAATAAGAACATAAGAACATAAGAATTAGGAACAGGAGTAGGCCATCTAGCCCCTCGAGCCTGCTCCGCCATTCAACAAGATCATGGCTGATCTGGCCGTGGACTCAGCTCCACTTACCCGCCCGCGCCCTGTAACCCTTAATTCGCTTATTGATTAAAAATCTATCTATCTGTGACTTGAATACATTCAATGGCTAGCCTCAACTGCTTCCTTGGGCAGGGAATTCCACAGATTCCCAACCCTCTGGGAGAAGAAATTCCTTCTCAACTCGGTTTTAAATTGGCTCCCCCGTATTTTGAGGCTGTGTCCCCTAGTTCTAGTCTCCCCGACCGGTGGAAACAACCTCTCTGCCTCTATCTTGTCTATCCCTTTCATGATTTTAAATGTTTCTATAAGATCACCCCTCATCCTTCTGAACTCCAACGAGTAAAGACCCAGTCTACTCAATCTATCATCATAAGGTAACCCCCTCATCTCCGGAATCAGCCTAGTGAATCGTCTCTGTACCCCCTCCAAAGCTAGTATATCCTTCCTTAAGTAAGTTGACCAAAACTGCATGCAGTACTCCAGGTGCGGCCTCACCAATATCCTGTACAGTTGCAGCAGGACCTCCCTGCTTTTGTACTCCATCCCTCTCGCAATGAAGGCCAACATTCCATTCGCCTTTCTGATTACCTGCTGCACCTGCAAACTAACTTTTTGGGATTCCAAAAAGAGTTTCATGCACAAGGATCCCCGGTCCCTCTGCACCGCAGCATGTTGTAATTTCTCCCCATTCAAATAATATTCCCTTTTACTGTTTTTTTCCCCCAAGGTGGATGACCTCACACTGATGTAGTAATTCTGACCTTAATATCAAGATGAAAGGGTTAAATTAGTTTGTGCATTTTGCAACAAAACACTGCCCCCAATGTACAACTTGGCAATGTGCTTTACACATTGCTGAACATGACTGTCCCAGACATGTTCAGTGTTTTTGGCTGGCTCTCAGTGCTGTGGAATCCAACCCCCAGTATAAATGGGCAGACTACACAGCCCTGGCAGCCTCAACAATATGTCTACAATATAAAGCAGTATTAAAGAGAGAAAGGGCAACATTTGAGACATCTGTCTCACATTTGCACTGGAGCCTCCTTGGGAACAGTGTCTGTAAAGACCTGCAGAAGATAGGTTGTCTCTTTGACATTTCAATTAGGCAGTAGGCAGTGTAATAGTGGAACCATTAGAGAGGCAGAAAATAACTTCCAAAATGGAGGAACAACATACTAATAACACAATCCTAATGTAGTGCTCTTTAGGTCAATGCTACTCTCTGCTCCCTGTGTAGTTTTATAACACAGTCTGGTTTAAAAACTATTATTATTTTGTCTTTAAAAAAAGGCCAGATCCTGGCAGGTTTTTTTCAGAGATGTCACCAGGAATGATTGAAAGCAGTGTGCCAATGATGATAGACTCTTGTCTTCTTTTCTAAAAACGCAATTTTAAACAAAGCAGGAGTCTGATTAAAGTTTGAGAGTCAGTAAGGAAAAGTCTACTGCTGTTCTTTTCCAGTAACTTTGAACTTTGTCAACTGTTTGGACACTTAATTTTCCCTTTCCTTTAAGCCTTTATATTTCCCTCATTCCTCCTAACATTTATTTTCGATCACTCAAAATATAAAAGATTATAATCCCAGTATGATTGGAAAAATAATGAATGAATAATAGGCAACAATAGGAGTGTGTGAAGAATTACAGCCTCCTGTGGGCTGGGACTTGTGTTATTGAGTCTGTCCTTATGCCAAGAGCTCTAATGGAAATGGGGTCAGTTGTCATGCTGTTGGATTCCACAGCAGCAGTAGTACACTGGAACAAATCCAATTACAGGATTTAAGTCCTGGGGCTATTCACAACAGTGTGTCATGGATGTGTTACTCTGAGTTCCGAGGGTGGGGAGGGGTGGGACTGCCAGGCTTATCATATATTTGCTCTGTTTTTACTGTATCTTTTGCCTCCTCACTTTGTCAACAAAGTATTTGTAATTTTCCCATTTCTTGCCCCTTTGTTATTTCCTTGAATACAAAATGCCAAAAATGTCTCGTCCAGTATCCACTGTTGCTAGTTCCCCAAGTGCAAATCAAAATACAAATGTCCTTGGTGAATATATTGTAGTACTGTGGGGGAGAAATTACCCCCCTTTTCCCTCATCTATATGTTCCCTCTCAGCAACATCAGCCAAAGATAAAGAATCAGCTTCCACATGTACACCTACGACTTCAATCTCTACCTCTCCACCGGCTCTATCTCGCTTGACCCCATCTTTGTTGTCAGACTACTTATCCAGCAGATGAGCTATAATGTCCTCCAGTTGCAAAGATAAAAACCGCAGACTTCACTACCTCACCATAAAGTCCATTCCGCTGCCACCAATTCTATCTCCCTCCCCAGCCACCATTTCAGACCGAACCAGTATGTTCACAAATTCCATGTCGTATTTGACTCTCAACTGAGCTACTGATCCTACATATTGTCAACCACAAAGACTGCCTACTTCCACCTTTGCAATACCAACTGCCACCCCTACTTCAGCCCATTGGTTGTTGAAACTCTCACCTAAGCACCTACCGCCCAAACGCCGCGCTATGCCAGCCTGCCGTGAACTTCACTGGTGGTTCAGCGGTGGCGCTGTCATTTAGCGCTGCGCACTCTAGCGGCCCCACTTGGTGACATCAAGAGTGTGGAATGCCCCCTTTGCGACGCGTGTCCGGAATTGACTGCTTTCTCCTGCCGTAGCGCCGGGTACTACTCCCGACAGGGGGAAGCAGATGGTGCATAGAGGATCCCGGGGCGTCATCACAGGGAATGAAGAGATAAGTGTTGAGAGTCAAATTTCAAACAATTACTTACCTCTCTTACCTGTGGAAGGCTGTTGGCAGCCTCCCTTCCATTTTTTTTGCAGGTTTCAGATGGTCAACCTCACCTCCTCATTAGGCACCTCAAGTTGAGAAGCACTCCCACACTACCGCCCACGATGGGCCTTTTGCACCCAAAGCGGATTGTGCAACGCTTCCTTTAGCAACCCCCCTCTCCTCTTGGGGCAATACGACTGAATATCCCACTTTGAGGCGGTAGATATCATCCGGTGTTGAAGTAGTGCCCCAATGGCGTCACCGCCTCAGAGCGGGCGATACCAAATTTCTAGCCCTGTAAGTTTGCTCTTAAGTACTTTATGGCAGCGTGGAAGAATATGGACACGTTTTTACATTATTTTAAAAGAGAACAAAGACAGAACAGCTTATGCAGCAATTATGGGTAAACCACACAAGTCAACCTAAATTGGCTTGACCTGTGTGCTGACAGATCTTATCTGTTGATCACAATGATACCCCAGGACAGAAAACTATAGTTCGGGAAGAACGAACAATGTAGCAGGATTTTGACCAGGATATTAACCAGGACATGAGGCCTCTATCATTGCAAGTTCAAAGACCTAAGGGTAATAAAACACCCAACAAAGTCAACCTCGGCAAGAATGAGGCAATGAATGCTTGTTTTGTTTTTAAATGGTATAAAGAGAGATACAAAGCTTCACTCAATAGGAACTTTAGCTATCTTCTAGGCGAGGTGCTATGAACGGCCTGGATTGGCATCGTTCATGATTCCCAGGAAGTTCTTTACACGTACTTTTTTAAATGTAGGACTGTGTGTACTACTCTGTATGTAGTCCTAAGATGAATGTTTTGGAACAATGATAAATGAAGTTAGTTGTCAGACATAGCACTGTCTTTAACTTTTTGAATCCGTTATTAAAATGGGTTAAGATTTATCTCTAACACTGAGCTTTAAAAACAATGGAGGTTTTGGGTGTATACATCAACTGGGCCAGTCAAAAATGTCACCCCACAAGTTAGGAGCTTGCAGAGGTATAAAATGGGCTGTATGACAATCACAGTAAATATCTTACTTTCAGCAACAAGTTACAAAAATGGACCCACCATGAACCGTAGTATTGTCCAGTGTGTGCCAGTGCCAATCCAAATATCAATTTCAAAGTGTCATCCTTTGTTACAGATGCAAAACAATCTTTAGAAACAAGGAAAACAATCATTGACTTGGAGCCTAAAATTTACAAGGAGCTAAAATGTCCAGCACGTTACAATTACAATAACCCAGATATATCTATTTAGTCCACGAGCAGTACTTGAACAATGGCCTTAACAAGACAGGCCAGGTTAGCAGCTCAACATCATAACCGTGTTCCAGACCTCAGACTACCTGCGAGCCATGAAAGGAGAGATAGAAACATAGAAACATAGAAATTTACAGTGCAGAAGGAGACCATTCCGGCCCATCATGTCCGCGCCGGCCGACAAAGACCCACACAGCTCTTGGTCAGCAGCCCTAAAGGTCACATATAAACCTATGAACAATGACGGAAGGGCAAAGAGCACCCAGCCCAACCAATCCGCCTCACCACAACTGCGACACCCCTTATACTAAAACATTCTACACTCCACCCCAACCAGAGCCATGTGATCTCCTGGGAGAAGTAAAAACCAGATAAAAACCCAGGCCAATTTAGGGAGAAAAAATCTGGGAAAATTCCTCCAAGCGATTGAAACTAGTCCAGGAAATCAACCTGGCCGTATTCTATTCCCTGCAGTACTTACCATTATATCTGCTCCGTCCAACAAAAGGTCATCCAGTCGAATCCCAATTACCAGCTCCTGGTCCGTAATCCTGTAGGTTACTGCACTTTAAATGCCCATCCAACCATCTCTTAAAAGTGGTGAGGGTTTCTGCATCCACCACTCTTCTAGGCAGCGAGTTCAAGATCACCACAACCCTCTGCATAAAGAAGCTACCACCCCCCCTCAAATCACCTCTAAACTTGGGTGGGTACTGTGGAGGTCATTGATGAAGGTGTCTCTGCCCTTCTTGAGGACCACTGCTCGATTGCCCCACGGAGGGCAGACTGCCTGTATGGACATTTCATCTTTGCGCCACTGAAATGGCTTTATCTCTTCCTGCATTTCCACTGGGACACTGGACCAGCTCCCGTGAAGAACTGAGATGAGGAGAAACTTCTTCACCCAGAGAGTGGTGAACCTGTGGAATTCTCTCCCACAGAAAGTTGTTGAGGCCAATTCACTAAATATATTCAAAAATGAGTTAGATGTAGTCCTTACTACTAGGGGGATCAAGGGGTATGGCAAGAAAACAGGAATGGGGTACTGAAGTTGCATGTTCAGCCATGAACTCATTGAATGACGGTGCAGGCTCGAAGGGCCGAATGGCCTACTCCTGCACCTATTTTCTATGTTTCTATGTTTCTAAACCTTTCTCCAACCACCTTAAAACTATGCCCCCTCATAATAGACCCCTCCACCAATGGAAATAGACCCTTATTATCCACTATGTCCAGCCCCCTCAATATTTTGTACACCTCTCCTCTCAACCTCCTCTGTTCCAATGAGAACAATCCCAGCCTATCCAATCTGTCCTCATAACTAAGATTCTCCATTCCAGGCAGCATCCTAGTAAATCTCCTCTGCACCCTCTCTAGTGCAATCACGTCCTTCCTATAATACGGCGACCAGAACTACACGCAATACTCCAGCTGTGGCCTAAACAAAGTATTATACAATTTAAGCATAACCTCCCTGCTCTTATATTCTATGCCTCAGCCAATAAAGGCAAGCATTCTGTATGCCTTCTGAACCACCTTATCCACCTGGCCTGCTACTTTCAGGGATCTGTGGACCAGCACTCCGAGGTCCCTTTGTTCATCTACACTATTAAGTGGCCTACCACTTAATGTGTATACCCTTTCCTTATTAGCCGTCCCAAAGTGCATCACCTCACACTTCTCTGAATTAAATTCCATTTGTCACTGCTCTGCCCACCTGATCAGTAGATTGATATCCTCCTGCAGCCCATGACTTTCCTCTTCATTATCAATCACACAGCCAATTTTAGTGTTGTCTGCAAACTTCTTAATCATACTCCCTATATTCAAATCTAAATCGTTGATATATACCACAAAAAGCAAAGGTCCCAGTACTGAGCCCTGCGGAACCCCACTGGAAACATCCTTTCAGTCACAAAAACATCCATCAATCATTACAGTTTGCTTCCTTCTTCCAAGCCAATTTTGGATCCATTTGTGTTTAAAAAAAATAAATCCTGACAAATAATATATAGTATTTGCTTTCAGGGACTTGAGCACATAAATCTAGACTGACACTCCAGTGCAGTGCTGAGGGAGTGCTGCACTGTAGGAGATGCCGTTTTCTGAAGAGATGTTAAACTGCTCTCTCAGGTGGACGTGAAAGAGCCCATGGCACTATTTCGAAGAAGTGTAGGGGAGTTATCCCCGGTGTCCTGGCCAATATTTATCCCTCAATCAACATACCAAAAACAGATTATCTGGTTATTATCACATTGCTGTTTGTGGGAGCTTACTGTGCGCAAATTGACTGCCGGATTTCCCACATTACAACAGTGACTGCATTCCAAAATTACTTAATTGGCTGTAAAGTACTTTGAGACATCCTGTGATTATAACAGGCGCTATATAAATGAAAGACTTTTTTTTTCTTTCTTTCATACTTTATTTGTCAAATATGCCTGCAGAATGAATACTTCATTCATGCTAAGATATGCTTTCACTTATGCAGACTGTAAGAGGCTGACACCAAATGCACAACAGAAGTTCTCCAAAATTATTACAAGAGTATTATACATGGATCACCATAAAGATGAATTCTCCATCAGTGCTTCAGTCAGTGATTGGGTCACTCAAAACCTGAAAAGGCTGATTGAGACAAATATCCCATTTTGTTCGTGTGCATCGAATAATGTTATTAATAATGATGCTGTTGAGAATTCCAGCCCCCTTGGCAAACAGAATGCTCCATTTACCCGAGTTACTATTAAGCATATTTTATTAAAAGTATCGCCGTTGAAATAACAGGCCTGTAAAATGCCAGAGGATAATTTAATTTCATAATTATTTTTACAGCAGATTTATATCAGGCAATAAGCAGCTCTCAAACTGTATCTCTGAGTTCTGTAGGACTGGATCTATTAAATAGTCAATTATTCCAGTTATAACTGACCTCCGCAAACCTAATCAGAACTCATCACAGTTACAGTATTTTAGTAGTCACCAAATTCTGACTGTTCCTTATGTTCCTTTGTTCATCAACCTAAGGATCAGTTGCTGCACTGGCTGATCGCCTCAGTAAATTGACAATCCAACTTCAGTCTGTAAACCAACAGTTCTCTGATAAGAAATGTGGGAAATTAATTTACCTTGAGCAAATGTTCTATTTACTGGACCAATTCCATTCGACGCTCCTCTATTAGCTGACTCATATACTGTGGATAAAATTCATGAAAATGTTATTCTGCTATAGAAATTAGCGCAGTTGGATCTAAACTCTTCAATCTGGGGGAGTGGGGGGGGGAATTAAATAACTACCATGGAGCCACTGTGATGTGGCAGAGAATAATTACAAATATCCAAATCGCACACCCCTCCCAGCTTTCAATCTCAGCCGACAGATTTTAGCCAAATATTCCCACAGTTTCCCGACCCAACTCACAGATATCCAGCTCAATTGAAACCCTGGTCAGCTTCCTCACATGCCCTCAGCTCCCACCCCAACAAACACACACACACACTGCAGCTCACCATGTCACATTCCTTTGGTTCACAACTGGACTCACATACATCTCCTCGGCTCCCATTACAAAACACAATCTCGCTTCGTCCCAGCTACTTGATTGTTCGATGCTTTGGCTCAGTGGGTAGCACTCTTGGCTCTGAGCCAGGTGGTTGTGGGTTCAAGTCCCACTCCAGAGACTTGAGCACAAAAATCTAGGCTGACACTCCTGCGCAGTACTGAGGGAGTGCTGCACTGTCAGAGGTGCCATCTTTCAGATGAGACTTTAAACCAAGGCCCAGTCTGCTCTCTCAGGTGGGCGTTGTAATATATGCACCTGTGAGTATGTTCACAGGTTTGTTGAGCTGTTGTGTTGGGAGTAGCCTAGCCAGTCACATGATATTCACAAGACTCAATAAAACCCCAGCCAGTTGGGCTCGGGGGATCCACGATGAGGCAGGTGGCTATGAACTGGTAATGTGTAGCATGACTGTTCAACCTTTTGCTAATAAACCAACTAGTTCTTAATAGCAATGTGTTGCTATGAATTCTTAAGCAAAGAACCCATGAAGCAAATACATTACAGAAGTAAAAGGTCCCATGGCACTATTTCAAAGAAGAACAGGGGAGTTATCCCCGGTGTCCTGGCTGATCTTTATCCCTCAATCAACATCACAGACACAGGTTATCTGGTCATTATCACATTGCTGTTTGTGGGAGCTTGCTGTGTGCAAATTGGCTGCCGTGGTTTCTACATTACAACAGTGACTCCACATCAAAAAGTACTTCATTGGCTGTAAAGCGCTTTGGGACATCCTGAGGTCATGAAAGGTGCTATATAAATGCAACGCTTTCTTTAATGCTACACGACATCTCAAATGAGCATCATTGGATTTATTAAATATTTTTTTAATAAACAATATTCTTCAGAAATACTGACAGGAATCTTTATTTAGAAAACTCTGATTGATCTGCTTATGGTTAAAAGCTTGGGATCACTTAATTATACTGCGCTGAATGAGCTTGTCTCTTTCCAATCGTGCTGATGCTCTGCACTTTGGGCAATCCCCTCTTATCTAAGCCTCTTTGTGAAAGAAATGATATTCGAGAATGATCCTTGAACATCAGTATGCTCAACATGAATCTGGTACAGAATGTAAAAAAGCGGTTGCAGCATGTACAGGTTACTCATTAGCAGTGAGTGATTCTCTTCTTCCATGAGCTAGATTTATTGCCTCCGTGGTTTTAACAACTTCAGTCAAGCATCCTAGAATGTTTTTTTTAACATTGCTCCTCGTATATACATTCATACATAGGAATTCAGACATTATTTAATACTAGCTCATACCTATTTGATTCCAATAACTCACATAATAAAAAGAGAAGCAGAAGAACCAGTGAATAAAATAAGCGCAGATTTCAATGTTCTAATCAGTTACTTTATGTATCTATTGCAAATATGTTATAGTTTACACCTAAACTGGCTTCCCAACTGCAACAGCGGGCAATTATAGAATAAGCAGTCATTGTGACAAAAGCAGAGTCTGACAGACTTTTGGCTGCTGAAAGATAAATTGATGATTTTAGCATATGCGGCAATTCAAATTTAAGCCTCCAGGACTGAAGCTGGAAAGCAAACTGCCTAAAATGTTGTTATGGTATTTTTAGAGCTGTCAGATATTTGTAGGAGAGCGTCTATGAGCTATGGCTGCAGCTAAAGGGCTGTATCATTTTGCAAAGTCCTCCTACCAAACTGAAATTTTACAAAGTACAGGTTGAGGGTCCGAAATCCGGAGTTCCAAAATTCGGAATGTTCCAAAATCCGAACACTGGGCCAATCCATGGCTGGGTCGTCCGGAAAATGTTGGAAATCCAGAATTCCCCCGCCTTGGCGGCCCGACCTCGCCCCGGCCCTCGGCGACCCGACCTCGCCCCGGCCCTCGGCGACCCGACCTCGCCCCGGCCCTCGGCGACCCGACCTCGCCCCGGCCCTTTCTCGTTCCGGCCCTCGGCGGCCCGACTTCGCCCCGGCCCTCGGCGACCCGACCTCGCCCTGGCCCTTTCTCGTTCCGGCCCTTGGCAGCTCGACTTCCCCCCGGCTCTCGGCGGGCCAACCTTGTCCCCTTACCTTGGCTGCCCAACCCTACCTACCTCGGATCAGGCAAAGACGTTCCAAAATCCGGAAATACCAGGAATCCGGAACGGCCTAGGTCCCGAGGTTTCCGGATTTTGGACGCTCAACCTGTATTACACAAAATCTACAGTACAGAAATAGGCCATTCGGCCCAACAGGTCCATGACAGCATTTATGTTCTACACGAGCCTCCTCCCATCTTACTTCATCTAATCCCATCAACATATTCTTCTGTTCCTTTCTCCCTCATGTACTTATCGAGCTTCCTCTTAAAGGCATCTATGCTACTCGCATCAACTACTCCTTCTGGTAGCGAGCTCCACATTCTAACGTTCATTTAAAAACAGTCTGAACAGTTGCCAGGATGGGATTTTGCTTCGCATTGCTCTATCTGGATTTGAGCGCACTGAATTCCCTCCATATGAAGCCCCAGTGATGATTACTAACTTGGAGAATCCTACAAACTAAAGAAGCTTATCAGCCATGATTGCAATAAGTGCATGTACTTCTGATGCCAAATAAGAGGCTGTTGTTGCAATAAAGCTTCAATAGGTCAACACAGGGCATAGGTATTCAAAGTACAACAACCAACACTGATCTCCCTTCCTTAAAAGAATGGTTAATGCTCAGATGCCACACACAAATCTTCAAAAATGTCGACATTTATCTTTTATTCTACATGTAAAGTTTAAGAAAACTTTTTTTTACTTAACTGGGAAACTTTATCATTACAGTTTTGTTAAAAAAAATGTTTAGCTTTTGACAGTGAGCAAGATCTAATCCATAGCTGATAGGTATGATGGAAATCTGACAAATTGGGCTTCCAGCATACTATCTTAAGCCACCACTTGCATGGCAGTGACACAGTTGAAGCCTCTAATATCAATAATCTGAGAGACACAATTACCGTGTGCAAGCCTAGGCACATCTACTTGCAAAATCACATCCTCCTTGCCCAGAAATGAAGGAGGAGACAGCAACTTACCCTGCTAGATCTCCATTTAAAAAAAACGGTTGAGCAAATTCATAATATTGAAATCAAGCCATCATTTGAAGATTGGCTAATTAATCTGAATCACATTAACATAGATTGATGTGGATTCTGAAAATGCTTCAGACCTCATCCCGAACAGAGGAAGTCATTAGAGCTCCAAGGATTTTTTTCTTAGAATTCATTTTTAGAAGATATGTTTAGAGTTGTTTCTCCTTAGCAGGTGACTATCTGTTCAGAGCAGATATAATACTCTAATTAGCTGAATGTTGACAAAGTTTGGAGAAAGTGGTGCAATACACTAATTACATCAATAGTATAACAGTACCTACTTTGCTGACGATACAAAGCTCGATGGGGAAGTAAGCTGTGAGGAAGACACGAAGAGTCTGCAAAGGGACATAAACAGGTTAAGTGAGTGGGCAGTAAGGTGGCAGATGGAGTATAATGTGGGGAAATGTGAGGTTATACACTTTGGTAGAAAGAATAGAAAAACAGAATATTTTTTAAATGGTGAGAAATTGTTAAGTGTTGGTGTTCAGAGAGATTTAGGTGTCCTGGTACAGGAAACACAGAGAGTTAACATGCAGGTACAGTAAGCAATTAGGAAGACAAATGGCATACTGGCATTTATTGCATAGCAATTGGAGTACAAGAGTAAGGAGGATCTACTACAATTGTACTTCTCTTCTCATCTTAGGCAGTCCCTTGAAATCGAGGATGACTTGCTTCCACACTAATATGAGTTCTTAGGTGACTGATGAGACCAATGTGGGATCTACACTCTCTGTCACAGGTGAGGTGGATGGGGTGCTTGGGTTGTCATACACTCGTTCTGCTGTTTGCGCTTGGCTTCCGCGCGCTCCCGGCGAAGAGACTCGAAGTATTTGCCGCCTTCTTGGATGGTTCTCCTCCACTTTGAGCGGTCTTGGGCCAGGGATTCCCAGGTGTCGGAGGCTTTGATAGTGTCCTTGAAGCATTTCCTCTGCCCACCTGGGACTCGCTTGCCGTGTCGGAGCTCTGAGTAGAGCGTTTGTTTTGGGAGTCTAGTCTCGGGCATGCGGACGATATGGCCCGTCCATCGGAGCTGATCGAGCGTGGTCAATGCTTCAAATCTGGGGATGTTGGCTTGAGCGAGAACACTGACGTTGGTGCGCCTATCCTGCCAATAGTTTTGTAGGATCTTGCAGAGGCAGCGTTGGTGGTACTTCTCCAGTGTTTTGGTGAGACCACACCTGGAGTACTGTGCACAGTTTTAGTCTCCTCATCTGAGAACGGACATACGTGCCATAGATGCGGTTCAACGAAGGTTCACTAGATTGATCCCTGGGATGAGAGGGTTGTCCCATGAGGAGAGATTGCGTACATTGGGCCTATACTCTTTGGAGTTTAAAAGAATGAGATGTGATCTCATTGAAATATGTAAGATTCTGAGGGGGTTGACAGGGTAGATGCTGAGAGGTTGTTTCCCCTGGCTGGAGAGTCTAGAACTAGGGGCCATAGTCTCAGGATAAGGGGTCGGTCATTTAAGACTGAGATGAGGAGGAATTTCTTCACTCAGAGGGCTGTGAATCTTTGGAATTCTCCACCCCAACGGGCTGTGGATGCTGAGTCTCTGAGTATATTCAAGGCTGAGATAGACAGATTTTTGAACTCGAGGGGAATCAAGCAGGAAAGTGGAGTTGAGATCGAAGATCAGTCATGACCTTATTGAATGGCGGAGCAGGCTCGAGGTGTCGTATTGCCTACTCCTGCTCCTAATTCTTATGTTCTTATGTTCTTACAATATGCCCTTGAAAATAAACTGGATAATTGCACCAGTGAAAGGGACTAATGTGAACTACATTGATTGAAGAAATCAAGGGGCTCGTCTTTCCACTTTGTTCGCTAGGGCCCAAAAAATGGGCGATGTTCCAGCCTTAGCAATGTTGCAGCCTTCATGATCGCTGGACCATCGCCTATGTTTTGAATCACGGCTTTCGGCTCGGCGACAGCCCAGCGATGTGAAATGGGCGAAGCGACAGCCCAGCGATGTGACATCACCCAGCGATAGCCCAGCGATGTGACATCACCCAGCGATAGCCCAGTGATGTGACATCACCCAGCGACAGCCCAGCGATGTGACATCACCCAGCGACAGCCCAGCGATGTGACATCACCCAGCGACAGCCCAGCGATGTGACATCACCCAGCGACAGCCCAGCGATGTGACATCACCCAGCGACAGCCCAGCGATGTGACATCACCCAGCGACAGCCCAGCGATGTGACATCACCCAGCGACAGCCCAGCGATGTGACATCACCCAGCGATAGCCCAGCGATGTGACATCACCCAGCGACAGCCCAGCGATGTGACATCACCCAGCGACAGCCCAGCGATGTGACATCACCCAGCGACAGCCCAGCGATGTGACATCACCCAGCGATAGCCCAGCGATGTGACATCACCCAGCGATAGCCCAGCGATGTGACATCACCCAGCGATAACCCAGCGATGTGACATCACCCAGCGATAACCCAGCGATGTGACATCACCCAGCGATAGCCCAGCGATGTGACATCATCCAGCAATAGCCCAGCAATGGTGATGGCAAAAGCTTTCCTCGCAACAGTCTTCTGCGCATGCGCAAATTTTTTTTTGGATGGCCACGTTTTCCCACGTTTCGGGAGGTCAGGGGTCATCCACACATGGGCAGAATGGGGAGAGAGATCAAGAGAGGAGAGAGATATAGAGAGAGAGGAGGAGGAAGGCAGAGACAGAGAGGTGAGAGAAAAGAGAGAGAGAAAGAAAGACAGAGAAATATGTCTGACAGCGATGAAAGTGGGAGAGATGTGGAGACGGGGAGGAAGAGGGCCAAACCCTTCTCCGAGGAGGCCAACGGGGCCCTCGTGGCGGAGGTGCACTCCCGCTGGGCCCAATTGACCGGGGGAGAGCGTGGTTGGAAACCAGCACCACGGGCGTACCGCAGGTTATTAGGCGAGATAGCCGAGGTCATCTTGTCTGGTCCCACGAGCCCAGGAGCTCCGACCAGTGCCGCAAATGGTGGAACAGCCTCATTGCATAAGCAAGAGTAAGTACGACTTTATATTTTAATGATGCACATTCTAAGTATAATAATCATTATAATGGTAATTCTCCTGGATTGAATGTAAGCTTGTTATTCTAACGTAGATAACATATATCATCCCCGCTAAGAACTGGACAGGGCCATGAATCTGTGCCCATTTTAAGTCTCTCTGGCTGCTGTCACTTACACAAGGACCCGGCATGGACTGGGGGAGAGCTGCCTTTGCTCACTGTCTGACCTGAGACACTTTTGGACATTAGCTACTGTCATTGCCGACTTCAATGTAGATTGTATTCAAGAGAGATGTATGTGGCAAGTGTTAGCCTCTAAATACACCGATCTTTGTTATACCGTGCATCAATTGTGGACACAACCCCTATTAGCATATACCGTTTGAAACTGTGGTGTATAAATGACATAACCTAGTCTTGTAGCTTATGCCATGCTCTACTCACGTTTGCAGAGGAAGATATCTAATAATTGGGCACATCAGAGGTGCACCGGGGGAGGCCCTGCTGTAATACAGACCCTCACCGACCTGGAAGAAATATGTCTGACAGCGATGAAAGTGGGAGAGATGTGGAGACGGGGAGGAAGAGGGCCAAACCCTTCTCCGAGGAGGCCAACGGGGCCCTCGTGGCGGAGGTGCACTCCCGCTGGGCCCAATTGACCGGGGGAGAGCGTGGTTGGAAACCAGCACCACGGGCGTACCGCAGGTTTTGGGGCGAGATAGCCGAGGTCGTCTCGTCTGGTCCCACGAGCCCAGGAGCTCCGACAGTCGAGAGGTCACCACCCGTGGTGTTGCCGGACCATCCCATGCGCCACATGAGTAATGTGTCAAGTAGTGTAAGAGCTATGTGACATTTCATTCTCATATCATAGACGAATGATGTCATGTTATGCATGCAGCCTCTGTGCGACTCTCTGCCACGCTCAGGTTGACAACATAAGAACATAAGAGCAGTCCATCTGGCCATCTGTCCCCTTCTCTGTCCGTGCCCCATAAACCCTCACTCCCTTATCATTCGGTCTATCTGCGACTGATCCAGCCTCCACAGCTCTCTGGCGCAGTGATTTCCACATCCATGTACTGCCATAGATACCACCATATGATGCATTAATATATAACATTTCTCGGTCACATTTATGGGATTCGTGCTGTTTCTCCTATGTATGCCAGCGCAGCACAACAATGCTTTCTGCTCTAATGATCTTAATTGTGTCTTGCAGCTTTACCAGCTCCAGAGGCGCAACGGGAAGTCAGGCGCTCACATGGACCTGATTCACCACGGGTGGTGAAGAGGAGGAGACCACTGAGCTCGAGGAGGAGGAGGAATACCTGGAGACAGAGGAGGATGCCCCTTGCATCCCTCTGTTTGGGGAACCTGCGACCCCGATGGGGATCCCAACTGAGGAGGTACCGGCACCAAGCGGCATGCAGTTGGCAACAACAAGGCGCACATTGGTGCCGTCGCAGACCCCACGGAGGCCAGGTCAGCGGCTTGAGCAAAGGCCTACCCTGGACAACCGCGTGGAGAGGCTGGCACGACTGCCTGAGGAGTCTGTTGTGATCTTGTGCGAGCAGCTGCAGGTGTTTGTTGGGTTCACGCAGGAATTCTCCCAGGTGTCGGCTCGCCAAGCGGAGGCGACACAGCAGCTGATCCTGGAGTTGCGTGAAATCTCCGCCTCCAACCATGCCATGCGGCATGAGTTCTTGGCAGTACACGGCGCTGCATCCCGAGCTCCCGTGACCACAAGCACCGGCACACAGGCAGGTCAGGAGGATGCACCACCTCCTGACTCGGAAGGCGATCCCCCTGTTTTGTCTTCCCTGCCAATAGCCCCCCAACAAGTGATCGTCCCAGCATGTCCCCCACCATGGCAGGAAGTCTTGCCATCAACCACTGCAAGCCGGATTCACAGCAGTACCCGGGGACCAAAGCGGGTGGGTGAGGCAACGACACGGGGGGGGGGGGGGTGCAGGATCTGGAGGGAAACGTGGCCGCAGGTAGGGGGGGGTGGGGGTGCACTCTTTTTAATATTGTTCCTATTGTTCACATTTATTGTTGGTGTTGTCGTTTCATTGTTGGGGTGTGGGTGGGGGATGGGGGTGTGGGTGGGGGTGGTTGGGGTGTGGGTGGGGGGGGGTGGTTGGGTTGTGGGTGGGGGGGTGGTTGGGGTGTGGGTGGGGGGGTGTGGGTGGGGGGGGTGGTTGGGGTGTGGGTGGGGGGGTGTGGGTGGAGGAGGGGGGTGTGGGTGGGGGGGGATGTGGGTGGGGGGTGTGGGGGTGGTTGGGGTGTGGGTGGGGGGGGTGTGGGGGTGGTTGGGGTGGGGGGTGTGGGATGTGGGTGGGGGGTGTGGGTGGGGGTGGTTGGGGTGTGGGTAGGGAGGGGTGTGGGTGGCGATGGTTGGGGTGTGGGTGTGGGTTGTGGGTGGTTGGGGTGTGGGTGGGGGTGGTTGGGGTGTGGGTGGGGGGGTGTGGGGGTGGTTGGGGTGTGGGTGGGGGGGGTGTGGGTGGGGGGTGTGGGGTGTGGGTGGGGGGTGTGGGTGGGGGTGGTTGGGGTGTGGGTAGGGAGGGGTGTGGGTGGGGATGGTTGGGGTGTGGGTGGGGGTTGTGGGTGGTTGGGGTGTGGGTGGGGGGGGTGTGGGTGGGGGTGGTTGGGGTGTGGGTGGGGGTGGTTGGGGTGTGGGTGGGGGGAGGGGTGGGGGTGGTTGGGGTGTGGGTGGGGTGGGGGGGTGTGGGTGGGGCAGTGGGAGGGTGTTTTGGTGTTTGTAATTGAAAAATAATGTTCAAAAGTTGTCATTTTATTAAAACCATTTTATTTCACTTTACAATTGTTGTGCAATGTCTTCTAATAATGTAAGTTAAAATAGAACATTAGTGCAACTGTTGTTCAACGATGTCCAGGCCAGACCAAGTAAGTTTCAAATATTACTTATTTATATAAATAAAATAAAACGTCTAATTGTGAGTGCATCAATCTTTAAAATGCCCTTAAATTATTCACAAACTATCTAAACCTCTGTTTAAGAGGCCTCCTCTCTTCCTCCGATGTTCAAAATGGCGTCCATAGTGGCGAGGTCTGTGAGAAAGGCCAGCCAATAGGAACTATTCTCCAGCGATGTTCTCGGCGAGCGATCAGCCCGGCGATGTGCCAAAAGTTGGGCTGGGCGATCAACTCAGTGATAAGCTCGGCAATGTGCCAACTTTCCATCTTTGGCCGATATCAGCCCTTTTTGGACGATATATGGGCACTAGCCCAGCAATGTGAAGTGGAAAGTCTAGCCCCATACTTCTTCAGGTAACTGCATTGCAAATGCTACCCTTTAGTTAAGTTTACACTCAGTGCTGAACTCTTAATTGCTATGTTGTGTTACTGGTAAGAACTAATAATTCTGATTTCAAGAAAACTAATGTTCGACTAAAGTGCAAGTCGATTTCTTACACCATATATATTTTTGTCAGATAAAATAACAGCAGTTCTCTGGTAACACCATACTCTAGCAATGATTTGCCCTTGGTTTGTACAGATCCTCAACAACTTTTTCGCCGCTGTTCAAATAATCCTCAGTTTCTTAAATTAAGTAATTTCTAGGAGACATGTGTGGTATTATATTTAATTTAGCTAAAAGCCAGAGATAGTGAAGGATGAAAGTGTTCATAGCTAATGATTTACCTCTGAGCATCAGACCCCAAGATAACAAATAGCAATCAAATGTGAACAGAACTGTGATGAGAGAACGTGGCTTACCATAGGTCAAAGGCGGATACTTGTATAAGCCATTATGTCTGTACAGAACAGAAATTCAATCCCTGGTCTGTGCCAAGTTGATCTTGGGCAGATAGTAGGGGCTCTGTAATTGACCTCAGCAACCATGAGTTAGAAAAGGGGAAACAAGCCAGTGTTCTTACTCCTAGTTATTGGCTTGGCTTGACTGCGATCCTCATCGTGGTCAAATATCCTACTGATACTCGATCTCATCTCAAGACTCATAGCTAAATAGTGATTCACATGGATTAGTTGCTGGAGTGAGCCCGGTGCCTCTAAAGCCATGCTCTAGTAGGACATCAACATCTTCAAAAGAGAAAAGGAGATGAAAACACATTGGGCCAGATTTCACTCTCAAAATAACGGTGTGGCTAATGGAGCTCACCGTTATTTATGTGTAAATGGTACAGCAACTTCAGGCGAGGGGCAGATGTGCAGTTAAACGCAAATATCCCAAAGTTTCTGTTCGAGTTGTGCTGCTCCATCGTTCGCTCTGTGAAAACAGCATCTCACTGTCTGCCTCACTATTGAAATGCATTGAATGGCGTGAAGTTATGGTATTAGCCGAAACTCGCCACAGAAAGTTAAGTCTTATCATTTCAAGCGTAAGTATACTTTTAACGGCATGATAATTGTTAATTATTGCCAGTCAATCTCTCTGGCTCTGCAAATTAACTAGTACAAATGTGGAGTCTCATTTCTTCAGGCATTAATTGTTGTTGGAGATTGTAAAATTGCCAAATATAAAATTTAATATTTGTCTCTTTTTTTCCTCTCTCTCTCTTAATCCAATCTTTCATTTCCTCTCTTTATTTCTCTTTCTGTATCTGATTTGACATTGAAATCACCCATTCAAATTTACACTGTTTATTTCTCAATCCTTCAATCTGATTGGTTAAGGAGATACCCCGTTGGTTCCCCTGTTCACTCAGGTCCCAGGTGCCCTGTTTCCCTCACGCGCTGTTATCAGATCGCACTTTAAGCAACTTAGTGGTCAAAAATGTTTTGAGCTGAAGGGTGTAGGGTCAATCCTAACTATCGGCAGCTGGCATTAGATACCCTGCCACAGCAACATCTGGCCCACAATGTATTTAATTTTCATTCTGACTGGAGACTGTGAATAAAGATTCACAGTAGAAGAGTTTTAAAAGTAATTGTTGCAGACAGGCTTATTGTACAGTAAAGAGGAAAAAAGAGAAAAGGAAAATGCTGACAATTTATTGTATTACACTAATAAACTGCCTGTTATATTGTCCAGGGGTGATGATTGAATATAAGTGTTCTTTTGTTTACAAGCAAAAGAGCTATGAGAGAGATTTCAGTAACTTACTCTACAGAGGCATCTAGTGGCCAGAGTCTGTAACTACATTGTGATAGCTGACATAGCAAAATTGAATGGGAAATTTTGACATTGCAATTTACATTGTTAAATTGACAAAAAAAGTGCAAGCAAAAATCGTGACAATGGCTGCTTTCTGTATAGGAAGTGAACATCCACACAGCATTTCTAATATTAATCATATAAAAGCAAATTTCCTATAGCACTGCACATGGGAAACTAAGACCAAAGGGTAGGGTATAGTTTGACCTGGGCACACACTTATTTCAGCCCTATTTCAAAGTCATACTATTTGTCTTTAATTTTTTTAAATAATACTTTGATATTGCATTATTATTTGTGGATAACTTGGAAAACCTATGGCAATTTGTGAAGCAGACAACTAAAGTTGGTTGGAACTTGGGAGTTTCTCTGCACTGCAGACTGAGGATCTGGGAGACACAAAACTGAAATACTACAGCACCATCACTGGTAGCAGGGTGTAATTACAGCATACAAGTTTGCACAGGTTGCCCCCCGCCTGAAACGGTGCGCTCCCACCCAGTTTCGATGCTTTATACTGCAGCGACGGTTCAGGTCAACTCTTTCGCGAAATTGCACTCTTTGTTTTTTTTGTTTTGATCCAGAAGTCGGTCATGATGGGGGTCGGTGACAGCAACTGAGGGGGCGGATGTTGGGGCCGGGTGCGGAGTCACCGCCGCGGTGACGTCATCACGGCGCCGCATCGCCACGGCTCTCCCCTTCACTTAAAGGGGAGAGCCTCCGTGCTTTTAAAACTTCGGGTCACTGGGCCACCAGGGAGGGTTTCGGCCGGGCCAGTGGCCTCGCACCCAAGAGGGAGTGCCAGGCTGCCTGTTGGTGGCCCGGCCGAACCCGGGGGCATATTTGTCGGGCCAACATGGCAGCGGACCGACAAAAAAAAACACGGCGGTTGCAGCAGTGAGCCTTCCCCTTTAAGGGAAGCCGCACTGCCGCTGTAAAAGGCCACAGCCTCACTGGATCACCGGGTGAAAGCTTGGTTTGGCACTGCCGAGCGGGCCGAAGATTTTCCGACGGGAATGTCGCCATCGCCGCCGTTGGAAAGTGCGAGGTCATGCACTTCGCCAGAAAAAATCAAATGGCAAGTTATTATTTAAATGGAGAAAGATTGCAAAGTGCTGCAGTACAGCGGGACCTGGGGGTACTTGTGCATGAAACACAAAAGGTTAGTATGCAGGTACAGCAATGGTATCTTGGCCTTTATTGCAAAGGGGATGGAGTATAAAAGCAAGGAAGTCTTGCTACAGTTACATAGGGTATTGGTGAGGCCACACCTGGAATACTGCGTGCAGTTATGGTTTTCATATTTACGAAAGCTTTGGAGGCTGTTCAGAGAAGGTTCACTAGGTTGATTCCGGGGATGAGGGGGTTGACTTATGAGGAAAGATTGAGTAGGTTAGGCCTCTACTCATTGGAATTCAGAAGAATGAGAGGTGATCTTATCGAAATGTATAAGATTATGAGGGGTCTAAACAAGGTGGATGCAGAGAGAATGTTTCCACTGATGGGGGAGACTAGAACTAGAGGGCATGATCTTAGAATGAGGGGCCTCCCATTTAAAACAGAGATGAGGAGAAATTTCTTCTCTCAGAGGGTTGTAAATCTGTGGAATTCGCTGCCTCAGAGAGCTGTGGAAGCTAGGACATTGAATAAATTTAAGACAGAAATAGACAGTTTCTTAAACGATAAGGGGATAAGGGGTTATGGGGAGCAGGCGGGGAAGTGGAGCTGAGTCCATGATCAGATCAGCCATGATCTTATTGAATGGCGGAGCAGGCTCGAGTGTCCGTATGGCCTACTCCTGCTCCTATTTCTTATGATCTTATGTTCTTATACCATGGATCAGCAGCAGCGGAGCGGTAAGGAGGGGAGGGGTGGGGGGGGTGATCGTGGCACCGCTGGGAAAACTCGGAAGGTCAATTGGGCTAACAGCGTCCATTCCACCAAAAGTCGGCAGCCACTCCACTCCACAGCGTGGCCGCTGATTTGCGTTGTTAACAGGCCTGCAAGGAAAAGAGCAATTTTGGCCCCGCAGATCCATTACAAATGTGGATATAGGAATTTATAATGGTGCTTGATGTCAATATATGTGTTTTATATAACAATATATATGTTACTAGTATATTGTCCATGGCATTGCCCATGGTCAATTCATAAATATATGTTTCTTATTTATCAGACAAATATTGAGCTGTAAGAAACTTCAGAAATTCACTCCACAGTACTGCCAACTGGCCAGAGTCTGCATCATTACAGACACTGTTCACATACAGGATGTGCATTCTATGGCTTCCAAATGAGGACATGCCTGTTTCTGTGCACGTGTAGGGGGAAGGGCGCAGTCTCTGTGCCTGAACAGGAAGGCCCATGGCGCCCGGATATTGGCCCTCGGGCCTCACTGCCATGGAGCCGGTGAGCTACGGAGAACAGGCAACCTGCTGGTGAAGTGCAATGGAAGATCGTTACAGCGGCCCTCATAAATGAGGAAAGGGAATGAGTGAGAAGTGGGGTGGTAGCGATCAGGACGGGAGAAAGCAGTAGCCAGGGAGGTGGTAACAGCAGTCGGGGGGAGGCTGGGGATTAGCAGCGATCAGTTGGGCCGGGGGGCAAAATTGGTGGCAATTGGATGGAAGGGAATCAGTGACACCTGCCTCAGGGCAAACCAATCTTACAGTGGGGACTCAAACAGGCGGTAAGCATCTAATTTACATACGGAAAGGGCCTAACGCCAATTCGAGGTGTTGGTATTGCAAGTCGATTCTTTGGCCTTTACCGATATGTCCGGTGCGAACTTTCAGTTCATAATGAGCGTGTGCTTCCTGCCCGCCATATTGGAGGATTGGAAAGCCGTTTAGCGCCCGAAAAATGGGCACTACAAGATCGAATTTCTCGGCCTTTATATTTACAAAGGCAGATTCAATGTTGACTAAAATCGTGGGAGCAGTAAGTTATAGAAACATAGAAACATAGAAAATAGGTGCAGGAGCAGGCCATTCAGCCCTTCTAGCCTGCACTGCCATTCAACGAGTTCATGGCTGAACATGAAACTTCAGTACCCACTTCCTGCTTTCACACCATACCCCTTGATCCCCCGAGTAGTAAGGACTTCATCTAACTCCCTTTTGAATATATTTAGTGAATTGGCCTCAACTACTTCCTGTGGTAGAGAATTCCACAGGTTCACCACTCTCTGGGTGAAGAAGTTTCTCCTTATCTCGGTCCTAAATGGCTTACCCCTTATCCTTAGACTGTGACCCCTGGTTCTGGACTTCCCCAACATTGGGAACATTCTTCCTGCATCCAACCTGTCCAAACCCGTCAGAATTTTAAACGTTTCTATGAGGTCCCCTCTCACTCTTCTGAACTCCAGTGAATACAAGCCCAGTTGATTCAGTCTTTCTTGATAGGTCAGTCCCACCATCCCGGGAATCAGTCTGGTGAATCTTCGCTGCACTCCCTCAACAGCAAGTATGTCCTTCCTCAAGTTAGGAGACCAAAACTGTACACAATACTCCAGGTGTGGCCTCACCAAGGCCCTGTACAACTGTAGCAACACCTCCCTGCCCCTGTACTCAAATCCCCTCGCTATGAAGGCCAACATGCCATTTGCTTTCTTAACCGCCTGCTGTACCTGCATGCCAACCTTCAATGACTGATGTACCATGACACCCAGGTCTCGTTGCACCTTCCCTTTTCCTAATCTGTCACCATTCAGATAATAGTCTGTCTCTCTGTTTTTACCACCAAAGTGGATAACCTCACATTTATCCACATTATACTTCATCTGCCACGCATTTGTCCACTCACCTAACCTATCCAATTGGACAGGAATTGCATGCATACACATGACTTTTAATGAGATAGATGGATAAAGTTATTGTCTCCAAGAGTCAAGTGTTCATGATTCATTTAGTGTATCTGGACAGTTCGCATACTGCAGTGACTTCCACTCCCTGGTTCCATGCTGCAGTGTGTTTTTGACATTATCATGCTCCTCATATACTGCAGGTAACTTATAATAAGCCATTTCTCATTTCTTCACCAAGAGAGAGAACTCTTCTAACATGACATATCCACGTGGTCTGATGACAATTTTCTTTATTACCTCTCAGGAGAATCCCTGCAGTAAAGCCTAGGCTTAAATAGTTAGCAACTACAGCTGCTGAATTTCAAATTGTAGTAATGGATCACTTTGCTCATTGAAACTGATGGGAAGTGGCACCACGCTGGAGAGGTGCTGAGATAACTGACGTGGCACCGTTACATTCTGGGGAATCAGCGGGCAGTAGGAATCTTTGGAGGAATCATAAAAACAATTGTATTCTCCTTCCATAAAATGAGGTAGAGAATTGGAGGAGGCTTTTTCCCAGACGGCAGCCGTGGATTTACTGCTGCCTTTTATCAGTCGTGAATCCATTTTGACCTGAATATTAAGGTAATAAAGGGAAAGTGCAAATGCTGGAAATCAGACCTAAAACAGATTTGCATGGCAGGTTAATCAGTATCTGAGGGATAGAGAGAGACAGATTACAATTTCACTGGGGGTCTGCATCAGGATTTCATCAGATACTCAACTAAATTTAATTCTCAAACTGCTCACTTTCCAAAGTCAAACGGTCCACATGAAACCAGTGAAGATAGTTCTAAATCGGCAATGAGGAAGATATTTACACCTCTTCTCGACTCACTTTTTGTTTCTTTACTTGTCCCATTGCCATCCCCTTTTTGCTTTGTACCTTTTGCCTCTCTAATCTCTCCTACCTTCCACCCTATCACAGACCTGGCCTTTTGTTCTATCCTCCCCTGCCCCCCTTTCCCTGCCTCTGCACTTGCTTAAAACATTGTTATATCTCTAACTTTTCCAGTTCTGACGAGAGGTCATCGACCTGAAACCTTAACTCTGGTTCTCTCTCCACAGATGCTGCCTGACCCGCTGAGCATTTCCAGCACGTCCTGTTTTTATTTCAGAGTTCCACATCCGCAGTATTTTGCTTTTGCACTTGGAAGATCTTGCTTCCTGCAAGCCTGTCGGGACCTGGCTGCTTCACCTCTGAGAACTGTTGCAGTTGACAGTCCAACACATTTCCATTTTTATAGCCATGACAAAGGAGAAAAAAATCTTGCAAAATTTGCAAAACCACCAAACTTGCAGACAGCCCTTTATCTCAGCGATTCACTGAGAACAAACAGGGGGCACTGCTGCAATAATAAATAATTCCAACAATACGTTTATTCTGACTTGTGTTTGAGTGGTAGCCAATAAAGTGGAAAAAAAGAATGGAAAAAACAAATTACAGCAATTTGGGCCCTTGCCAGAAACACAGTACCTCTGAACTACCGGGAAATTAATTTCTATGGAGATTTACGGCATTGTAATATAAATACATATTTTAGAGACAATTTTCATGCAAACTGTTGTTATGCTTTAAAACCTCTGAGAACACGGGCTACAATTTACAATCTATCTCTCCGTGATGGGCCAACGCACTGACACTCATTCAAGTTTTAGAATCTATGGTCCCGATATTGGTGGCCTTACCGCCCGCTGCCGCCCGCTGCCGCCCGCTGCCGCCCGCTGCCGCCCACTGCCGCCCGCTGCCGCCCACTGCCGCCTGCTGCCGCCCGCTGCCGCCCGCTGCCGCCCACTGCCATGCGCTGCCGCCCACTGCCGCCCACTGCCGCCTGCTGCCGCCCGCTGCCGCCCGCTGCCGCCCACTGCCACGCGCTGCCGCCCGCTGCCGCCCACTGCCATGCGCTGCCGCCCACTGCCGCCCACTGCCATGCGCTGCCGGCCACTGCCGCCTGCTGCCGCCCGCTGCCGCCCACTGCCGCCCGCTGCCGCCCGCTGCCGCCCGCTGCCGCCCACTGCCGCCCGCTGCCGCCCACTGCCATGCGCTGCCGCCCGCTGCCGCCCACTGCCATGCGCTGCCGCCCGCTGCCGCCCACTGCCGCCCACTGCCACCCACTGCCGCCCGCTGCCGCCCACTGCCGCCCACTGCCGCCCGCTGCCGCCCGCTGCCGCCCGCTGCCGCCCACTGCCATGCGCTGCCGCCCACTGCCGCCCACTGCCACGCGCTGCCGCCCACTGCCACGCGCTGCCGCCCACTGCCGCCCGCTGCCGCCCACTGCCACGCGCTGCCGCCCGCTGCCGCCCACTGCCGCCTGCTGCTGCCGAGTTTTCCTGCTGTTTTCCTCTCCTCGACATTTTCCTCTTGGGCTGGAGCGGGGGGGAGGGGAGTACCGCTGGGAACCGCCCGCTGACGTCCTCTGGTGGCCAAGTCGCGTAAGTGTCCTCCCGCCCACCGAGATGCCAGATTGGTGCAGGTGGGAGTTGGCGCCAGCAGGGAGAAGGACCGCTGCCTAGAGGCTGCTCTTACCCCGACGGTAGGTATGAAGACCTGCAAAAGAAGTGTTGTGTATGTAGGCACCTTTAGTAATGACTCCAGGAGGCAGGGTATGGTGCTTACACTCTGCAGACCTACAGTCTTTTATTCCCGCTCCTGAGCTATGGACAAACAACAAGCTGTGAGTTCCCTTTTGTACTGGGTTTCCTGCCGTGTGCAGGTAACCCCTGGGTCTCCAGCAACAGCACCCTCTAGTGTACCGGTAAGGTGTGCACAGTACAAGGGTACATTCAATGTTGCATACAGTGTTACAGACATCACACAGTAAACAGGCATGCATACACAACAAGAAGGTTAGTCAACATCTTTAAAAAAACATTTTTACAGAGACTAACCTGGATGGGGTCCCATGAAGGTGCTCTGGTGATTTAAAAAAAATGTTGTAATGTTTTTACTTTCCAGATCTTCCACCCTCCCTGAACCTGACTCCATCCTCAGTGGCACTTGGGCGGCAAGCTCCTTTGCCGCCGAGATTGAGAGCTCCCGCCCGCTGCCGCCCAGATTGATGGCGTAAGCCGTTATTTTGCCGCCGGGCAGTACTGCCACCTCTTTTAGAGGAATCTTTCAGGCAAAGTACCTCCCAGTCTCTCGGCGGCCATCAGTGGTTCTTTGGGCAGCAAATGGGTGGGCCTTGTGGCTCATGAAAACCTGGGGCCTATGATTGGAAATTTGCACTCCCATCATCCGATTATACTGGTGTATAGTTTTGAGAGCATCTGGTATCTTTGGTGCATGAACATGAGTGAATCCATCAATTGGGGTTCAGGAATACTTCAGGCCAACTTTTAATAACTTTAAGGGGACAATACCTTTCTGATAAAATTAACATCAGACTTTTGGAACGGCAGGATTGTCAAAAATATTGGGTATCGGTTTTACCACATAAATGCCTTCTTCTTCTTAGGCAGTCCCCCAGAGTCGAGGATGACTTGCTTCCACACTAAAAATGAGTTCTCAGGTGACTGAAGAGTCCGATGCGGGACCGACAGTCTCTGTCACAGGTGGGGCAGACGATGGTTGGAAGAACAGGTGGATGAGGTGCTTGGGTTGCCATGCGCTCCTTCCGCTGTTTGCGCTTGGCCTTCGCTTGCTTCCGGCGAAGAGACGCGAGGTATCCGATGCCTTCCCACATGCTTCTCCTCCACTTAGGGCGGTCTTGGGCCAGGGATTCCCAGGTGCCAGTGGGGATGTTGCACTTTTTCAAGGAGGCTTTGAGGGTGTCCTTGAAGCATTTCCTCTGCCCACCTGGGGCTCGCTTGCCGTGTTGGAGCTCCGAGTAGAGCGCTTGTTTAAGGAGTCTCGTATTGGGCATGTGGACAATGTGGCCCGTCCATCGGGGCTGATCGAACCACATATAGTAACACCTTCTTACGCTATAGTTGGATTTGTCATTGCATCATTTGTGAGCTTTTGGAAGAAGAATAGATGAACTATAAATGTGAGAAATCAGATGAGTTTTGTCTTTATTGAACTGGAGGAATTTTAAACCATAGCAGGGACTGAGACACCAGGATGTTTCTGGGCCTTTAAAGTTATTAACAATTGGCCGTATGCAAGATAGAGCTTTGAGACCTTGAACCCCCAATTGATGGATTTGCTCAAGTTAATGCACCAAAGATATCAACTGCTCCCCAAACCATAGACGCGCATAATCTGACGATGGGAGTTCAAAGTTCAGCTCTTCAAGTCCAGATGTGGAAGGTGTGTCAGTGTGTTGGCTCATCACAGAGTGGTAGATTGCGAATAGTTGCAATTAAGATGCTTTATCAGTGGCAGAGATGGAAAATAAACGGACCAATCAGCAAACAAAACTGTTTGCATCCCAAAATGCCAATCACACAGTTAATTTTTCTTCTCAAACCGGGGTCTCCTAACTGTAACCATGGGCCACATGTGACCAATCTCACCCCCCAGCCCCTCCCCCCATGCCCCAGCAATATGACCCTTGAAGTCTAGGCAACTCTGTCCTATTGATGCTTATATTTACTGGTCTGATCTGCTTGAATTCCGTGGGCCTCGGAGTTTGGGGAAAGCTTTATGCACGATTGTCTCATAAGTGGGCGGGCGGGGGGGTGAAGAAGGTTTGAACATGTTTCCACTGTCTAATAGGTTTAAAAATCTGTTTGAAATCAGGTACAAGAGGCAGCTGTTACCTCTTCAAAGTCTAGTTTGATTGACAGTTCTACACCCTGAGGCCTCCTGACATATATGAACCACAGCCTTTAGCCAGTTACGTATTTCATGTGATTCAACTAGACTCTGAAGAACACAAGAAATAGGAGCAGGAGTAGGCCATTTTGCCCCTCGAGTTTGCTCCGCTATTTAATAAGATCATGGCTGATCTAATCATGGAATCAGTTCCACTTCCCTGCCCGCTCCCCATAACCCTTTATTCCCTTGTCGCTCAAAAATCTGTCTATCTCCGCCTTAAATATATTCTGAAGGGATAACAGAAGGGTGCTTAGAGCGCACATATGGTCTATAATGTCAGCTAAATAATTCTGATGAAAAGATTCCAAGAATCTTGAAACAATTCCATATGTTCGATTCCAAAAACAGATTTCAGTAAGTATGAAATTTAAGTACTTTATTATGGTCTCATCTGCTGTCGTCTTATCTTGCTTCTATGTAATCTAAATTCTTATTATAAATTACGTAGAGAAGATGTTTCCACTTGTGCGGAGTCCAAAACTAGGGGCCTTAAATATAAAATAGACACTAATAAATCCAATAAAGACTTCAGGAGAAACTTCTTTACCGAGAACATAAGAACATAAGAAACAGGAGCAGGAGGAGGCCATATGGCCCCGAATGTGGAACTCGTAACCAGAAGGATTAGGTGAAGCGAATAGCATAGATGCCTTTAAGAGGAAGCTAGATAAGCACATGAGGGAGAAAGGAATAGAAGGATATGTTGATAGGGTTAGATGTAGAAGAGAGGGAGGAGGCTCGTGTGGATCATAAATACCAGAACAGACCAGTGGGCTGAATGGCCTGTTCCTGTGCTGTAAATTCAATGTAGTTCTATACAACAGTGGAAACTTCATAAATCAGAGCACCAGGGCCTGTTAGAATCGGCAAGTTGGGACAGAGTAACAGACATATGCAAATTAATGGGTACACAGAGTTAAGTTTTATACGTGGTGCCCCAATGCTCCATGTTAGGCACCATGTGACCCATGAAGTTAAAAAGGTTGGGCACTCTCGTTCTAAAGCTCGTTAAATGAAATTTATTTTCTGCTGTAGATAAACTGTAGTATGTATTTTTCCCACAATATTGTCCAATTAGTCTACTTCCCTCAATGTGGAAATCTGAAATCAGCCAAGTGAAAACTAATCTCCAGCTTATTCATTGTTGCAAATCCCTCAATTAGTATTATCAAAGATCAAGCTGTACCTGCAACGGGAGCAATGTTAGAAAATAAAGATGATAATTAAGAACCACCTAGTCCGCCGTCTCGGGATTTCCCTCAGGAAGGAGGGGAAAACTAGCAGCACAAGGTTGCACATGGGGAACTTTGTGTATTCATGTCTTTGTGCGCCCATGCATTAGGTGACATACAACAGGATGTAGCCAAAGCTAACTGTAATGAGGGCAGATATCGCAAGCAATTTACCGCAATGCTTGCTAAGAGCACAGAAAGTCAGAACATTTAAAAACGTAAACAAGCTTTCCCAAGTCTCAACACAAGCTCCAGCAAGACTGGTTAAGATAAAATAACAAGCTAGCAACCAAAGCTGTCTAGGTTTCTATCCTTTTGCGTCTCTGCCAAACTAATCCTGGGTCTTTAGGGGTTCCATTGAGAGCGGTAAAAATATGTTGATTTATGTTGAAGGAGCATGGAGAAGTGCATGAAGGAGTCATGGGCAGAATAATTAATTTGACAGATAACAGACATTTTAATTCGAAATACTTTACTCTTTAAGAACAAGGGTACTTGGCTCTGCTGAAGCAGCTTTAATGTTTCTTTACTCTGCAAAGAGAATCATATAACACAATATCCAAATACCTAATTCCATTCTACAGTGAAATGAAAAGCTATTTCTTCATGCAAACTTCAAATGATATTAAATCCTGAAGGAGTCATTTCCCTTGTAAGAAATGCTTTTAGAATCGGGCTGTTTTTTACCACAATTCAGCTCTTTCTAAACTCACTGGCCTGGATTAGGTTTTCAATGCCTCCTCAGGAAAAGCTTCATGTTAGCTCAGTGTGAAGTCCTGTCCCCTCAATACAGGTTCACACGAGGCATGTAGTGAAGTCAAGGTCACTCTGGACCTGCACCTTTATTTCACAGCTCTGGAATGCTGCACTTGCCTGAGACTGTCCTTATATACCTGTCTCTTGCAAGTGCACCCCTGGTGGTAAGGTATGCTGGTGGTTACAGGTCATATCTTATTACAGTCATGTATAGCATGTTAGGATACAGTTATATATAATAATGTAAGATACATGACATCACCCTCTTATTGTCTTTATAGGTTCAGTCTCTCAGGTGGTCTACGCTCTCGCGTGGAGCGTCTGAGTTGTGGTTCAGTTGTTTGCCTTGGTGTCTGTTTTTCTTTGGGTGTGGTTGCTGGTATCTCGCCTGGGCTGTCTGTTTCGATTGGTGTGATTGTTGTTGACTCGCCTGGGCTGTCTGTTGGGATTGCCCTTTCCTCAGGTTGTTCCCTCTTGTCTGTCCACCAGGTGTGGTGCGAGTTCCACATTGTAGTCTGCCTCTGGTTCCGCAGTGTTGTTGGTAAATCTGCTTTTGACTTGGTCTACATGCCTCCAGCAGGTTTTGCCATTGTCCATTTGTACTACCGTAGCCTGTTTCCTTCCTTGCCCGTTACTGTCCCTGCAAGCCATTTGGGAGCCCTGCCATAGTTTAGTACAAACACTTTGTCCCCTATCTCATTCCATCTCCCCCTCGAATTTCTGTCATGGTACTCAGTCAGCTTACGGCGCTTTGCCTCAACGATTTCGTGCATGTCTGGGAGGATTAATGAGAGCCTTGTTTTTAAAGTCCTTTTCATAAACAGTTGCGCAGGGGTGATCCCAGTCAGTGAGTGCGGACGAGATCTGTATGCCAGCAGCAGTCGCGACAGGCGACCCTGCAGCGTGGGACCTTGGATTTTAAGCATGCCTTGTTTAATGATTTGCACTGCTCTTTCCGCCTGGCCGTTGGGGGCCGGCTTGAACGGTGCCGTCTTGATGTGATTTATGCCGTGGTCAATTATCAAGTCTTGGAATTCTGCGTGGTGAAGCACGGACCATTGTCACTAACCAATATGTCAGGGATTTCATGCGTTGCAAACATGGTTGCAAGGCTCTCCACAGTGGTGGAGATTGTGCTCGAGTTTAAAATGGTGCATTCGATCCACTTTGAAAATGCATCTACAACTACGAGGAACATTTTGCCCATGAATGGGCCTGCATAGTCTACGTGCACTCACGACGACAGTTTGGTAGGCCAGGGCCAGGGGCTTAGTGGAGCCTCCCTGGGGGCATTGCTGAGTTGGGCACAAATGGTGCACCTTCGGATGCAGAGCTCCAAGTCCGCGTCAATACCAGGCCACCAGACGCGGGATCTGGCTATGGCCTTCATGAGAATGATCCCTGCGTGCTCACGGTGGAGCTCCCGGACAAATGCCTCTCTGCCTCGCAGAGGCATGACTACTCAGCTGCCCCACATCAGGCAGTCTGCTTGTAGTGATAGCTCATGCATGCGCCTGTGAAAGGGTTTTAATTCCTCGGGGCAGGCAGGCATCGTGAGCCTCTGCCCAGTCACCGGTTAGGACACATCTTTTTACTAAAGATAACGAGGGGGCGCTGGCCGTCCAGGCTCTGATTTGGCGAGCCATCATGGGCGAACCTGTGGACTCAAAGGCATTGATTGCCATGACTATCTCACAGTTCTGTTCATCAGACCCTTCCGTGGTCGCCAGGAGTAGCCCGCTGAGTGCGTCAGCACAGTTGTCTGTGCCTGGTCTGTGCCTTATGGTATAGTCGTAGGATGCCAGCATGAGTGCCAACCGTTGAATTCGCGCCGAGGCATTGGCATTTATTGCCTTGCTCTCGGATAGGAGGGACGTGAGGGGCTTGTGGTCGGTTTCTAACGCGAACGTGGCCCCAAAAAGGTATTGGTGCATCTTTTTGACACCATACACGCACGCGAGCGCCTCCTTCTCTACCATTCTGTACCCGCGCTCTGTCCGCGAAAGTGACCTGGAGGCATAAGCTATGGGTTGCAATTTTCCCACACTATTGACATGTTGCAAAACGCACCCGACCCCATACGCTGACGCATCGCATGTGAGAACTAGTTTTTTACCTGGGTCAAAGAAAGTCAAAACACTGTTGGAACACAGAAGGTTGCGTGCCTTATTGAAGGTGCATTCCTGGGCGTCCCCCCAAAACCAATCGCACCCCTTCTTGAGTAGCACATGGAGAGGCTCCAGCAGCGTGCTTAAGTTCTGCATAAAGTTCCAAAGTAATTGAGTAGCCCGAGAAAGGCGTGCAGTTCTGAGACATTCCGGGGCCTGGGTGCCAGGTGAATTGCTTCTGTTTTGGACTCTGTTGGGTGGATTCCATCAGCGGCAATCCTTCTGCCCAAAAATTCAACCTCGGGTGCGAGAAACAGGCACTTGGATTTCTTGACTCGTAGGCCTACCCAATCCAACCGCTTTAGTACTTCCTCCAAATTATGGAGATGGGAGTCGGTATCCCTGCCCGTGATAAGTATGTCGTCTTGAAATACAACCGTCCCCGGGATGGACTTGAGCAGACTCTCCATGTTGCGCTGGAATATGGCAGCTGCCGACCTGATGCCGAATGGGCATCGATTGTACATGAAAAGGCCTCGATGTGTGCTGATGGTGGTGAATAGCTTGGATCCCTCGGTCAATTCTTGCGTCATATACGCAGATGTGAGGTCTAATTTTGAGAAAAGTTTACCTCCAGCCAATGTGGCAAATAAGTCCTCCGCTCTGGGCAGCAGGTACTGGTCCTGTAGGGAGACTCTGTTTATGGTAGATTTGTAGTCCCCACAAATTCGTACGGATCCATCAGGCTTCATGACTGGGACGATGGGACTTGCCCAGTCGCTAAATTCCACAGGTGATATAATGCCTTCCAGCAGAAGCCTGCCTAGTTCGTGTTCAATCTTTTCCCTCATCACATAGGGTACAGCTCTGGCCTTGTGATGGACCGGTCTAGCATCCTGTGTGATGTAGATTTTGATTTTGGCCCCTTTGAAAGTGCCCACACCTGGCTGAAAGAGATGTTCAAATCGCTTTATAACTGTCGAGCAGGAGGTCCGTTCCTCTAATGACATGGCATGGACATCATCCCATTTCCAGTTTAGTTTTGCCAGCCAGCTTCTCCCCAGCAGTGCTGGGGGATCTCCGGGGACAATCCACAGGGGAAGTCGGTTCACTGTCCCTTTGTGTGTGACAGAGAGCATGGCGCTGCCGAGGACTGGTATCATTTCTTTGGTATAGGTTCTTAGTTTGGTGTCGACCCTTGTGGGTTTTGGTCTGTCTCTTTATGCGGCCACAGTTGTTCAAATTGTTGAGCGCCCATGAGAGATTGACACGCTCCCGTATCCAGCTCCATGTTGACAGTTATCCCGTTGAGTAGGATCCTCATCATTATAGGAGGCGTCCTGTTGTAGGAGCAGCGGCCATTGATCATGTCGACCCGCTGTACATCGGTGTCCCGGGTACTGTCCCCACCATCTTCTGGTCCGCTTTCCGACCCATTTGATTCGTATACCAGCCGAGCTGCCTTTTTTTTGCACCTGCGGGCCAAATGCCCTGTATATTCACAATTTCTGCAAACAGCCTGCTGAAATCAACATTCCCTTGATGAGTGCCCACCCCCACACCTCCAGCACAGACCTGTTCCATTGTTCAAAGTGTTTCCAAAGAATGAGCTGCGTCTGGCTGATCTCTCTTGAGCTTCTCTCAGTTTGTAGTTGATTGCTCGCATTGTGGGTTGATGAGGTGTGAATGGCCGTTCCTGTGGCCCTTGATGGCTTCTGCCTGCTGTCAAGAGCCTGTTCTCCCGGTTTTGTCTGTGTGTGGGGGTAGCAGCTTGTTTAGTGCTGTGAACTCCTTGTTCCAATATTTCGCTAGTTGTGGTACCTGCATTGTAAATCAACCTTGTTTCTTCTTCCCCTACCAAGAATGTCTGTGCAACCAGAGCTGCTGCCTCTAAGGTCAGGTTCTTGGTCTCTATGAGCTTTCGGAATATGCCTGCGTGGCCTATTCCTTCAATGAAAAAGTCTCTCAGCATTTCTCTCCTCAGTTCATCGGAGAACTCACATAAACTAGCTAACCTCCGAAGTTCCGCCACGAAGTCGGGTATGCTCTGGCCCACACAGCGTCTGTAGTTGTAGAACCTGTGTCTGGCCATGTGTCGGCTGCTCGCTGGCTTCAGGTGGTCTCTTACCTGTGTGCTCAGTTCTTCAAACGACTTGCTTGCTGGTTTTTCGGGTGCCAACAGATCCTTCATTAAAGCGTATGTTTTCGAGCCACAGCTGGTCAAGAGATGGGCTCTTCTCTTGTCTGCCTTATCATCACCTAACCAGTCTTTGGTTACAAAGCTTTGCTGGAGCCTTTCTATAAAGTCCTCCCAATTGTCTCCAGCATTGTACTTTTCATCTAATCCGTTGTTCGCCATTCTGTGGATTCTGTAATCCCGTAACTCGTCGCCACTGTAAAGTCCTGTCCCCTCAGTACAGATTCACACGAGGCATGTAGTGAAGACAAGGTCACTCTGGACCTGCACCTTTATTTCACAGCTCTGGAATGCTGCACTTGCCTGAGACCTGTCCTAAGATACCTGTCTCTTGCAAGTGCATCCCTGGTGGTAAGGTATGCTGGTGGTTACAGGTCATATCTTATTACAGTCATGTATAGCATGTTAGGATACAGTTATATATAATAATGTAAGATACATGACATCTTTAAGAACAAGGGTGCTTGGCTCTGCTGAAGCAGCTTTAATGTTTCTTTACTCTGCAAAGAGAATCATATAAATGTAAATGTGTAGAACTATTTACAACACAATATCCAAATACCTAATTCCATTCTACAGTGAAATGAAAAGCTATTTCTTCATGCAAACTTCAAATTATATTAAATCCTGAAGGACTCATTTTCCTTGTAAGAAATGCTTTTACAATCGGGCTGTTTTTAACCACAATTCTGCTCTTTCTAATCTCGCTGGCCTGTATCAGGTTTTCAATGCCTCCTCAGGAAAAGCTTCATGTTAGCTCAGTTTACTTTAACCATTGTTCCTCTTATCATTTGTCAAATGCATTCAAATCAATCGGCCATTCCATATCAGCTAAAGTGTCATTGGATTATTCACTACTGGAAAAACAATCACGTTCTGACAACAGTGTTCTTATTATATTCACTGCTGGCTTAAAGCTCACATGTTTTCACAGTGACAGTCTTGTCAACTACAGACATTCGAGGCCAACCAACCAGATATCTCACTGGATTTCAGCAGATTATTTGTTTTCGACAGCGGCTTGACTTCAAGTCAAGGAGCCAGTGCTAGGGAGATTCACTGACCCTTGACTTTGTTCAGGAAACCATTTCGAAAGCTTGGTCCAGGCAATTCTTCATACAGATCCTGTGGAATTTTGCTCATTTCAGAGGAAAGGGCAATTGCACCAAAAGGTAAGTACTGTCACCAGAGGAAACTGTGATGTCCACACCAGTGAAGCACGATTTGATTTTTGTTTGGATCAATGAGGCTTGACAAGGCAGATTTAAAAAAAAAAATTGCACTGTGCTGCATGGGGCCATTGGGTGTTTTATACGATACATATTATTGGACCAAAAATGCTTGAGTTACAATAGGTTTAATGATCTCAAAGAACTTTTTTCATATATAAGAAATGGAAAGGAACACAAAAAGCAGCTATGCTGTTTTTTTGGTGGAAAATTCTAGTATTCTGTAAAAAAGAAATTTGCATTTACATCCACAGCTTATCACTCCTCCCTGCTTTTTTTTGACTACTGCCACGGGATCTTGCACAGGCATTCAAGACCTTAGTTTAATATCTTTTGAGAAGGACCTCAGTCCTGACAGTGCTGCATTCCCCAGTGTTGTATTGAAGTGTCAGTTTAAATTATCTGCTTGTACTGGACTGAAGTTTAAAGCCATGGCCTTTTGACTCAAAGCTGAAAGTGTTGCCAAGTGAGCCAAGTTGACAAAGAGTTGCTGCATGTCACAAGAGATATCCACTGAACGCCAATGTTGCTGTCAGGAGCCTTAGCCCTTGACTGTAGAAGTTCAAGCACACAGTTAACCACTGCTTCCTGAACATGATTGCTGGGGCAAGGATCCGGCTACAGATCTTCTGTAACTTGATCACTGCTGCAAGTCTTTCTGACTTCTCATCAACAACAGGATCAAACGCAGAAGAAACCTGTCTCTTATTACAGTTACTTCTTTCTGTAACTTTCTACTATATCAGCTAATGTTTAAAAAAAGGACATTTGTGGTGTACACAGTAAATGTGCAAAGGTTTTTTTTTGAAATAAGCAATTTTCTGGGATTTAAAGTATTAAAAAAAATCACTTTAGCCAAAACTTAAAGGTGCATTCAACTTGGCAACGTTCATCTTTTAAAATCAGTAGGCCATGGGTTCAAGTCCCACTCCGGCACTTGAGCACACAATCCAGGCTGGCACTCCAGTATTGTACTGAGGGATGCTGCATTGTGGCAGGTAATGTTAATCTTTAAGATAAGCCATTAAAGTGAAGTCTTATTTGTTTGTTATTCTGGGTTCTGATGGACATTAAAAATTCTGTGGCATTACGGGGTATGGTAGCATAATGGTTAGGTTAGTGGACTAGTAATCCAGAGGTCTGGAGTAATGATCTGGAGACAGTTTAAATCCCATCACAGCAGCTGGGGAAGTTAAATTCAGTTAATAAATCTGGAATAAAAAGCTAGTATCAGTAATGGTAACCATGTAACAACCGGATTGTTGTAAAAACCCAACTGCTTCTCCAACGTCCTTGAGGGAGGAAATCTGCTGTCCTTACCTCGTCTGGGACATATGTGACTCCAAACCCACAGCAATGTGGTTGGCTCTTAACTGCCCTCTGAAACGTCCAAGTAAACCACTCAGTTAAAGGCAATTATGGCTGGGCAATAAATGCTGGCCTTGCCAGCGATGCCCAAATCCCATGAATTAATAAAACAATATTTTGAGGGACAGAGATTTCACCTGGTGTCATGGCCAACATTCCTCCAAAAACAGATCAAGTGCTGTTTGCAGGACCTTGCTGAGCTAATGTTGACTGCTGTAATTGCTACATACAACAGTCACCCCACTTCAACTTAATTCATCATATATGAAGGGCCTAGGAGACAGACATTTTTTTTAAAAGGACACTGCAAGATACTCCTCACATGTCATTCCCTGTAACATACCCTGAAAGATAGATCTGTGAAAGTGTCCTGAACTATGTTTTCCTGTGTTCCCCTGGACTGTGTTTTACTCTGTTCCCCTGGCCTGTGTTTCACTGTGTTCCCCTGGGCCTGTGTTTTACTCTGTTCCCCCAGCCTGTGTTTTCCTGTGTTCCCCTGGACTATGTTTTCCTGTGTTCCCCTGGCCTGTGTTTCACTGTGTTCCCCTGGACTGTGTTTCACTGTATTCCCCTGGCCTGTGTTTTATTCTGTTCCCCTGGCCTGTGTTTTCCTGTGTTCCCCTGGACTATGTTTTCCTGTGTTCCCCTGGCCTGTGTTTTACTCTGTTTCCCTGGCCTGTGTTTCACTCTGTTCCCCTGGACTATGTTTTCCTGTGTTCCCCTGGCCTGTGTTTTCCTGTGTTCCCCTGGCCTGTGTTTCATGGTGTTCCCCTGGTCTGTGTTTGCTGTGCTGTGGAAAGCACTGCTCCAGCTCGCTGTGACTGGGAGCACTCCATTGCTTCTCCCTCATTCGGTGCCTTCTGGTTAGTAGCCCACAGTGATGAAGCTGCAGATAGGCAATCTGTGATGATGCGATACAGCTTTCTGCAGAATTGTGACTCAGGAACAAAATGTTTCCTTTAGAAATAAAGAACAATACGATGAACAAAATAGACAATAATATCCATTACCACCACAAATAAACTAGAATGTATACATATCAAACTGAAGTTTCTGTCTTTTTTTGCACCTTTTAAATGATTGATTCACTTTCTGCCTCCTTTTTTTCTAATTCTTCTATCCAATTTCATCCCCTCTTTATTCTCTAATTAATGGTGTTTATTGTTGATGTTGCAGGAGAAGTTATTTGTTTGACTGCTATATCAATAAAAATGGATCCAGATGGGAGACTGTAACCAAAGTATTTAGTTGTGAAAAGCTTCTGATTTTAAAAGACTGGTCAAATATTTTACTACTAAGCAGGTCATTTTGTTAATATCTCCCAACTGCAGCTTTTTTATTGGTACACCCACACAACACTCCAGAAAAGAACGGCATTATCTTGCAGACGTTCATTATCTTTCAGCCCACCAGGGGCAGGAGCCACTAGTGGTTTAACTGCGATCTACTGCAAATAATTATTAATGAGGCATCGCTTCCCTAAGGTCCTAATGCTATCTGAGTTTAGTAACATTTTAATGTGTTTTGCAATTTATATTCCCTGGTTTAAAAGTTGCTTACAGCAGAAGCTTTAATTACAAAAAAAACCACAAATGGTAATGGGTTTATTTGAGAGGCTACGGAGGAAAATAAATTGTTCCCAGCTATGGCTTTGCAGAATGTACTGTTTTAATGCTCGCTGTCATTATCAATGAAACAGATTATTTCTGATCAAAAGCATGCCCCTGCTTTAAACAAGATGAATTTATAATGTGTGTGAATTGTGGAAAAAAGGCACCAAATAGGTGAGCAGCCATGGGTGTGTATTTTACATTTCATTGTACAAACTGCATGCTTTATTTTCTTAGATGATTGTATCAGCACTAAGCAGGTCAACCAAGTTTGCCTGAGATTTGTGGGATGGTAGTTTATGAATTATTCCAGTGCACTGCAAAGGGACAACACTTGCTCATGGTTCGGATGATCCAACTCCATTACTTTTCCATGTTGTGTATTTCTGATGAAGAGCTTCACACAGTGATATTAAATAAAGGAGCTGTTTCTGCAATTAGATTTTCCAAAAAAAAAATCACAGTTTTGGTTAACAGTTATGTGGCCGTGCTCAAAATCTCTATAACTAACCTATGGTGCTCACCATCATTACTGGCACAAACACTACAAGTAAAATGGAAAAGTACGAGTAGCCTGTTGGTATATTGTGTCAAGGTACCAATAAAATATTGTACAGATTGGTAGAGCTCATGCTTGTCCCGCCAATAAACCTGTCAGAAAGCCGCGATTTCGCCAACGGGTGCGAGTTGGGTGCGGGCAGTATCGGTGATGTGTGGGGAACATGCTCCCGGCTCCAGCCCGCCCTCTCACAGCAATCTTCCATTGATAGGGCTTGTTAAGCCCGCCCTGCGGGGTTCCCAGCCAAGTAACAGGAAGCGGGTCTGATGACGTCATCTGATGACGCGTCATCAGCCATTTCCTTAAAGGGACCCATGACCAACTTTTTTCTGACTGTTCTTCTGTCAGTGTTCTGCAGCATTGAGTTGCTACACTATCGGAGGTGCCGTCTTTCAGATGAGACATTAAACCGAGGCCGCGTCTGCCCTCTCAGGTTTTCGTAAAAGATCCCATGCCACTATTTCGAAGAAGAGCTGGGGCGTTATCCCCGGTGTCCTGGCCAATATTTATCCCTCAATCAACATAACAAAAACAGATTATCTTTTTAATATCACATTGCTGTATGTGGGATCTTGCTGTGTTCAAATTGGCTGCCACGTTATCCACATTACAACAGTGGCTACACTCCAAAATTACTTCATTGGCTGTAAAGTACTTTGAGACGTCTGGTGGTCGTGAAAGGCGCTATATAAATGCAAGTCTTTTCTTTTTTTTATTCTGCCAGCTGTAGTGAAGACACAAAATTATTACCATTTAAAAAAAGGCAGAATGCTGAAAGTACTTGAAGACCACTATTTCTGATTTAACATTTCTATGTAATCCACGCACAGGACAGAAATGGGGGTTTAAAGATGGAATTAAATTTGAAGCTAATCTCTTTGGACATGTCCAACTCCAAGTAACACGTTAATTTTACACTTGTTGTTGATGGTGTACATTAACTTTTGTGCACACTTATGGTGCCGTACAATTTTGAACTCATATTTACCTTAATCAAAATTCTTTGAAAGTAGATACAAGAAATGTATGCTAAAAGCAGCAAGTGTAAAATTAACGTGTTACTTGGAGTTGGACATGGTCAAAGAAATTAGCTTCAAATTTAATTCCATCTTTAAACCCCCATTTCTGTCCTGTGCATGGATTACATAGAAATGTGGTGCTTGTTCTCTCGAGGATCCAAGTCGTGTCAGTTGCAGTTAAGGTCGACACCCAGGTGCTTTCAAACTGCAACTGATGATCCTGCTGGGAATAGTCTGTACTCAGCGCATTAATGTTTAAACAAATCACTTCTGCAATTGTTAGCAGGGCTGAAAAATACATCAATTTCTCACACACACCAGACAAGAGCTACAGTAAGCCACCTTTGGAACTGTAGGGCTCGCTAGGTTCCATGGGCTATTGAGTTTGCCTATACTGGTGTTTATATACCTGGCTCTCTACTTACAGTCACAGGAGACATTATAGAAAATCATAACATAAGAACATAAGAAATAGGAGCAGGAGTAGGCCATATGGCCCCTCGAGCCTGCTCCACCATTTAATACGATCATGGCTGATCTGATCATGGACTCAGGTCCACTTCCTTACCTGCTCTCCATAACCCTTTTTTCCCTTATGGTTTAAGAAAATGTCTATTTCTGTCTTAAATTTATTCAATGTCCCAGCTGCCACAGCTCTCTGAGGCAGCGAATTCCATAGATTTCTCATCTCAGTTTTAAATGGGTGGCCCCTTATTCTAAGATCATGCCCTCTAGTTCTAGTTTCCCCCATCAGTGGAAACAGCCTCTCTGCATCCACCTTGTCAAGCCCCCTCATAATCTTATACGTTTCGATAAGATCACATCTCATTCTTCTGAATTCCAATGAGTAGGCCCAACCTACTCAACCTTTCCTCATAAGTCAACCCCATTTAACTCCAGAATCAACCTAATGAACTGCCTCCAAAGCAAGTATATCCTTTCGTAAATATGGAAACCAAAACTGCACACGGTATTCCAGGTGCGGCCTCACCAATACCTTGTATAACTGTAGCAAGACTTCCTTGCTTTTATACTCCATCCCTTTTGCAATAAAGGCCAAGATTCCATTAGCCTTCCTGATCACTTGCTGTACCTGCATACTAACCTTTTGTGTTTCATGCACAAGTACCTCCAGGTCCCGCTGTACTGCAGCACTTTGCAATCTTTCTCCATTTAAATAATAACTTGCTCTTTGATTTTTTTTCTGCCAAAGTGCATGACCTCACACTTTCCAACACAGAATGATACAGTACAGGAGACCATTCGGCTTATCATGCCTGTGCCGGCACTTTGAAAGAGCTATACAATTAGTCACACTCCCTTGCTCTTTCCCCAAAGCTCTGCAAAAGTTTCCTTTTCATGTATTTATCCAATTCCTTTTTGAAATTATTGAATCTGCTCCCACCACCCTTTTAGGCAGTGCATTGCAGATCACAACTACTCGCTGCGGTAAAAAGAGCTCATCTCCCCCCTCGTTCTTTTGCCAATTATCTTAAATCTCTGTACATAAATTTATAAATAAACATTGTTCTATAAATTTGGATGTGGACTTTGAGGTTAAGCTCCACATTACGAATATAGTGCATACACTCACTTCACAAGTTTACTAACGGGGAGTAAAGCTGCAGTTGGCTACTGGATGAAAATTAGAGCCAGGAAACTCATTTTATAAAGTGTGGAATCAGTGGCGATATGCATGCCAAATAATACATACTTTTCACTGTAGGTGATGGTGGCTATGTTTACCCCTGACTCAAGCCCCAAGTTCCTTGTAATGGATGCTCACAGGTTTGTCGAGCTGTTGCGGGCAGCTCTTGTACATTCTCCACGTTGCTATCCTCATCTGCCGTCTGGACACGCCATGGCGCACCATCTTGCCGTCCGGAAGAGGCAGGGGTCCCCGATGGAGTACACTCTACGCAGGAGTCCTCCCACTATTTATCAGGGACTTGGCTTGGAGGGTGGTGCATGGAGCAGTCCCGTGCAATAAATTTTTAAGTCGGTTCACGGGCTCCCAGGCCGCCTGCAATTTCTGTGGTCTAGAAGAGTCCGTGTTCCACGTTTTTATCGAATGTACGAGGTTGCAGCCCCTGTTCCACATTTTAAAGGGGCTGCTCCTCAATTTCTGGCTGCACTTCAGTCCCACACTCCTGATCTTTGGACACCCTGTGCGGAGGGGAGCGGGTAGGTCCGAGGGCTTCCTCGTAGGACTGCTCCTGGGCACGGCCAAGGGTGCCATCAGCCGGTCCAGGCAGCGGGCGGTCGAGGGGGTCGTTCAGCCTGACTGCCTGCCTCTCTTCCGTGCTTACATCCGGGCCAGTGTGTCCCTAGAGATGGAACACGCGGTGTCCACCGGTACGCTCGCGGCCTTCCGCGAGAGGTGGGCGCCGGAGGGACTGGAGTGCATTATAACCCCCGGCAACCAAATTTTAATTTGATTTTATATGTTTTAAAGTCTAAATTATTTTAAATGCCGGTTTTAGTGTCCCCCTCCCCTTTTATAGGGGGCACTTGGAAAGAATTATGACTTTAGTGCCCAAAAAAACCCCCCAAAAAACCCCACAAAAATCACCATAAAAACAAACAAAAAAAAAGGGCACGTGAAAAGTGTTTGGAGTGTCCCCCAGATCGGGGGGCATTTGATTTAATTTATTATGTTTTCCTCAAAAGAGTTGTAGAGCTGTTGCGGGCAGCTCTTGTACATTCTCCACGTTGCCATCCTCACCTGCCGTCTGGACACGCCATGGCGCACCATCTTGCCGTCCGGAAGAGGTGAGGGTCCCTGATGGAGTACTGTCTACGCAGGAGTCCTCCCACTATTTATCGGGGACTTGGCCTGGAGGGTGGTGCACGGAGCAGTCCCGTGCAATAAATTTTTAAGTTGGTTCACGGGCTCCCAGGCCGCCTGCAATTTCTGTGGTCTAGAAGAGTCCGTGTTCCACGTTTTTATCGAATGTACGAGGTTGCAGCCCCTGTTCCACATTTTAAAGGGGCTGCTCCTCAATTTCTGGCTGCACTTCAGTCCCACACTCCTGATCTTTGGACACCCTGTGCGGAGGGGAGCGGGTAGGTCCGAGGGCTTCCTCGTAGGACTGCTCCTGGGCACGGCCAAGGGTGCCATCAGCCGGTCCAGGCAGCGGGCGGTCGAGGGGGTCGTTCAGCCTGACTGCCTGCCTCTCTTCCGTGCTTACATCCGGGCCAGTGTGTCCCTAGAGATGGAACACGCGGTGTCCACCGGTACGCTCGCGGCCTTCCGCGAGAGGTGGGCGCCGGAGGGACTGGAGTGCATTATAACCCCCGGCAACCAAATTTTAATTTGATTTTATATGTTTTAAAGTCTAAATTATTTTAAATGCCGGTTTTAGTGTCCCCCTCCCCTTTTATAGGGGGCACTTGGAAAGAATTATGACTTTAGTGCCCAAAAAAACCCCCCAAAAAACCCCACAAAAATCACCATAAAAACAAACAAAAAAAAAGGGCACGTGAAAAGTGTTTGGAGTGTCCCCCAGATCGGGGGGCATTTGATTTAATTTATTATGTTTTCCTCAAAAGAGTTGTAGAGCTGTTGCGGGCAGCTCTTGTACATTCTCCACGTTGCCATCCTCACCTGCCGTCTGGACACGCCATGGCGCACCATCTTGCCGTCCGGAAGAGGTGAGGGTCCCTGATGGAGTACTGTCTACGCAGGAGTCCTCCCACTATTTATCGGGGACTTGGCCTGGAGGGTGGTGCACGGAGCAGTCCCGTGCAATAAATTTTTAAGTTGGTTCACGGGCTCCCAGGCCGCCTGCAATTTCTGCGGTCTGGAGCAGTCCGTGTTCCACGTTTTTATCGAATGTACGAGGTTGCAGCCCCTGTTTCATTATTTAAAGGGGCTGCTCCTCAATTTCTGGCTGCACTTCAGTCCCACACTCCTGATCTTTGGGCACCCTGTGCGGAGGGGAGCGGGTAGGTCCGAGGACTGCTCCTGGGCACGGCCAAGGGGGCCATCAGCCGGTCCAGGCAGTGGGCGGTCGAGGGGGTCGTTCAGCCTTACTGCCTGCCTCTCTTCCGTGCCTACTTCCGGGCCAGGGTATCCTTAGAGATGGAGCACGCGGTGTCCACAGGTACGCTCGCGGCCTTCCGCGAGAGGTGGGCACCGGAGGGACTGGAGTGCATCATCACCCCTGGCAACCAAATTTTAATTTGATTTTATATGTTTTAAAGTTTAATTTGTTTTAATTGCCGGGTTTTAGTGTCCCCCTCCCCTTTTATAGGGGGCACTTGTAAAATTTTGATTTTAGTGCCCAAAAAACCCCCAAAAAAACCACAAAAATCACCAAAAAAACAAAAAAAAAGAGGGCAGTTAAAAGTGTCTGGAGTGTCCCCCAGATCGGGGGGCACTCGATCTAAGGTTTATTTTGTCTCCCCCCTATAGAGTTGAAGAGCTGTTGCGGGCAGCTCTTGTACATTCTCCACTTTGCTATCCTCATCTGCCGTCCGGACACGCCATGGCGCACCATCTTGCCGTCCGGAAGAGGCGGGGGTCCCCAATGGAGTACACTCTACGCAGGAGTCCTCCCACTATTTATCGGTGGCTTGGCCTGGAGGGTGGTGCACGGAGCAGTCCCGTGCAATAAATCTTTAAGCCGGTTCACGGGCTCCCAGGCCGCCTGCAATTTCTGCGGTCTGGAGGAGTCCGTGTTCCATGTTTTTATTGAATGTACGAGGTTGCAGCCCCTGTTCCATTATTTAAAGGGGCTGCTCCTCAATTTCTGGCTGCACTTCAGTCCCACACTCCTGATCTTTGGGCACCCTGTGCGGAGGGGAGCGGGTAGGTTTGAGGGCCTCCTCGTAGGACTGCTCCTGGGCACGGCCAAGGGGGCCATCAGCCGGTCCAGGCAGCGGGCAGTCGAGGGGGTCGTTCAGCCTGACTGCCTGCCTCTCTTCCGCGCCTACATCTGGGCCAGGGTGTCCCTGGAGATGGAGCACGCGGTGTCCACCGGTACGCTCACGGCCTTCCGCGAGAGGTGGGCGCCGGAGGGACTGGAGTGCATCGTCACCCCCGGCAACCAAATTTTAATTTGATTTTATATGTTTTAAAGTTTAATTTGTTTTAAATGCCGGTGTTAGTGTCCCCCTCCCCTTTTATAGGGGGCACTTGTAAATTATGGTTTTAGAGCCCAAAAAAAACCAAAAAAAACCCTACAAAAATACAAAAAAAAACAAAAAAAAAAGGGCCTTAGGAAATGTCTGGAGTGTCCCCCCGATCGGGGGGCACTCGATCTAAGGTTTATTTTGTCTCCCCCCTATAGAGTTGTCGAGCTGTTGCGGGCAGCTCTTGTACATTCTCCACGTTGCTATCCTCATCTGCCGTCCGGACACGCCATGGCGCACCATCTTGCCGTCTGGAAGAGGCGGGGGTCCCCAATGGAGTGCACTCTACGCAGGAGTCCTCCCACTATTTGTTGGGGACATGGCCTGGAGGGTGGTGCACGGAGCAGTCCCGTGCAACAAGTTTTTAAGCCGGTTCACGGGCTCCCAGGCCGCCTGCAATTTCTGTGGTCTGGAGGAGTCCGTGTTCCATGTTTTTATTGAATGCATGAGGTTGCAGCCCGATTCCATTATTTGAAGGGGGTTGCTTCTCAATTTCTGGCTGTACTTCAGTCCCACACTCCTGATCTTTGGGCACCCTGTGCGGAGGGGAGCGGGTAGGTCCGAGGACTGCTCCTGGGCACGGCCAAGGGTGCCATCAGCCGTCCAGGCAGCAGACGGTCGAGGGGGTCGTTCAGCCTGACTGCCTGCCTCTCTTCCGCGCGTACATCCGGGCCAGGGTGTCCCTATAGATGGAGAACGCGGTGTCCACCGGTACGCTCGCGGCCTTCCGCGAGAGGTGGGCACCGGAGGGACTGGAATGCATCGTTACCCCCGGCAACCAAATTTTAATTTGATTTTATATGTTTTAAAGTTTAATTTGTTTTAATTGCCGTGTTTTACTGTGTTCCCCTCCCCTTTTATAGGGGGCACTTGTAAAAATTATGATTTTAGTGCCCAAAAAACCACAAAAAAAACCTACCAAAAAATACAAAAAAAAACAAAAAAAAGGGCCTGAAGAATGCTTGGAGTATCCCCCAGATCGGGGGGGGGCACTTGATTTAATGTTTATTTTTGCCCCCAAAAAGAGTTGTAGAGCTGTTGCAGGCTGCTCTTGTACATTCTCCACGTTGCCATCCTCATCTGCCGTCCGGACACGCCATGGCGCACCATCTTGCCGTCCGGAAGAGGCAGGGAGTGCACTCTACGCGGGAGTCCTCCCACTATTTATCGGGGACTTGGCCTCAAGGGTGGTGTATGGAGCAGTCCCATGCAACAAGTTTTTAAGCCGGTTCATGGGCTCCCAGGCCGCCTGCAATTTCTGCGGTCTGGTGGAGTCCGTGTTCCATGTTTTTATTGAATGTGTGAGGTTGCAGCCCCTGTTCCATTATTTAAAGGGGGTTACTCCTCAAATTCTGGTTGCACTTCAGTCCCACACTCCTGTGCAGAGGGGAGCGGGTAGGTCTGAGGGTTTCCTTGTAGGACTGCTCCTGGGCACGGCCAAGGGGGCCATCAGCCGGTTCAGGCAGTGGGCAGTCGAGGGGGTCATTCAGCCCGATTGCCTGCCTCTCTTACGCGGTTACATCCGAACCAGGGTATCCACTGGTATGCTCGCGGCCTTCTGCGAGAGATGGGCGCCGAAGGGACTGGAGTGCATCATCACCCCCGGCAACCAAATTTTAATTTGACCATTAAAGTTTAAAGTTCAATTTGTTTAATTTGCTGGTTTTAATGCTCCCCCCCCACCTTTTTTTTAATTAGGGGGCACTTCCATAATTTGTGTTTTGGTGCCCTCAAAAAAAACCAAAGGGGCACTTGATTGAAAGTTTCTGTGTTAGTGCACCCCCCCCCCCCCTTTAATCAGGAGGCACTTGATTTAATGATTTAATTGTCCACAAAAAATATTTGTAGAGCTGTTGCATTGAAAGTGCCTTAGCCAGTCATGTGATGTTCACAAGACTCAATTAAACCCCAGTCAGTTGGGTCGAGGTTATCCACGATGCGGTATGCAATTGTGAGCCTAGTGGATGAACTGGGAATGTGTAGTGTGATTGTTAAACCTTTGTAAATAAACCAACTAATTCTTAACAGCAATGTGTTGCTATGAATTCTTAAGCAAGAACCCATGAAGCAAATACATTACAGCCCTGATCATCATACCCTCAGCCTGATTGACTTTGACGAGACCCACAGGTTCATCACATGTAGACCAGACATGTGAAAGACAAGTGTTTGTACTGCCCAGATTGATCTAACTGTGTCATGACCAGTTCACTTTTATGTCTAGAAGGTATAGGATGAGAATTAACAATGATTGCTGCACACTGACAGTTGTTGCTCAAAGACCTGGGCAGGAACTGATGACATTTCTGCTTCAAGATAAAACACAAATACTGCCCCACATAATATGATACCATTACATTACTTAATCAGGATTAGTTGTGTTATAGGGCTTAGGGTTTATTAAAAAATAAGTACCAAGCAATATCTATTGCCCTGCATTTTATTTAAAAAAATAAAAACTCTGGTACATTACACAAAGACTGAAGATGAACAAAAGACCTGGGACTACCAGCCATAACAGCGTCAGTGACAAATCTATAATCATTGCTGCCGCCAGTTTTATAAGGACCAAAACAAGTCAGGCAGTAAATGAAAAATCAATAGTACCTCCTTAAAGGTCATTTTTTTCTATCCAAAGTACAGTGGGGCTTTGGCAGACCATCAGCACTTTCACTGCTGATAGTGCTGAGCCTACTAATGTTTGTGTTTTGGAAATCAGACTCAGGCACCACTGCCACTTTGCTGTTCTGCCGCTTACGCCTAGTATCTTGTGTCTGTTATGAGTCTTGGTTTGACCTTTGTCATATTTTCCTTCATGCTGGCTGTCATCTGGCTACAGCTCTTGTGACTAGGGCCAATTAGCTGCCAGTCTATGTTTTGTCTGACAGTGAAAATACCTTTTTGTATTCCGTTCTGCGCCTCCTCGCTCCCCTTCAACCACTGACGCTGGCTCAGCCACATCCAGCAACATTATTTATCACCGTCAGTTGAGAATAAGAATGTTTTCATGTGCCTGAATGTAAGTGAGCTGTGTGTTGCAGTGCATTTTTAGCAGCCAGTAACAATCCTGTCTCTCAGTTATATCATTTTGATCCTCTTTTCATTGTTTCTCATTCACTGTTGGCAACTGTGGTGTGACATCACATTATTTTGCTGTGAATGGAAGAGCATTTTCAAGAGTCTGAAATCCTGAATTTGCTTAACAGGCCAATTCTGTAATCTGCTGCTTTTCTTGTTCTGCCTTCACTGTGGCACTGCCACTAAGCTGTGTGTCCCAGCATGGTTTGAAATCGGTCATTTAAAACAAATGTGTTCACAGGATGTGGGCGTCACTGGCAAGGCCAGCATTTATTACCCATCCCCAATTGCCCTTGAGTGGCAGTTAAGAGTGCTGTGGGTCTAGAGCCACATATAGGCCACACCAGGTAAGGACAGCAGATTTCCTTCCCTAAAGTACATTAGTGAACCAGATGGGTTTTTATGATAATTTCATGGTTAACATTACAGATATTAGTTTTTATATTTCAGATTTATTTAATTAACCAAATTTAAATTCCATAGCTGCCGTGGTGGGATTTGAACTCACGTCTCTGGATCATTCGTCCCAGCCTCTAGATTAATAATCCAGTAACATTACCACTATGCTACCATTCCCTTAAGGGGATAGAGTAATGCAATGGGCTAGACCAGTGCCCCTTTCACCTTTACACCCAGGGTCAAGTCCGGCCCTGGACATTTCCTCCTTGTTGGCTACAAAGGGGCCCAAGTGAAATAAGTATAAACAGATTGAGATGGATTATAAGTGTCAAGAGATCCATAGCACCAAACTGCTTATCAATTGGAAACTAATTTGGTGCTAATTAAGGATTCTTAGTCGGAGGGCACAAGGATGTTTGATGTGGGAGCTGGAGATGGCGCTTTGGAGCTGCAGGCATTGGTCTCTTGGGACTGGGTGGAGGGAGATTCTGGCTGCGCAGGAAATGAAGCATTCCGTTCCCACGCATTACAGTCCCTCACCCTGATGAGGGCGCTGTTGGCAATTACGGAGCAAGTTGTGAAAACTGGTGTCAGCAGCAGACAACTAACTCTGCAAAAGACAGTAACGGCAGCAGTGGATCCGGTGCCACAGAACAGTCTGCATTGCGACTTTCTCCCCTCACAAATAAAGTTACCTGACAAATTTATGCTTTTCTATTCATGTCTATGTAAATTAGTGACATGCATATTAGCCCTGCATGTGCTGCCACTGAATTTAATTGGTTTAGGTGTTTCCCCATTAGGATTAGCTGTGGATCTTCCGGATTAAGAGATTTATATGTTTTGTTAGCAGCGATACAGAGGGTAATAGTGGAGTTCTGTATCTAGGGTCAATACCCTTGGGTTCATTAGTTCATCATTGGCTAATCAGCGCCATATTTGTTGAACAAACTTGTTTAAACCTTTTTGTTTGCCGTACAAATACTGAAAAGCTCATAAAATTTATAAAGGCACAGAATAGACTTCTGTATGCAATCACTTAAATACCATGCACAATATTTTTGAAAGGTCTTCAACTTGGAACATTATGGCCGGGATTTTACGGAGGAAGGCGGGTTGGGGGGGGAGCGGGGGGCTCCGAGGCAGCTGGGAAATCCAGGAGGCCGTGATTCCCGCAGGCCCTGCTGACTTTAACGGCAGGGCCTGAAGTGCATGAGAAGCCTCGGTTTCTCGCCCGCAGCCAGCCGGATTGAGAGGCTGACTGCCTCCGGGCAGGTAGGCCTGCAGCTGCAGAGAGGGAGGGTCTGGTCCAAGGGAAGGATGGGGGGTGGGGGCGGGGGTGTTGGCTGGGGCTTGGGGAGAGAGGATCGGAGACGGCCACCGGAGGATTGTGGCCTGCCTCAACATCAGCGGTGGGGTGGCGGGCGGGGAAGGGCCCATGGTCATGATTGGGGGCATGGTGAAGGGGGTCTCTGATCACGGGGGTGGGTTAGGTAGGCACCCTGGATCCAGGAGGGAGGCACAAAGCCACTTACCTCCTGGATACGGCAGTCCCCGGCTTTGCTTTAACTGGCGGGTTTCAGGAATTGTGCGCAACCCGTCACATGCAGTTAAATTCAAAATGGAGGTTAAAAAAGAGGCTTCCAGCCTCATTATCATATTTAAATTGATGCGTCGCCCCCTCTGGGAGCGGGTTGGTCGCCCGCCTCCCCCATCCCGCCTTCGTTAAAACCGGAAGTGAGCGGGTTGGAGGCTCCAAGCCCACCCTTTCTTTTAGCTTAAAATTGTGGTCACTGGAAGAGGTTCAGAAACCCACATGCAAGTTAGCTAAAGATGTGAACAACATGTTTGATCAATATCAAAAACCTCTGGCCTCATGGCGTGTTGGTCATATAACACACGTGCTAAAGCCTGGCATTCAAAATATGTTTCCTACAGCACGGAGGTTATTTTCAATGAGGAGTTAAACACAATTCCGTTAAGCAAAGCCCATGTGTACTGTATATAAATGTTCCTGTCTTCTCTTCTTCTGTAGACTTAGCAGGGCTTATAGAGCCATGACAGGCCATCAAACAGCAACACACAATCCACATTTCAAGGATTTCACTTCTCAAGTCCTGTTTGCGTGATAGAAATGTGGGAAGTACACTCGGATCAAAGCTATTAAATCGGATTCTGAACTCCATCACACAGCACCGCTATCTCCAGGGACAACTGTAACTGTGGAGTCTCTCGATTAATATTACAGTGATAATGTTGCAGAGTTAGTGAGTATCTTTATTATTGTAATATGACTAGAACGTACCGATTTTTAACAACCTCAACTAAATAGCCTTAAAATAAATGATTTCACTTTTTATTTCTTGTCAATACTATATTATTGATTGTGTATATTGTCCTCTTCACCGAGCCCACTGCCCATTTATGGAGTAAGGATCCACCTGCTGAAACGCTCCTTTTTTATTGCCTGCAAAGCAGGTTCTAAGATTGATTTTTCTGCCAGTTAGAAGAAGGATTACTAAAAAACGAACAGCATTACATCACAGCGACGGATCAAAGTTTTAACACATATTTTTGGTTGTGTCTGCCAGCTCCAGCAGCCAGACAATGCCAGGCCAGACCAGTTAGCAGGTCAGCTGGGAGGGCTGCCCACATGCTTTTTGGCTGTCGTGTTCAGTGTTAACTTGGTGAGTACGTGTAACATCATGTAAATGCACTGTGGGGCTTTAGAATTAATTCAGATGAAGTCTTTCCATACTCAGCCTGAATACCAAAGTGTCCTGTGATCCACCAACTGCACTTGTGTGACAAATCCTATGTTGCTTTACATTGTGTGAGACTGTGCTGATCAAGGCAGCGTTGCTGAGGAATATAACATTCTTTACCCGTTCCTGCTTAATTACAGGTTTATATAGCAGGTGTCATACGGGCCAGATGAGGTTAAAGCTCCTTCTACACTGTTCTGACAATGTGCTTCAAGCCCTGACCCCTGTTGTACCAGTCTGACAATTCATTTCCCACATCAGCCATCCGTACAGTGTCAAATTATGGACAGATTGATTTTCTGAGCATGCGTCCACTGGGGACCGGGGATAAAACTGTCCAAACTCATTTCACTTAGGGCCTTCAATAAACACCCGAGAGAGGAGACCCAAATACCTTCACTCCATCGAGCTGGACTGCATTCAAATCGAGATCTAAGGTGACTGTGCCACTTAATCCCAACAGCAGGACTGACATGAAATAAAATGAGGAAGGAAGCTTAGGTAGTGCAGCTATCTAGAAATTCTTTGAACCAGTGCCTGAGATAAAGCTTTGAACTCCATATCAGGTAAAGAATGTTTAGCATTTGGCAGTAAATATAGTGACAATAATTAGGATCCGCCAATGGCAGTTTAGTCCTGAGTGTTCTTCAGTTTACAAGCACAAAACTCTGCTCCACAATAAGTTAAGAAAGAAAGAGTTGGATTTATATAGCGCCTCTCACGAGCACCGGATGTCTCATTGCACTTTACAGCCAATTAAGTATTTTTGTAGTGTAGTCACTGTTGTAATGTAGGAAACGCGGCAGCCAACTTGTGCACAAGCAAGTTTCCACAAAGAGCAATGTGATAATGACCAGATAATCTGTTTTTTTGTTATGCTGATTGAGGGATAAATATTGGCCAGAACACCGGGGATAACTCCCCTACTCTTCTTCAAAAAAGTGCCATGGGATCTTTTACGTCCACCTGAGAGAGCAGACCGGACCTTGATTTAACATCTCATCTGAAAGACGGCACAGTACAGGTTCCCTCAGCATGGCACTGGAGTGTCAGCCTAGATTTTTTGTGGTCAAGTCCCTGGAGTGCAACTTGAACCCACAACTTCTGGCTCAGAGGCGAGTGTGTTACCTACTGAGACACAGCTGACATTGACACCTGAATATTAGAACTCTTTTACGTGTATTATAAAATCAGTGGTGCAATATGGGATTCATGTCACAGGTTGCTATCACCCTGATTGATGGCAGCTTTCACTTTTTGGTTGGATTTGCAGGGGATATTTTCCTTAAAAACAGGATCAACACCAGATGTTGTCAGGGTGGGGCTTCCGTCTGCCAATCCGACCCACCGTGACCCTGAGCCACTTTCCTGGATTGGGCCCAAGTATGTCTGATGGGCAGGCTTTTGGTGGTATCGCTGCTCTTCAGAGCCAGTCCACCACCGTCAGGGTAGATAAGGTGCTGTGGTGCTGGAATGGCCAGTCACTGCACACCTGGGAATGGATGAAAGCGAATCGTAAAAGGGGCTAAAACCACCAGCAGTAAATATTGAAGTGGCTCTGACTGAGCCCAGCAGCCATTTGGATAGTTTTGGAGAGGGAGCGGTGGTCATTTCTTACCTTGCATTCAGTCCTCCTGCCTGCTCCCACTTGCACCTAACCCCTCTGTAATGTATTTGTTTCATGGGTTCTTTGCTTAAGAATTCAGAGCAACACATTGCTATTAAGACCTAGTTGGTTTATTGACAAAGGCTTGACAATCACACTACACATTACAAATTCATCCACTAGGCTCACAACCACATACCTCCTCATCATGGATGACTTAGACCCAACTGACTGGGGTTTTATTGAGTCTTGTGAACATCACATGACTGGCTAAGGCACTCTCAATGCAACAGCTCTGCAACTATTTTAAAATAACTTTAAATCAAGTGCCCCCTTTTGGTGAGGGCACTAGAACCCACAAATGTACAAATGAACTGGGAACTTTGCCAAATTAAATTAAAATTCTGTTCCTGGGGGTGATGATGCACTCCAGTCCCTCCAGTGCCCACCTGTCGCGGAAGGCCATGAGCGTACTGGTGGCCACCATGTGCTCCATCTCCAGGGACACCCTGGCGTGCAAAAGCTCTACAAACCTGTGAGCACACTCAAAGGTGCTGACATTACACCCTCCTTTTTTGTGGCCATACTTGCATCAGTGCCGCAGAAATAGGACTGGAAAGAAATTGTTCTGAATCTCAAGCCCTGTGACCTCATGTCATTTACTTAAGGCGGGGCAGACAATAGATGAGAGTCCAACGTTGGTGGCAGTGGAATGGTGGCAAGGAGGCAGAAATTGTTGCCAGTCATTCTTAGGGCTAGGGATTTGCGAGTTGCGTTCCCCATCCCATTGTCCTCTGAACAACCCTCCACGACGGCCAGGAAATAAGAAGGTTCCTGGAGGACAATCCCGCGTTTAATGTATTAAATACCCACAACACACACACAATAATTCCAGAATTACATTGTGCACAGTCTGCATCCCACTGTGGTGCACAAACATAGCATTGTTGTGGAAAAATATTTCCAAGACTGTATAATATATATAAAGAGAGGTTTATTAAATCAGAGACAAAGCTTTGGGAGAAGTGTTAAAGACCCCTGTCTTTGAACCATCTTCTCAAATTGGTATCTGCAGTGAAGTCCTTTTATCTTACAAATTACGTCACTTTACAACACATGCTTTAGCACTACAAAGCTTTGACTTATCGAAGGCTAAGCTTTTGATATATAACCCATCCTGCATTGTGACAGGGCAGTATAAACAAGTGCAGGCTTTTGACACCGGTATAAACAAACATACCTAGCACTTAACTCTCCAGTGTTCATTATCTCACTTTCCAATCTCCATTAACTCAAGGCCAGCATGCCTTAAAGTCTAACTGTTTAAAGCATAATGCATCAGTATTGTCCCTTACAAAATTCATTTAAAGGGGAAAATAAAACAAAATGTTTGGTCCCGTATACAATCAAATATATGTCCAAAAATCCGCTCCAACAGCGTCATGGAGCTGGATGTTCCTCCACCATCCCACCCCAACTCAAGCAAGATAGCGGTGGAAAATGGGTCAAACTTGGGAGGCGAGGCGTAACCTGAGCTGCAGATTCCTCCCCCTCATCTCACCCCACCACCTCCCTCCGCCCCCACTCTGGAAGGCCACCAATCGCCCCTTTACCACCCCCCGGATGTAAATACTAGAGCTCCTACTGTCTCCGATGACCCCAGGGACCACCAAGAGAATGGGTATCAGCAGCAAGCCACCAAAGTTGCTGGATGGACGGAGATGGGGATGTAATGGCCTCCTGCCCCTCCATAATGACGCCAAACATTTAGCTGTTGAAGGTTTTGTCTCATCTAAGGCATTCAGTAAAGAAGTTTACAAAGTCTTTCGGCCTCTCACTGCTGCTTTTAAGATCTTCTTCTCTTCTGCTGCGAGGGAGCTCCCTATGCATACTAAAGTAAATGTTGGTCCCCTCGAGGATGAGACTGGGAAATTAATAATGGAGAACAGGGAAATGGCAGAGACGTTGAACAATTATTTTGTATCGGTTTTCACGGTAGAAGACACTAAAAACATCCCAATAGTGGATAATCGAGGGGCTATAGGGAGGGAGGAACTTAATACAATCACTATCACTAAAGAAGTAGTACTCGGTAAAATAATGGGCCCAAGTTTCGGCCTCAGTTGCTCCTGATTTTTTGGAGCAACTGGTGTAGAACGGAGTATCTTAGAAATTCAAATTCTCGGCATTTAGTTTGCTCCAGTTCTAGTCAGTTAGAACAGTTTCACTTTGGAACAGAATTTTTTTTTCAAAAGGGGGCGTGTCCGGCCACTTACGCCTGTTTTCAAAGTTTCGGCAGTGAAAACTTACTCCAAACTAACTTAGAATGGAGTAAGTGAAGATTTTTGTACGCTCGAAAAAACCTTGTCTACACTTTCGAAAATCAGGCGTAGGTTACAAATCAGGCGTAGGGAATGGAGGGGGGGGGAGGGGGGCGGTTTAAAGGGAAGTTTACAAACATGAAACACTTCAGTTTTAAAAATAAAGAGCCATCATTAATAATAAATGATAAAAACATCAATAAATCAATCAAAAAAAATTAATAAGAAATAATTTTTTTTTTAAATCAATAAATAAAACATTTTCTACTTACCGACTGCAGCACCGGGAGCCCTCCAACAGCGTGCTGGGATGCCCCCCACCCCCAGTGTGTCTCTATCAGTGTCTCTATCTCTCTGTCTGTCTGTCTGTGTCTCTCACTCTCTGTCTGTCAGTGTCTGTGTTTCTGACAGCGAGGGGAGGGGGAGGAGGGGGGTAGAGGGAGAGAGGGGGGGGCAGGGGGAGGGGAGGGAGGGAGGCAGAGGAGGAGGGAGGGAAGGGGAAGGGATGGGGGAGAAGGGGGAGGGAAGGGAGAGAAGGGGAGGGAGGAGAAGGGGAAGGGGGGAGGGGAAGGGGGGAGGAGAAGGGGAAGGGGGGGAGGAGAAGGGGAAGGGGGGAGGAGAAGGGGAAGGGGGGAGGAGAAGGGGAAGGGGGGAGGAGGAGAAGGAGAAGGGGAAGGGGGGAGGAGGAGAAGGGGAAGGGGGAGGAGAAGGGGAAAGATGGCAGAGGAGAAGGGGAAGGGGGGGAGAGGAGAAGGGGAAGGGGGGCAGAGGAGAAGGGGAAGGAGGGAGAGGAGAAGGGGAAGGGGGGGAGAGGAGAAAGGGAAGGGGGGGAGAGGAGAAGGGGAAGGGGGGGAGAGGAGAAGGGGAAGGGGGGAGAGGAGAAGGTGAAGGGGGGAGAGGAGAAGGGGAAGGGGGAGAGGAGAAGGGGAAGGGGGGGAGAGGAGAAGGGGAAGGGGGGGAGAGGAGAAGGGGAAGGGGGGGAGAGGAGAAGGGGAAGGGGGGAGAGGAGAAGGGGAAGGGGGGGAAAGGAAAGGAGAAGGGGGGAAAGGAGAAGGGGGGGGAAAGGAGAAGGGGGGGAAAGGAAAGGAGAAGGGGGGAAAGGAAAGGAGAAGGTGGGGGGAAAGGAAAGGAGAAGGGGGGGAAAGGAAAGGAGAAGGGGGGAAAGGAAAGGAGAAGGGGGGTGGGGAAAGGAGAGGGGGGAAAGGAGAAGGGGGGGAAAGAGAAGGGGGGGAAAGGAGAATGGGAGAGGGGAAAGGAGAATAGGAGGGGGAAAAGGAGAATGGGAGGGGGGAAAAGGAGAAGGGGGAGGGAGGCTGAACGTGCCAGGCCCGGAAGGTCGGGTCCAGTCCGGTCCGGTCCGGGGGGGGGGGGCGGTGGTCGGGAGCACAGGTCGGGTCGGGGGGGGGGAGGAGGGAGGGCGGGTTGATTCAGGTCGGGGAGGGAGGGAGCGCGGGTCGGGTCGGTTCGTGTCGGGGGCGGGGGGAGGGCGGGGGGAGGGAGGTCAGGTTGGGTCGGGTCGGGTCCTTGTGGGGCGGGGGGTTCGGGAGCGCAGGTCGGGTCGGGGGAGGGTGGTGGGAGGGAGGTCGGTTCGGTTCGGGTCGGTTCGGGTCGGGAGGGAGGTCAGGTCGGGTGGGGTGGGGGAGGGGGGGGAGCGCGGGTCCGGTCCGGTCCGGGGGCGAGGAAGTGGGAGTTGGATCGGTGTCGGGAGGAAGCAGGAGCTGGGCATGGGAGGCAGCCTTATGCACGCAGCCCCAGTGAGGCCATTCGGCCAGGGCTAGGGGCTGTGTGCTTCGGGCCCCTCCCACACAGTTTTGGGTGCCTGGAGCTACTGCAAGTGCGCGGCCACTGTAGCGCGCATGTGCAGAGGTCCCGGCACTGTTTTCAGCGCAGGGGCCTAGCTCCGCCTCCCACAGCTCGTGCTGCACTGCGCCCGGCTCCAGTGGACCAGCAGGGAGCCGGAGAATCTGTAAGTTCTTTTTAGGTGCACTTTGTGGCGCGAAAAACGGGCGTCCAGGTCGGGGCTGCGCTGTTCTAGACGCGGCCCGAAACTTGGACCCATTGGGACTAAAGGCAGACAAGTCCCCTGGACCTGATGGCTTACATCCTGGAGTCTTGAAGGAAGTAGCTGCAGAGATAGTAGATGCATTGGTTGTGATCTACCAAAATTCCCTGGATTCTGGGGTGGTCCTAGCGGATTGGAAAACCCCAAATGTAACGCCCCTATTTAAAAAACGAGGCAGACAAAAAGCAGGAAACTATACACTAGTTAGCCTAACATCTGTGGTTGGGAAAATGCTGGAGTCTATTATTAAGGAAGCAGCAGAGGGACATTTGGAAAAGCATGATTCAATTAAGCAGAGTCAGCATGGTTTTATGAAAGGGAAATCATGTTTGACAAATTTGCTGGAGTTCTTTGAGGAAGTAACGAGCAGGGTGGATTCGGGGGAACCAGTGGATATGGTGCATTTGGATTTCTAGAAGGCATTCAATAAGGTGCTACATAAAAGGTTACTGCACAAGATAAAAGTTCACGGGGTTGGGGGTAATATATTAGCATGGATAGAGGATTGGCTAACTAACAGAAAACAGAGAGTTGGGATAAATGGGTCATTTTCCAGTTGGCAAACAATAACTAGTGGGGTGCCGCAGGGATTGGTGCTGGGGCCTCAACTATTTACAATCTATATTAATGACTTCGGTGAAGGAACTGAGTGTAATGTAGCGAAGTTTGCTATGATACAAAGATGGGTGGGAAAGCAAATTGTGAGGAGGGCACAAAATATCTGCAGGGATATAGACAGGCTAAGGGAATGGGCAAAAAATTGGCAGATTGAGTATAGTGTAGGAAAATGTGAGGTTATCCACTTTGGCAGAAAAAATAGAAAAGCAAAAATTATCATTTAAATGGAGAAAATTTGCAAAGTGCTGCAGTAAAGAGAGACCTGGGGGTCCTTGTGCATGAAACACAAAAAGTGAGTATGCATGTACAGCAAGTGATCAGGAAGGCAAATGGAATATTGGCCTTTATTGCAATGAGGATAGAGTATAAAAGCAGAAAAGTCCTGCGGACAGTTTTGGTCTCTATATTTAAGGAAGGATATACTTGCCTTGGAGGCTGTTCAGAGAAGGTTCACTAGGTTGATTGCTGAGATGAAGGGGTGACTTATGAAGATAGGTTGAGTAGGTTGGGCCTATGCTCATTGGAGTTCAGAAGAATGAGAGGTGATCTTATCGAAACATATAAGATAATGAGGGGGCTCGACAAGGTGGATGTAGAGAGGATATTTCTACTCATAGGGGAAACTAAAACTAGGGAACATAGTCTCAGAATAAGGGGCCGCCCATTTAAAACTGAGATGAGGAGAAATTTCTTCCCTCAGAGGGTTGTAAATCTGTGGAATTCTCTGCCCCAGAGAGCTGTGGAGGCTGGGTCATTGAATATATTTAAGATGGAGATAGACAGATTTTTGAGCGATAAGGGAATAAAGAGTTATGGGGAGCAGGCGGGGAAGTGGAGCTGAGTCCATGATCAGATGAGCCATGATCTCATTGAATGGCAGAGCAGGCTCAAGAGGCCAAATGGCCTACTCCTGCTCTTATTTCTTATGTTCTTATGCTTCCTTCTAAAATCTGCTTTTCCAAAGTACGAAAGTTTAATTCTACCCATTCTCTTTTCTATCCCATTCCTTAATTTGAACCCTCTGACTCATCTATCCCTGTTCCCCAGCCCCCACCTCAAAATAATATTCTCAATATTGGTCAGCTATAGGCCAAGTGCAGTCCCATTTCTGGGCCCCTCCAACATGCTGTTCTGAATCACTGTCCATTATCCGTTATCACAGCCAGAAATTCCGGACAGCTTACTCCAAGCACTTTCCAAACTCCATTCCATTTCCAGGTAGTTAAAAATTCCCCATTGTTGAACAACTTATCTTCACTGACATTGGGCTTTATTTTCGCCACCGTTGGGCGCTATTTTTTTGTCATCCTTTGATTTTTTTTTGAACAATCTTGATTTCCAACTTTCCTCAAAGTTTGTACGCTGGCGGTGACTGTCAGCACCGGATTTTTTGTATGCAAGATTTTTTGACGCAGGTCTAGGTGAAAACTGACTTCCGTGCCGTTTTTGGCTATTTAACCGATTTTCGCCAACACCGATTTTTTTCAGGACGGTGCACAGTGGCCTTCAGTACCAATCAGAAAAACCCTACGTTAACTTAAGGAAATTGGCGCGGAGTATATTTCTGAGTTTTTGAAGCGAGGGAAGAAGACCATTTAAAACACAAATTCATGATGATTTTTGTGGAGGGAACTCGGAAAATAACTCGGAAAAATCATTTTTCCTACAGAATGTTTTTGAGAATGGGCAAATTGCGACTGCACCCCACCACAGAATCTCTGCTCACGGGGTTTCCAGGCACGGGTCGGAGGAGTGCCGGTCAACCGGTGGCAGGATTGCTCCCTCGGCCGGACACAAACACAGGAGCTCGGCGCTTGGATCCTATCCCACCCCCCCCCGGGCTTCTTTCCAAGCTGAGCGCCAATCTCCTGTGTTTCTGGCCGAGGGAGCGATCCTGCGAGCATGCACTCCAAACTGTGCATCGGAGCTGGCACAGCACCAAACATAAGCATTTCTGCAAAAGCTATAATTAAAGTGCCATAAATCACTGTACGGTGCGTCTCCATAGAGACAGAGCTTAGTCTTCTTCGGACTCCTCTTCAGCCTGTGGATCAACCCACGGCACTCCACCTGAGGTTGGTCTGGGGATTGGAAAGTGAGTGTCAGCAGTTGATGCTGCCAATTGCTGTTGGGCAATGACAGCCTGGGTGTGTCCACTTATTGCAGCAGCTATCTCCGACATTCCCTCCCCAATCTGTCTCGACACTGCATCAGCTGCCTCCGACATTCCCTCCCCAATCTGTCTCGACACTGCATCAGCTGCCTCCGACATTCCTTCCCTAATCACCAATATTCCCTCCCTAATCTCCGATATCTCCTCCCTCATTTGTCCTGATAGTGCTCCCATTCCTCCAGACAGTGTTGCTACTTCTACTGACAGTCCCACTAATTCTACCCTCACCCCACCCATGGTGTCCAGGAGCGATCTTCTTAGCTCAATGTTCTCCCCACTCATTCCCATGAGCTGTCCTATGTCCCCTGCATCCTGCATTTCAGGTTGACCTCTCCTTCCCCCCCCCCCCTCCTCGGCCGTCTCCCAGGTGTGGCTTGCTGCAACCCACTGGGACCCGCAGCCTCAGACTGTACCGCATGAAATGTCGCATCGGTTATATCGCTCAGCAAAGGGCTTGGTGCCCTCAGAGGGTTCACTGGCTCCAATTCCAATGTAAACATCTCAGTATTGGGGTCTTTCCGCTGCCCTTCATTGTCCAGCTCATCCTCGTCCTGATGTTGATGAAGAATATCTGGACTGACGGCTTCCTGATCATGTTCTGCTTCTACTTCTGCTCCAGCTTCTGTCTCTTCCTGATACACAACATCTGCAAAACATAACAGGGCAGATGTTTGGTTAGCAGCAGGAGAGGGGGCAGGGTGACATGAGTACGCGGGTCACACAGCACAGGCTCTTTTTAAAGACCACAATGCCAACCCAGACTATGCAATTTGCGGGGCTTACTCTCTGTCAGTAACCTGGGCCCAGTGTCCACATTGGTGGTTGATCTTCTCTTGCGAGATTTAATCATATCAGCGATCCTCTGTTCCACAGCTGTTAGTTGCAGCCGACTTGGTGCATCTTTCTCGGTTGATCTGTGACACCTTCCTCTGCAAATATAAAAATAGATCTTTTTAAGAGAGGGTCCTTCTGCTGTGGTGGCCACGCACACACACACACACACACACACACATCATCATAAGCAGTCCTTCGGAATCGTGGAAAACATAGAAACATAGAAACATAGAAAATAGGTGCAGGAGCAGGCCATTCAGCCCTTCTAGCCTGCACCGCCATTCAATGAGTTCATGGCTGAACATGAAACTTCAGTACCCCCTTCCTGCTTTCTCGCCATAACCCTTGATCCCCCGAGTAGTAAGGACTTCATCTAACTCCCTTTTGAATATATTTAGTGAATTGGCCTCAACTACTTTCTGTGGTAGAGAATTCCACAGGTTCACCACTCTCTGGGTGAAGAAGTTTCTCCTCATCTCGGTCCTAAATGGCTTACCCCTTATCCTCAGACTGTGACCCCTGGTTCTGGACTTCCCCAACATTGGGAACATTCTTTCTGCATCTAACCTGTCTAAACCCGTCAGAATTTTAAACGTTTCTATGAGGTCCCCTCTCATTCTTCTGAACTCCAGTGAATACAAGCCCAATTGATCCAATCTTTCTTGATAGGTCAGTCCCGCCATCCCGGGAATCAGTCTGGTGAACCTTCGCTGCACTCCCTCAATAGCAAGAATGTCCTTCCTCAAGTTAGGAGACCAAAACTGTACACAATACTCCAGGTGTGGCCTCACCAAGGCCCTGTACAACTGTAGCAACACCTCCCTGCCCCTGTATTCAAATCCCCTCGCTATGAAGGCCAACATGCCATTTGCTTTCTTAACCGCCTGCTGTACCTGCATGCCAACCTTCAATGACTGATGTACCATGACACCCAGGTCTCGTTGCACCTTCCCTTTTCCTAATCTGTCACCATTCAGATAATAGTCTGTCTCTCTGTTTTTACCACCAAAGTGGATAACCTCACATTTATCCACATTATACTTCATCTGCCATGCATTTGCCCACTCACCTAACCTATCCAAGTCACTCTGCAGCCTAATAGCATCCTCCTCGCAGCTCACACTGCCACCCAACTTAGTATCATCCGCAAATTTGGAGATACTGCATTTAATCCCCTCGTCTAAATCATTAATGTACAATGTAAACAGCTGGGGCCCCAGCACAGAACCTTGCGGCACTCCACTAGTCACTGCCTGCCATTCTGAAAAGTACCCGTTTACTCCTACTCTTTGCTTCCTGTCTGACAACCAGTTCTCAATCCACGTCAGCACACTACCCCCAATCCCATGTGCTTTAACTTTGCACATTAATCTCTTGTGTGGGACCTTGTCGAAAGCCTTCTGAAAGTCCAAATATACCACATCAACTGGTTCTCCTTTGTCCACTTTACTGGAAACATCCTCAAAAAATTCCAGAAGATTTGTCAAGCATGATTTCCCTTTCACAAATCCATGCTGACTTGGACCTATCATGTCACCATTTTCCAGATGCGCTGCTATGACATCCTTAATAATTGATTCCATCATTTTACCCACTACTGAGGTCAGGCTGACCGGTCTATAATTCCCTGTTTTCTCTCTCCCTCCTTTTTTAAAAAGTGGGGTTACATTGGCTACCCTCCACTCCATAGGAACTGATCCAGAGTCAATGGAATGTTGGAAAATGACTGTCAATGCATCCGCTATTTCCAAGGCCACCTCCTTAAGTACTCTAGGATGCAGGCCATCAGGCCCTGGGGATTTATCTGCCTTCAATCCCATCAATTTCCCCAACACAATTTCCCGACTAATAAAGATTTCCCTCAGTTCCTCTTCCTTACTAGACCCTCTGACCCCTTTTATATCCGGAAGGTTGTTTGTATCCTCCTTAGTGAATACCGAACCAAAGTACTTGTTCAATTGATCCGCCATTTCTTTGTTCCCCGTTATGACTTCCCCTGATTCTGACTGCAGGGGACCTACGTTTGTCTTCACCAACCTTTTTCTCTTTACATACCTATAGAAACTTTTGCAATCCGCCTTAATGTTCCCTGCAAGCTTCTTCTCGTACTCCATTTTCCCTGTCCTAATCAAACCCTTTGTCCTCCTCTGCTGAGTTCTAAATTTCTCCCAGTCCCCAGGTTCGCTGCTATTTCTGGCCAATTTGTATGCCACTTCCTTGGCTTTAATACTATCCCTGATTTCCCTAGATAGCCACGGTTGAGCCACCTTCCCCTTTTTATTTTTACGCCAGACAGGAATGTACAATTGTTGTACTTCATCCATGCGGTCTCTAAATGTCTGCCATTGCCCATCCACAGTCAACCCCCTAAGTATCATTCGCCAATCTATCCTAGCCAATTCACGCCTCATACCTTCAAAGTTACCCTTCTTTAAGTTCTGGACCATGGTCTCTGAAATTACTGTTTCATTCTCCATCCTAATGCAGAATTCCACCATATTATGGTCACTCTTCCCCAAGGGGCTTCGCACAATGAGATTGCTAATTAATCCTCTCTCATTACACAACACCCAGTCTAAGATGGCCTCCCCCCTAGTTGGTTCCTCAACATATTGGTCTAGAAAACCATCCCTTATGCACTCCAGGAAATCCTCCTCCACCGTATTGCTTCCAGTTTGGCTAGCCCAATCTATGTGCATATTAAAGTCACCCATTATAACTGCTACACCTTTATTGCATGCACCCCTAATTTCCTGTTTGATGCCCTCCCCAACATCCCTATTACTGTTTGGAGGTCTGTACACAACTCCTACTAACGTTTTTTGCCCTTTGGTGTTCTGCAGCTCTACCCATATAGATTCCACATCATCCAAGCTAATGTCTTTCCTAACTATTGCATTAATCTCCTCTTTAACCAGCAATGCTACCCCACCTCCTTTTCCTTTTATTCTATCCTTCCTGAATGTTGAATACCCCTGAATATTGAGTTCCCAGCCCTGATCATCCTGGAGCCACGTCTCCGTAATCCCAATCACATCATATTTGTTAACATCTATTTGCACAATTAATTCATCCACCTTATTGCGGATACTCCTTGCATTAAGACACAAAGCCTTCAGGCTTGTTTTATTAACACCCTTTGTCCTTTTAGAATTTTGCTGTACAGTGGCCCTTTTTGTTCTTTGCCTTGGGTTTCTCTGCCCTACACTTTTCCTCATCTCCTTTCTGTCTTTTGCTTTTGGCTCCTTTTTGTTTCCCTCTGTCTCCCTGCATTGGTTCCCATCCCCCTGCCATATTAGTTTAAATCCTCCCCAACAGCACTAGCAAACACTCCCCCTAGGACATTGGTTCCAGTCCTGCCCAGGTGCAGACCGTCCGGTTTGTACTGGTCCCACCTCCCCCAGAACCGGTCCCAATGCCCCAGGAATTTGAATCCCTCCCTGCTGCACCACTGCTCAAGCCACGTATTCATCTGCGCTATCCTGCGATTCCTACTCTGACTATCACGTGGCACTGGTAGCAATCCCGAGATTACTACTTTTGAGGTCCTACTTTTTAATTTAGCTCCTAGCTCCTTAAATTCGTTTCGTAGGACCTCATCCCTTTTTTTGCCTATGTCGTTGGTACCAATGTGCACCACGACAACTGGCTGTTCTCCCTCCCATTTCAGAATGTCCTGCACCCGCTCCGAGACATCCTTGACCCTTGCACCAGGGAGGCAACATACCATCCTGGAGTCTCGGTTGCGGCCGCAGAAACGCCTATCTATTCCCCTCACAATTGAATCCCCTATCACTATCGCTCTCCCACTCTTTTTCTTGCCCTCCTGTGCAGCAGAGCCAGCCACGGTGCCATGAACTTGGCTGCTGCTGCCCTCCCCTGATGAGTCATTCCCCTCAACAGTACCCAAAGCGGTGTATCTGTTTTGCAGGGGGATGACCGCAGGGGACCCCTGCACTACCTTCCTTGCTCTACTCTTCCTGCTGGTCTTCCATTCCCTATCTGGCTGTGGACCCTTTCCCTGCGGTAAGACCAACTCACTACACGTGATACTCACGTCATTCTCAGCATCGTGGATGCTCCAGAGTAAATCCACCCTCAGCTCCAACTCCGCAACGCGGACAGTCAGGAGCTGGAGGTGGATACACTTCCCGCACACGTAGTCGTCAGGGACACCGGAAGCGTCCCTGAGTTCCCACATGGTACAGGAGGAGCATAACACCCGACCGAGCTCTCCTGCCATGTCTTAACCCTTAGATACACTTCTGAAGTGAGTTCTTTGGTGGCTGAACAGTCCAATACAAGAGCCAAAGACTCTGTCACAGGTGGGACAGATAGTTGTTGAGGGAAGGGTTAGGTGGGACAGGTTTGCCGCACACTCTTTCCACTGCCTGCGCTTAATTTCTGCATGCTCTCGGCGTTGAGACTCGAGGTGCTCAGCGCCCTCTCGGATGCACTACCTCCACTTAGGGCGGTCTTGGGCCAGGGACTCCCAGGTGTCAGTGGAAATGTCACACTTTATCAGGGAGGCTTTGAGGGTGTCCTTGTAGCGTTTCCGCTGCCCACCTTTGGCTTGTTTGCCGTGAAGGAGCTTCGAGTAGAGCACTTACTTTGGCACTTACTACAGCCCTGTAGACCATGAACTTGGTGGCAGTTTTGAGGGCCTGGTCTTCAAGCACTCTTTTCCTCAGGTGGCCGAAGGCTGCACTGGCGCACTGGAAGCGGTGTTGGATCTCGTCGTCAATGCCTGCTCTTGTTGATAGGAGGCTCCCGAGATATAGGAAGTGGTCGACGGTATCCAGGGCTGTGCCGTGCATCTTGATGACTGGGGGCAGTGTTGTGCGGTGAGGACAGGCTGGTGGAAGATCTTTGTCTTACGGATGTTTAGCGTAAGGCCCATGCTTTCGTATGCCTCAGTCCTGGAGTTCAGCCTCTGTGGGCCCAAGTTTCCACATGATTTGCGCCTGATTTTTAGGAGCAACTGGTGGAGAACGGACTATCTTAGAAATCGCAATTCTCCACATTTTTTTTTCTGCAGTTCTAGTCAGGTAGAACAGTTCTACTTTGGAACAGAATTTTTTCTTCAAAAGGGGGCGTGTCCGGCCACTGACGCCTGATTTCAAAGCTTCCACAGTGAAAACGTACTCCAAACTAAGTTAGAATGGAGCAAGTAAAGATTTTTGTAGAACTGAAAAAACCTGTTCTACACATTAAAAAATCGGGCGCAGGTTACAAATTAGGCGTCCAGAACGAGGTGGGGAGGAGGGGGGGGAAGGGAACTCATTAAATTCTACAATAAATCCTTATTTATACTTCTACAAATATTATACAAATAAATCCAACCTGAATAAACATTTATAAGCAAAGAAAAGATTAAATAAACCATCTTCCTACCTGTGTGAAAGTGCTTCAGGCACGGAGAATGCTGCAGTCAGCCTGAGGCGCCCGTTCTTCCCGCGGGGTGGGGGAGGCGCCCGTTCTTTCCCGCGGGGGGGGGGGGGGGGGAGGCGCCCGTTCTTCCCGCGGGGGGGTAGGAGGCGCCCGTTCTTCCCGCGGGGGGGGGGGGGAGGAGGCGCCCGTTCTTTCCCGCGGGGGGGGGAGGCGCCCGTTCTTCCCGCGGGGGGGGGGGGGGGGAGGAGGCGCCCGTTCTTTCCCGCGGGGGGGGGGAGGCGCCCGTTCTTTCCCGCGGGGGGGGGGGGGGAGGAGGCGCCCGTTCTTCCCGCGGGGGGGGGGGGAGGAGGCGCCCGTTCTTTCCCGCGGGGGGGGGGAGGCGCCCGTTCTTCCCGCGGGGCGGGGGGGGGGGAGGAGACAGTGAGAAGGCTGCAAGTGCTGATGTGCTGATGGCAATGTGCTTTTATTAAAAAAATGTTCAAAAATTAAACAGCTACAAAGAACTACAAAAATGGCCGAGTGCCAATGTTTTTTTCACACTGAGCATGCGCGAACGCTCCAACGCGCACGTGCAGCGTTGCCGGCAGGAAAAAAACTAATTTAAATGGTACCCGCCCCCTCCCACTTACAAAATCGGCGCGAGTGTAGGCTCCGCCCCCCTGGGCGCCGCGCCAGGCGGACAAGGAGCTGCAGAACGCTCCAGAATCGCGAGTTTTTTTTTAGGCGCCATTTTAGGCGCGAAAAACGGGCGCCCAGCTCGGAGGGGCGCCCGTTTTTTATCGTGTGGAAACTTGGGCCCTGTATGTGCGCAGATGCAGGTGTCATCTGCGTACTGTAGCTCGACGACAGAGGTTGGGGTGGTCTTGGGCCTGGCCTGGAGATGGCGCAGGTTGAACAGGTTCCCACTGGTTCTGTAGTTTAGTTCCACTCCAGCGGGGAGCTTGTTGACTGTGAGGTGGAGCATGGCAGCGAGCAAGATTGAGACGAGGGTTGGGGCGATAACGCAGCCCTGTTTGACATCGCGTCATCGCCCCAACCCTCTTCTCACACACACACTCACGCACACACACACATTAGTCACATTTACAAATGTAATTGCAGTGCAAAAGTACTTACAGTAACTGCTTGGCCAAGGTCCGGCCACTTCTTTTTAATCAGCATGCCGCTTCTCAGGGTCATGGCCACTGCATTAAACTTTTCTGCAACTTGTTCCCAAAGTTTTGCCAGTAGAGAAGTTTTCAGTTTCTTTTGTCCCATTCTTCCTTTGTTCTCAAGCACATTCCATCTCCTCTCAATTATATCTACCAGGGGCTCAATCTCTTCTGCTAGAAATCTCTTGGCCCTTCCCCCTTCCCCTTGTCCTTCTCATTCTCCTTCCCCTTCCCCTTCCCTTGGATCCATCTTTTGCAGCTAAAATTTAAATGTCCAGTGCCAGCTCCGATGCCAATGTGTTCTCACAAGCTCTTGAACCAGACCAGGAAGTTCACCGTGGATGCGCGGACACACTCGTCACGTGGAAAAAGTTTTTTTTCCCGGCACATGCTCAGATACTTTTCGGTACACACTTGAAGTCCACCCCCAGACTTAACTTTGGGTACCGCAGTGCCAAAATTAAATTTTATTTTGGCGAAAGTTGGATTTTTTTCCCGGCACAATCGAGCACAAAAAAAATCGGTCGTTCATCCTCCTGGGCGCCAAAAATCGGCAAAGAGGAAAATTGAGCCCATGGTGGTCGGCCGAGGCTCCCATTGCAGGCAAGCGAGGGCCTCGTTTAACTTCCAACGTCACGACCCGATGACATCATTGGTGCCGTGACGTGATTCGATCCCTGTGAAGCAAGTAAGCTTGTTGGGTCTGGGGTAAATATTCCTGCTTCTCCAGGCATGGCGCAGTGGGTAGCACACTTGCCTCTGAGTCAGAAGGTTGTGAGTTCAAGTCCCACTCCAGGGACTTGAGCACAGAAATCTAGGTTGACAATCCAGCGCTGTACTGAGGAAGTGCTGCACTGTCAGATGTGTCATCTTTCGTGCCGACGTTAAACCGAGGTCCCACCTGCTGGCTCAGGTGGACGTGGAAGATCCCATTGCACTATTTTGAAAAAGAGCAGGGGAGTTATCCCTGGTGTCTGGATCAATATTTATCCCTCAATTGACACCACAAAAACAGATTATCTGATCATTATCACATTGCTGCTTGTTGTGTGCAAATTGGCTGCCGCATTTCCTAAATTATAACAGTGACTACACTTCAAAAGTGTAAAGCACTTTGGGATGTCTGGTGGTTGTGAAAGGCGTTGTATAAATGTAAGCCTTTCTTTTCTTTCCTGGCCCACAAGCATTGCTGTAAAGGTACCTACCTTAAGGAGCCAGCCTTTCTCGTCTTCTTTTAACTGCCGGGTTTCCTGAGGCTTGGGAAACCCGGCCGAAATGTGTAAAAATGAAAAGGCCTGTAAAAAGGGAAGCACGCAGACTCCTTAAAAGATGTTAATGACCGACCCGCCTCCTGAGAGTGGATTGGTTGCACGCACGCCCCATCTCGATCCGTCTACATTAAAACCAGAAGTGAGCAGGTCGGGATTGAGATGTTTAAAATGTTTACTTTTCACGTGATCCACACCCACCTGTGCTTGGGGGTTGAAATTACTCCCATTCCGTCTTTCCTGTGTCCTCTCTGATATAAGATGAAACTTCTCCATTCCTCCATAATCTATAATCTAAGGGATTACCTCATTCATTACAATCTAGAAAGACTACAGTTAAAGGGGCGGTGGGAGAGCCTTAATTAAATGTTTTAGACAAGGTGAATCCGTTGTATTACTTTAAAGTAAAGCAATTAGTTAAAACAAGTGGAAAATAAATTTAAATCAGGATATCAAAAACAATTTTCTTTACGCAAATGGTGATAAATGTCTGGAATAAACTGCCAGGTAGGTAAGTAGACACACAGACTAGAAGGGAATGGAAAGTATAGTTGGATAGGAGGCTGGGAGAATTAGGGTCCTGAACGGACAAGCTCCGAAGGCTGGTGGGGGGGGGGGGGAGGGGGGCGGGCGGTGTGGGGTGGGCGGTGTGGGGGGGGGTGGTGGAGGGGTGGGCGGTGTGGGGGGGGGAGGGCGGTGTGGGGTGGGCGGTGTGGGGGAGGACGGGGGAGGGGCGGGCGGTGTGGGGGGCGGGGGGAGGGCGGTGTGGGGGAGGGCGGTGTCGGGGGGGGAGGGCGGTGTCGGGGGGGGAGGGCGATGTGGGGGAGGGCGGTGTCGGGGGGGGAGGGCGGTGTGGGGGGGGAGGGCGGTGTGGGGGAGGGCGGTGTCGGGGGGGGAGCGCGGTGTGGGGGGGAGGGTGGTGTGGGCGGGGGGAGGGCGGTGTGGGGGGGGAGGGCGGTGTGGGGGGGGGAGGGCGGTGTGGGGGAGGGCGGTGTGGGGGGGGGAGGGCGGTGTGGGGGGGAGGGCAGTGTGGGCGGGGGGAGGGCGGTGTGGGGGGGGGAGGGCGGTTTGGGAGGGGGGAGGGCGGTGTCGGGGGGGGGGCGAATTTCTTTTGCTCGTCCTTGACTGTTTAAAAGTTCGAGGTGCATTATCCTGTGTAAAAATTCTGCTGATTTGGTGTAACTTCTAATTGTCGCCATTAAAAATAATTGGTTCCACATGTCACTTAAAGCAATTGAAAGATCCATACAGATCGAAGAATGACAGGCTCATCAAAGATTCAGGACCAGTGCTTTATCTGACAGGACTGTTTGGCCACTTCCTCGATATAGCTGCAAGACATGTTATGATGGAGGGATTCAAATAAATGTAATAAGATCTAAAATTATTTTCTTCACCTACTCTCAATAAAATGTTCATGTATCATCCAGGTAATAATAAAATATCTTTTTGTAAAATATTGATTTTACCAAAGGTTATGCCTTTATCTTTTTCTACTCTATTTATTGTCAGATACACCCCGCTCTACTGAAGGTAATGATTGCATTTTGCGGTACAGTCTCACAGGCAACAGGCACCCTCTAATGTTTTATTCAATGAGCCATTATGTATCAACAACAAAAACTTGCATTTATATAGCATCTTTAAGGCAGTAAAACATCCCAAGGCGCTTCACAGGAGCGTTAGCAAACAGAATTTGACACCGAGCGACATCAGGAGATATTAGGACAGATAATTAAAAGCTTGGTCAAAGAGGTAGGTATTCAGGAGTATCTTAAGAAAGGAGAGAGACAGGTAGAGAGCTGGAGAGGTTTAGGGAGGGAATCCCAGAGCTTAAGGTCTCGACAGTTGAAGGCACTGCCACAGATGGTTGAAAGATTATAATCAGGGATGCTCAAGAGGGCAGAGTTTGAGGAGCACAGATATCTCTGGGGGCTGTGAGGTTGAAAGGAGATTACAGAGATAGGGAGGGGTGAGGCCATGGAGGGATTTGTAAACAAAGATGAGAATTTTGAAATCAAGGCATTGCTTAACCGGGAGTCAATGTAGGTCAGCAAGCACGGGGGCGATGGGTGAGCGGGACTCTAAATTTCAGACATTTTCAAGGTCATTAAATATTGGGAAGACTGAAACCATTGTCTTTGGTCCCCACCACAAACTTGGTTCCCGAGTCACCTAGCCGACAGGGAAAGGGGTGAGAATAGGGGGGTGGTCCATATTTCAGTTAATGAGAGATCTATAGGAGCACTTCTGCTCCTTCCGGCTCCAACTTTAGGTCGGTAGCAAGCCTTTGTGCAGGTTGATTGCCATGTTGTGCTGTACAGGTTCAGCACGTGGCGACTGCAGCACTGGCTCATTGGGAAATCGAAGACTCTTACATGAATTATTTGCACCTTTAAATGTTCTCGGGAGCGAGCGCTCCTGATGCCAACGTAACCACCTGGTCCAATATGGCGGGTGGTGCACATCCAGCCAGAAGTGTGCCGTCGCTTCCTGTCATATTGGAGGCTTCAAAATGGCTGAAAAACGGGCGCTACAAGGCGCAATTTGTAGGACATTGGAGTGGATGATAGGGCAAAAGAAAACATTTAGAAACTGATATGGTGAAGCAATGTGTCAACAGGCAACAGAAATATGATGTGTAATGGGAAAAATGTAATTGTTGATTTAGAAACATTTTCCACGGTGATTTTAGATGACGTTCTGTTAAACCTGTCATTCTGTACGAAGGCATGGTTCAATATAGGTGAGGAAAAATTGCTGACAATGCTTTATTGCAACAGAAGTAAACGTATCCAGACAGTGAGAGAAATTATATGTGGGCATGAAAAAAGAGATAGAAAGATTGAATTGGAGAACAGTACACCGACGACACTGACATTTACTGGTATATTTTGCCGCAGAAATAAATATCGCAGGCAGCATAAAAATATAGGAACAGGAGTAGCTCATTCAGGCCCTCAAGTCTGTTCCACCATTCAATTTGATCATGTCTGATCTGCTACTCAACTCCATTTACCTGCCTTTGATCCATATCCCTTGAAATCTATCGATCTGAGTCTTCAAAATTTCAACTGACCGAACATCCACAGCCTTTGGGGGGCTGGGGAAGTTGGGTGAAGAGTTTCAGATCTCCACTATTCTTTGTGTCGAAAAATGCTTCCTGATTTTACTCCTAACTGGCCTAGCTCTAATTTTAACATTATGCCCCAGGTTCTGGATTCCCCCATCAGAGGAAATTGTTTCTCACCTCAATCACCCCGCAACCATCTAAACTCAAGCTAACATAAGTCAAGTTTATGTAACCTGTCCTCATAATTTAACCCTGCTATAATTCTGCTGCACCTGCGCTGTACCTCTTGCAAATCCCATCTATCCTTCCTGAGGTTCCGTGCCACAGTACTCCTGCTGGAGTCGATCCAAGGCAAGTCAACGAAGCTTTATTTCCTCACTTTTGTATTCAAACCATCTTGAGATAAAGGGCAACATTCCATTAACCTTTTTGATTATTTTGTGTACCTCTTGCACTAGCTTTTAGTGATTTGTGTACATGGACACTGTTGTGGTCATACTCTATTTGTTACAGGACAATAGATAGGCAATAGGACCCTGCGGGAGCTAGTCACACATTGCTGTAAACAAGCTGGTTCATGCTGGTTTGGGACACCATTTTGGTTGCTGCTATAAAGGACACAGTAAGTTACTTTACTCCTGTTTCAGTTAGTCTGTTTATTTACGTACACAACATAATTTGGCGACGAGAGTGAATCAAATTCATCTCCCTACCCCCTCATCTTTCCTCTCCATACCCAGGGACCCTCCAATGCCATGGCCGAGATGGATAAAAACTTTTCTACGTACAGCACGGCGAGTGGGTTAGACGGCGATAACGTAACACCAGCTCTCTGCCGTGTAATACTTATCCACTGCCTCAGCAGGGGAATGGTGAACCAATCAAACAGTATATCATTTCATTAACTGAACTGGCCACTACGTATAACTTTGGAGCACTCACAGAGGAAATGATCAGGGATCAACTTATTGAGAAATCATTTGGGAACACTTGCTAATGGAGGATGACAAATTGACATTGGACAAAGCAACTAATTTGGCCATCCAAATCGAATCAGTGCTTTCCGATTCAAAAGTGATCAGATCCCTTGCTCCCCCTATGCAACAGACTTCAGCTACAGCCCATGTGCAAGGCGTTCATCCAAAGCGGAAATCACAGCAGAGACCCAGAGCTAGTAATAAGCCACCCACTATGGATCGTGGGCTGAACTTCCACTGCTTTAACTGTGGGGACAAATCACATTCAGCAAAGAGTCCTAATGCCCTGCAAGAAATGCTCTGCATGTGGTAAAATGAACCATTCTGCTAATGTCTGTCGCTCATCGCAGCATATTCGACATGCAGACAACTCCAATAGTGATGAACCCAGTATGGTTTACACCGTTAGTGACATTTCGCACATCGGTCGGGCAAATACAAGGACTGTGAGGTAAACATTGACAGCACGCCCATCTGCCTCCTCATTGACCTTGAAGCCAAAGTCTCCATATTGAGCGAGGCTGTGTACAAAACCCATTTCACGCACTGTCAACTGCAGCCCGCAACTTCCACCCTTCATGCGTACTCCGACTCCAAAATTGAGGTACTTGGGGTCATATCTGTCCCGATATACTACAAAGACATAACATTGGAGAACTTTTCCTTTCATGTCGCGAAGGAACGAAGCCTCATGGGTGTTGCCCTTTTTGACAAGCTTGGGTTCAAAGTTTACGACCTAACCGGCACACCTGTGTACACGGTAGACAAGCAGTATCTCTCAATCTTCACAGGGTTTGGAGTGACAACAAGATTCTGCCATCGTCCCCACGTTGACCCTTCCATCAAACCAGTTACGCAGCGACTTCACCGTTTCCCATTCGCGGTTCGCGGCCAAGTATCTGCAGAATTAACGCGACTCGAATCCCAGGGAATCATTGAGATCATCGACTCCTCACCCTGGATTTCGAACTTAGTCATTGCTTGGCGTAAAAATGGGAAGATCCACCTATGCAATGACCTGAAAGAGGTCAACAAGGCCATCATTCCCGACAAGTACCCTCTTCCTACCATCGACAAACTGTTTTCAGAATTCCATGGCTCACTAGTCTTTATAAAACTCAACATGCACCACAGTTACCTGCAAATACCCCTAGCGGGGGACAGCAAACTGCTCACGGCATTCACGACGCATGATGGTCTGTATCAGTATCGACGCCTGCCTTACGGATTATCTTCTGCACAATGCATTTCAAAAGATTGTCACTACTATGCTATCAAGCATAGAGGGGGCCCTCAATTCGATTGACGATATCGTCATCCATTGATGGACAATGGAAGAACATGACCAGCGACTTCACGCAGTTATGGCTAGACTTGCTACACATAACATTACACATTTGTTGCTGGAGAAATAAACTTTCTGGGCTATAGAGTCACAGCACATTGACGTGATCCAGCGAATGCAGGAGGCTACCAATGTCGAAGAACTTCAATCAGTCCTTGGCACTTGCAACTTCTATCTGAAGTTCATCCTGCACTATGCGCACATTGCCGAACCACTTTGCAAGTTGCTGCACAAGGGTGTCCCTTGGGAATGGACAGATTCCCAGGCTCAGGCATTCACCTGGTTTAAGGAGAAAATTACATCCCCTCCTATCCTCGCACACTTTGATCCAAATGCCACTATGTACGTCACCACGGATGCATCATGGGTGCTGTGTTCTCGTAATGGATTAACGGCCTGGAATGCCCAGTTGCCTTTGCCTCTCGCATGCTCTCGTCTGCAAAACGTAAATACTCTACAGGTGAATGCGAAGCACTCACTTTCATCTACGCATGTGAACGCTGGCACATCTACCTCTGTGGCAGGAAATTTACCCTCCGTACGGATCACCAAACGCTAACTACGTTACTCGCTACAACTGGATCTAGGCACAACGAATCAGCCGATGGTCAGATCGCCTTCATCAGAATAACTTTGATGCACAGCACATCGCTGGCAGTCGCAACCATGTAGCTGACATGCTCAGCTTCTTCGGACTCTGGTGCTAGCTTGTTCAGAGATGACGACACGTGTGTCACGTCGATCATCACTCAGTCCATCAGAAACCTTGTCTCTTGCGATGAACTCAAAACCGAATCACAGAGTGATGCTACGCTCCAGCATGTGCGCCACTTGCTCCAGACTGAGCGACCGAAGCAAATTCCAGAAGAGCTGAAAACCTTCCACAGACTTCGCGATGAATTTTCCGTTTGGAATGATGGCTGCCTAGTTCGTGGTGATAGAGCAGTAATTCCCAAGTCGCTTCAGCAGCACGTTCTCTCCTTGGCACATGACGGACACCCTGGCATTGTCCGCATGAAGCAGAGATGTCGCGATTCAGTATGGTGGCCTGGGATTGACACTTGCATCGAGGAGTTTGTCTCACACTGCGAAGCCTGCAGTCTGAGAGAAAAGGCCACTAACATCCGACCAGTGTCAATGAAGCCCATTCCTTGGCCAAAAAGACCATGGCCACAACTTCAGTTGGATATCTTCGGTCCAGTTGAAGCAGCTCCACAGCACCAGCGTTTCCTTGTTGTAGTACGTGACCTGCATTCCAAATGGCCAGAAATCGCTACAGCATGTTCAGTGAGCTCATCAATGATCGTCACTATTCTGCAGCATATGTTCACAAAGTGGGGCCTCCCAGAGGTCATAATCACTGACAATGGACCACAATTTGTGTCCAACCAGTTCACAGATTTCCTCACTTGTCATGCTATCGAGCATAGCCTTACTGCTCGGTACGATCATCAAAGCAATGGAGGTGTTGAGCGATTTAACCACGTCATCAGAGGGTTTGAAAGCCAATCTCTCAGCAGGCCAAACATTCGACGAAGTGGTTCAAACAATTCTCCGCACACACCGTTCGGCAAAGCACTTGCTAACGGGGAAGACACCCGCTGAGCTCATGATTAGGCAGAGTCTTCGCTGGCTACTGGACATTCTCAAAGCCCCAGCCAAACTTAGCGCGAAGATAACCACACTCCCATTCCAGATTTCGGTACACCAATGAAAAGCGAAGTGGTACACTGACACAGAATGACGTGCTCAAAAACCCCAACTGATGAACGGAGATTGGGTCCGAGTTAAGCGTCCAAACTGGAGACATAAGCTCGCATCTTCACTTTCACCTCCACAACAGATCGGGCAAAAGCTCAGCCCTCACACCTACGAGCTCAATGATGGAACTCGATGGAATGCTCGTAGACTGATCCCAACTCACAGGCCAACAGACCAACAGGATGGAACAGAGGAACCGTTCTGTTAACCAATCGAAAACCTCGATCAAACACCGCAAGCTCCACGCCGGTCTCAGCGTATCAGAACACGGCCTGGCTATCTCAAGAACTTTGTCTGTTCATAGATTGTGTTTTCAAAAGGGGGAAAATATGTTGTATTCATACTCTGTTTGTTACAGGACGCTAGACAGTCATTAGGACACTGCAGGAGCTATTCACACACTGCTACAAATAAGCTGGTTCATGCTGGTTTGGGACACTATTTTGGAGAGTTGCTATAAAGGACAGAGTAAGTTACTTTACTCCTGTTTCAGTTAGTCTGCTTATTTACGTACACAAGAGACACCTAAATCCCTTTATTTCTCAACAGCTCCTAGTCTCTCACCATTAACAAAATATTCCGATTTGTCTTTCTCATATCCAAAGTGGATGACCTCACATTTCCCCACATTGAACTTTATCTGCAATAGCTTTGCCCACTCACTTAGTCTGTCTACGTCCCTTTGTAACTTCCTGCTCCCATCTATACCACATACTGTGCGTCCTATGCCGTGTCATCTGCAAACTCGGATATATAACTCTCTATTCCTTCATGCAAGTCATTAATGAATAGATCTTGTGAAAAGCCACATCACCATTGCAAATCCCTCAGGAACATCACTTGTCACATCCCGCCAATCAGAGAACGTTCACTTTATTCCTACTCTATCTCCTGGAAACCTCTCGGAAATAGTGAAGTACCAAAGGTCCAGTGAGAATGAGGAACTGAAAAAAATTAGTATTAGTAAAAAATTGGACTGGGGAAATTAATGGGACTAAAAGCAGATAAATCCCCTGGACCTGATGGCCAACATCCTAGGGTTTTGAAAGAGGTGGCTACAGAGAGAGTGGATGCATTGGTTGTCATCTTCCAAAATTCCATAGATTCTAAAACGGTTCCCGCAGATTGGAAGGTAGCGAATGTAACCCCGCTATTTAAGAAAGGAGGGCGAGACAAAACAGGGAACTACAGACCAGTTAGCCTGATATCAGTAGTAGGGACAATGCTAGAATCTATTATTAAGGACATGGTAACAGGTCACTTAGAAAATAATAATAGGATCAGGCACAGTCAACATGGATTTATGAAAGGGAAATCATGTTTGACAAATCTGTTAGAGTTTTTTGAGGTTGTAACTACCAGAATAGATAAGGGGGGACGGGTGGGGACCAGTGGGTGTGGTGTATTTGGATTTTCAGAAGGCATTCTATAAGGTGCCACACAAGAGGTTATTAAACAAAAAGAGGGCTCATGGGATTGGGGGTAATATAGTAGTATGGATTGATGATTGGTTAACGGACAGAAAACAGAGAGTAGGAATAAATGGGTCATTTTCGGGTTGGCCGGCTGTAACTAGGGGAGGTGCCGCAAGGATCGGTGCTTGGGCCCCGGTTATTCACATTCTGTGTCAATGATTTGGATGAGGGGACCAAATGCAATATATCCAAGTTTGCTGATGATACAAAGCTAGGTGGGAATGTAAGTTGTGAGGAGGATGCAAAGAGGCTTCAAGGGGATATAGACAGGCGAAGTGAGTGGGCAAGAACATGGCAAATGGAATATAATGTGGAAAAATGTGAAGTTATCCACTTTTGTCGGAAAAATTGAAAAGCAGAGTATTTTTTAAAAGATGAGAGATTGGGAAATGTTGGTGTTCAGAGGGACCTGGGTGTCCTTATATACGAATCACTGAAATTTAACATGCAAGTTGAGGAAGCAATTAAGAAAGCAAATGGTATGTTATTACAAGAGGATTTGAGTATAAGAGTAAAGACGTCTTATGGCAATTATATACGGCCCTGATGAGACCACACCTGGAGAGTTGTGTACAGTTTTGGTCTCCTTACCTAAGGAAGGATATACTTGCCATAGAGGGAGTGCAATGAAGGTTCACCAGACTGATTCCTGGGAAGGGGAGACTGTCCTAGGAGGAGAGATTGAGTAGACTAGGCCTATATTCTCCAGAGTTTGGAAGAATGAAAGATGATCTCATTGAAATCCACAACATTTTTACAGGGCTTGACAGGTTAGATGCTGGGAGTATGTTCCCTCTGGCTGGGGAGTCTAGCACCAGGGATCACAGTCTCAGAATAAGGGGTCGGCCATTTAGGACTGAGTTGAGGAGAAGCTTCTTCACTCAGACGGTGGTAAATCTTTGGAATTCTCTAGCCTAGAGGGCAGAGGATGATATTAAGGGAATCAAGGGATATGGGGTTGGTGCAGGAAAGTGGAGTTGAGGTAGATGATCAGCCATGATCTCATTGAATGGGTCGAGCTGGCTCGAGGGGCCGAATGGTCTACTCCTGCTCCTAGTTCTTATGTTCTTAGCTCCCAACCAATTACCAACCTATATCACAAGGTTACCTCTAATCTATGCGTTTTCATTTTTAGTAATAATCTCATGTGCAGAACCTCATCAAGTGCCTTCTGGAAGTTCATATAAAGAACATCCATTGACCGTTCCCTATCTACCATACTATTGACCTCCTCAAAAAATGTCAACTAGATTAGTCAGAAATGATCTGCCCTTCACAAAGTGGGGAGGTATAGAGGAGATATGAGGGGAAATTTCTTTACCCAGAGGGTGGTGGGGGTCTGGAACTCACTGCCTGAAAAGGGTGGTAGAGGCAAAAAGACTCACCACATTTTAAAAATACTTAGATGTGCACTTAAAATGCAGTAACCTACAGGGCTATGGACCAAGAGCTGGAAAGTGGGGTTAGGCTGGATAGTGCTCTTGGTCAACCGGCGCGGACACGATGGGCTGAAATGGCCTCCTTCCATGCTGTAAATTTCTATGATTCTATGAATTCCATGCTGACTCTCTTTGATCAGCACATACTTGTCCAAGTGCTCGGTCTTTGATGATAGGTAAGTTGCTTGAACCTACAATTGATGGTAAAATGGTGGGGCTGTAGTTACCTGGTTCTCCCTCTCTCCCTTCTGAAATAACCTGCACCACAACAATATAACAACTGGGAGAGAAAGCATGACACTACAATGAGTCTGCTATTATTTACACATTTGGTTTAGCTTTTGACAGTTCCATTTGGTCAAACATGAACCAGACTGATCATTTTATTCATTCATTTAAACTTGGGTAACATTGGCAAGGCTACATTTATCACCCATTCCTCGGTGTCCTGTGTTTGTGTGGTCGAGTGACTTGTTGGATCACTTAAGAGTCAACATAGAAACATAGAAACATAGAAAATAGATGCAGGAGTAGGCCATTCAACCCTTCGAGCCTGCACCACCATTCAATATGATCATGGCTGATCATGCAACTTCAGTACCCCATTCCTGCTTTCTCTCCATACCCCTTGATCCCTTTAGCCGTAAGGGCCACATCTAACTCCCTTTTAAATATATCTAATGAACTGGCCTCAACAACTTTCTGTGGTAGAGAATTCTACAGGTTCACAATTCTCTGACTGAAGAAGTTTCTCTTCATCTCGGTCCTAAGTGGCTTACCCCTTATCCTTAGACTGTGACCCCTGGTTCTGGACTTCCCCAACATCGGGAACATTCTTCCTGCATCTAACCTGGCCAATCCCGTCAGAATTTTATATGTTGCTTTGAGATCCCCTCTCGTTCTTCTAAATTCCAGTGAATATAAGCCTAGTCGATCCAGTCTTTCTTCATATGTCAGTCCCGCCATCCCGGGAGTCAGTCTGGTGAACCTTTGCTGCACTCCCTCAATAGCAAGAATGTCCTTCCTCTGATTAGGAGACCAAAACTGTACACAATATTCCAGGTGTGGCCTCAAAAGACCCTGTACAACTGCAGTAAGACCTCCCACGTAGTGTGGACTAGAGTTATGAGGAGGGAAGATTTCACAACTTGCCATGGTGGAATTTAAACTCACAACCTCTGGTTGCTGGATCTGTATCATAGCCACGACACTACTGAACCTAAATTCCCCTCCACGTCCCGTTTCACAGGTATGAGCACTTACATATCTCTGAATATATTTATAAAACTCAAGTCATAGAATCATAGAATGACACAGCACAGAAGGAGGCCATTCAGCCCATAGTGGTTGTTGTGCTGGCCCTATGAAAGAGCTATCCAATTAGTCCCACTCCCCTGCCCTCTCTCCATAGCCCTGCAAATTTCGCCCCTTCAAGTATTCATCCAATTCCGAAGGCAGTGCATTCCAGATCATAACAGCTCATTGCATAAAAAAGAAATTCTCCTCATCTCACCTCTGATCACACCAACAAAGCCTTAGGGGGCATTCGTACACCGTTGGTGTTGTGTGAAGCGATTACTGCTTCTCAGTGACACTAAAACTAGTGTATAAACAAGGTGGTTGGCAGAATAGAATCAATCACCATCCCCAGCACCTGCTGGTTTCGAATCTGACCTACACATTTCAGGCCACAGTGTAAACATAGTCTGCTGCAGCCCAGCTCCCAAATGGTGAATTGCAACAGGGTCAAGAAGAGAAAAAGATTAGCTGGCAAAAAATAATCCTACATTTGCTTTCCTTCCTGGGGATAAAGTAACAATTAATTTTTTAATTCAATTAAAAAAAATGTCTAGTGCATCAGATGCACTATCCCATCTTACACCCTCTATAAAATTAAGCTCATTCAAAACTCTGCTGCTATCTCCTATCTCATACCAAGTCCCTCTCACCCACCACCCCGTCCTTGTTTTCAAATCGCTCAATGGCGTCGCCCCTCCCTATGGCTGTAAATTCCTCCAGTTCTACAACTCGCATAGATCTCTGCTCCCCTCCAATTGTGGCCTCTTGTGCATCCCCGATTTTAATCGCTCCACCATTGATGGCCGTGCCTTCAGCTGCTGAGGCCGTAAGCTTTGGAATTCCCTCTCTGAACCTCTCCGCCTCTCTATCTCTCTTTCCTCCTTTAAGATGCTCCATAATACCTACCTTTTTCTGCCGTAATATCCCCCTATGTGGCTCGGAGTTACATTTTTAATATTGCTATTTAATTATTTTTTCATTTTCCTTTTTTCCAGAAACCATATTGATCAGACTGTTTAAACGACACTGTTATACATTGATAGTTTTACTGATGAAGTACTTGTCATCAGTACAGTAACATTTCTGGAACTAGCTTGTTCAATTTAGCATAAAGAATGCATATACATCAGGAAATGCTTTTAAAGGGACACCGTCATCATACAAATATCATCATTTAGCCCACCTTTTTTGTATGTAGCCAGGAGAGCCAGGCATCATTTTTGTTTGGAGATGAAACGTGAAATTGTTACAACTTGATTTACGTCATTACACTGCAAGCGCCTTGGGATGTTTTACAACGTTAAAGGTGCTATATAAATGCAAGTTGTTTTGTTGCATTACAGCATGTGTCTTTACAAACAAATGAAAAAGTATAGACAAATTACTGTAATTCAAAAAAAGTTACATCAAGGCTTGTTTCAATTATGTTAAAACTCAAGAAAAATGTACTTACTTCACCACTTCTAAATTCCTTTATGTCTCTCGCTCTCCTCTCTCTTTTCTGTAGACCCACTCCAACTTCTTCTACATGTGACTCTCTCTTCCCTTCATGTCTTCTTTAGTTTCTTCTTCTCCAAGCAGCAGGAGCCACACGGAGAATGCAGGCCACATGCACAGGAACAAGAACTCCCACTGTGCTGCGACAGATAATCTTGGTACCACCTTGTACTGCTCAGACCCACAGCACACTGCTGCTCAAGTTGATCAACCTTAACTTGCCAGAGATAAAAACGTAAATGTGATAGGTGTGACTTACATACTTGTTTTTCAGTTTAACTATTGCTTTTACCAGTGGTATAGCCAATAAAATTGTGTGGGGTTCTTTTGGCCAGAGGCTGAAAACTGACGCTAAATGGGTGCAGTGCTAATAAGACACGCCTGTTTGAAATTCTGGATTTAGCAAACAATTTGGGTCCTAATTGCTGATTACCATCATTTGAACTTACCTGGTGGTGCAAACCAGAAACCTGGAGGTTTAGCATCATCATCATCATCATAGGCAGTCCCTCGGAATCGAGGAAGACTTGCTTCCACTCTTAGCATGAGTTCTTAGGTGGCTGTACAGTCCACAGTCCCTGTCACGAGAACCACAGTCCCTGTCACAGGTGGGACAAACAGTTATCGAGGGAAGGGGTGGGTGGGGTTTAGCACTGAAGTGCTGAATGGATGCAATTTTCGTGGAGCAGTATATGTGGACTCTTCGCACCCCCTTCCACTGAAGGTGCAAAGTGGTCTGACTGGCACTCAGCGTCATGTTACAGGTTCTCGGATGCGTCACTGGAGGAGGTCCGGAGGAAGAGGGATGTCCTGTAGCCTTCAAAGATACTAAACCCATTAATACTTCCTCTCCCACTATGTTTATTTCATCTAATATTTCACACTCCTCCTCCCTCATTGCAACGTCTGCATCGTTCTTCTCTTTTGTGAAAACAGAAGCAAAGTATTCATTAAGAACCATACCAACATCTTCCGCCTCCACACACAGATTACCTTTAGGCTCTCTAATAGGCCCTAACTCTTTAGTTATCCTCATGTTCTTAATGTATTTATAAAACATCTTTGGGTTTTCTGTGATTTTACTTGCCAGTATATTTTCATGCTCTCGCTTTGCTTTCCTAATTTCCTTTTTTAATTTCACCCCTGCACTTTCTATACTCCTCTAGGGTTTCTATAGCATTGAGCCCTTAGTATCTGTCATAAGCTTCCCTTTTTTATCTTTATCCTACCCTATATGCCCCTTGACATCCAGGAGACTCTAGTTTTGTAAGTCCCACCCTTTTTCTTTAAGGAAACATACTTGTTCTGAACCCTCACTATCTCCTCTTTGAATACCTCCCACTGCTCTGACACTGGTTTACCTTCAAGTAGCTGTTTTCAGTTCACTTTGACTAAATCACATATCAGTTCAGTAAAATTGTCTTTTCCCCAATTGAGAACTTTTATTCCTGGTCTATCTATGTCCTTTTCCATAACTACCCTAAATCTAACTGATACCCCTTGCACCTTCCCAGCTTAATTCCCTAAAATTAAGTTCAGAACTGCCCCCTCGCTTGTTGGGCTTGCTACGTACTGGCTATCAAAGTTCTCTTGAATGCATTTTAAGAATTCTGCTCCCTCCACATTAATTCTATCCCAGTTAATATTAGGGTAGTTGTAATCCCCTACTATTACTGCCTTATTGTTTTTGCACTTCTCAGACATTTGTCTACATATTTCTCTCTCCCTCTCTCTCTCTCCCTCTGACTGTTTAGGGGTCTATAGTACACTCCCAGCAGTGTGATCACCACTTCTTTGTTCTTCAGTTCAACCCATATGGCCTCATTTGATGATTCTTCTAACATATCATCCATCCTCACAGCTGTAATTGTTTCTTTCATCAATACTGCGACCCCCGACTCATATCTCGTCTGAAAACCCTGTAACTAGGAATGGTAAGCTGCCATATCTGCGTTTCTTTCAGCCTTGTTTCAGTAATAGCTATATCATACTCCCACGTGTCTATCTGTGCCCTCAAGTCATCTGCCTTATTTGCTGGACTCCTTGCATTGAAGTATATAACATTTAGCACTGCCAATCGCCCTTGCTGTCTATTTTCTAGCCTTTATTTCCTCTGCCTTCCAAACTTGCGTACTAATTTTCTGCCTTCCAATTCCAGCTTTGCTTCTCTCCCTTCTGAATTTACTCTGTGAGTTTTCCATCCCCTGTCAAGCTAGTTTAAACCCTCCCTAACAGAACTAGCAAACCCCTACCCTGTGAGGATATTGGTCCCAGCTCTGTTGAGGTGCAATTAGTCCGGTATATACAGGTACCACCTCCCCCAGAAACGGTCCCACTGCCTCAGGAATCTAAAGCCCTCCCTCCTGCACCATCTCTCCAGCCATGCATTCATCTGCCTTATCCTCCTATTTCTGTACTCACCAGCACGTGGCTCCGGGAGTAATCCGAAGAGTACTACCTTTGAGGTCCTGCTTTTTAACCTCTTTCCTAGCTCCCTAAAAATCTGTCTGCAGGACCTCATCCCTCTTTCTACCTATGTCATTGATGCCGATATGGACCATGACCTCTGGCTGTTCACCCTCCCCCCTCATTCACAGCCCATCAGCAAAAGAGGATAACGATAAGCAGGAAGTAGTAAGAACTGAGATTGATGTGACTTTTTGTTCCTCTGATGAATATGTCTCCAGTTTATGACTTACTTCACCCAGAATGTGAGGAGTGTAATGAGCGAAAAAACAACAGAGCTGCAGAAAGCGGCGACAGTGAGAGAGATGACAATAACTGTACTTGTCATTTTGTTAAAATTACTAGGTTCTGTAGAGGACCTCTGGAGTCAGCAGTGCCAAATTGACCCTGAAGTGCCTATTTCTAAACCTGTGAATAATGCTCTTATTTTGAACCAGTTTCTTTGCAATTCAAGATTGAAAGACAAGGAATAACATTATTCAGGGTTGACGCTATATGCAGCTGGTGAACCTTTGCTAATAAATTCCATTTTCACTGCCCTGACTGGAGCAGGCTTCTTAAACCAGTTGTCTAATTAGTACATTGCCAGATAATGATTGTTAAGGAAATGGCTTTAATTTACATATTCAAACTAATGTGAAGTAAGGCACTCACTGAAGTAAAGTAACATCTATGAATATTCACATTGCATCATTATATCTTGCCTCCTTCAAAACAGATAAATATTTGCACTTAGTTGAAACCAATTGACTTCCCTTACCAATTTACATTTGCGTCCATGCTTAGTCATCCTGCAAAATAGTCAAGGTATATTCGTGAAACTAATAATGATCTATTTAAAAACTCCAGCCTTTTAGCATGTTTCTATAGCTCCAAATTTGTGAGGGTGGCGAAATGGGGTTGAGCAGGTTTATATCACAGGCAGCAGGCAGCCCGGCCACACTCAATTTTGAATATGCTATTGGTACATAATAAGTTTTCCTGGAGCATTTGACCTGTAATGTACTTGGTGGAAAGTGTAAAATTTGTCAAAGCAGCAGTTTTTAAAGGGAGGGAGGGAGGGAGGGAGGGAGGGAAAGGAAAGGAAAGGAAAGGGAAAGGAAGGGAAGGGGAGGGAAGGAAAGGGAAGAGAAGGGAAGGGAAGGGGAAGGGAAGGGAGTATCATGTATGTAACCACAATGTAACACCACTGTATTACTGTATACACTCAACCTAGATGCATACCTTGACCACAAGGGGTGAACTTGTGGGAGACACTCCTTACCTGATCACACAGGTATAAAAAGGGAGGTCCCATGCAGGGTCATCGTCTTTGGAGTCCTGTGAATAAAGAGTTAAGGTCACAGAGTGACCTTGTCCCCAGAATGTGCCTCGTGTGGTTTCATACTGTAGAGTAAGGACTTTACATTGGCGACGAGAAACGGGAATTCACGACCCATGAGAATGGCCACCGGTAGTACCGAGGAAAGGTACTGTGTTGGGGAAGACTGGGACAATTTTGTCAAGAGGCTTCAGCAAAGCATCATTACGAAAGAATGGCTAGGGGATGCAGCGGCCGACAAGCGAAGGGCTCATCTTTTGACCAGCTGCGGACCAAAGACTTACGCGCTCATAAAGGACTTACTAGCACCCGAAAAGCTGGCGGACAAAACCTTTGAAGAACTTAGCAAATTGATCGGGGAGCACCTCAAACTGGCGAGTAGCATACATATGGCCCGACACAGATTCTACACCCACTGACGTCATGAAGGACAGTAGCGGACCTCCGGTGTTTTGCCAGCCTCTGTAAGTTCACAGACGCCTGCAGGGGGGAGATGCTAAGGGATTTCTTTACCGAGAGCATCGGTCATGCGGGAATTTTCCGCAAATTAATTGAGATCAAGGATTTGACCTTGAAAGCAGCGGCGTTGATAGCTCAAACTTTCATGGCAGGAGGAAGAGACGAAAATAATATACGCGCGCAATTCTGCCTCTAACGTGGCGATGGATCAGGGAGTCAACATCATCAATGCAACTCAGAGCCCCGCAGGCAGGCAGGGGCAGCCCGATACTCCCCAGGTAGCAATAGACCCCAGAATAGGACTTCAACAGAGACAAAGGCAGGCTGAATGGACATTCACGGCATCACAGTGGACAATGCAACCCGGGATGGGGCCATTGACACCCACTAATAGGGTACTTAAGAGCAGTCAAAGGGACAGTCAGCGCGGAATGCCTGGCCATAGTCCCTTTGTTCCCAACAATGGAAACTTTAACTCATGCTGGAGGTGTGGGGGAAAACACAGCTAGATCTTGCAGATTTCAACAGTTTGTCTGCAGGAACTGCAATCTCAGTGCAATCTTAGCTCAAATGTGCAGGAAGTCTGCAACCAGACTAATATATGAGGAGTATGGACCAGAAGAGGGTTTTTTGAAGCAGGATGACTTTTGGGGCAAATCGATGGACGCCGAGGTTCAGCGGGTCCATGTGGCGAATATTCACAGTTCATACACCAGAACGCCACCAATGATGATGAGGGTTTTATTAAACGGTATCCCTGTATGCATGGAGCTGGACACTGGGGCCAGCCAGTCACTCATGGATGTTCAGCAATTTGAGAAGCTATGGCCACTTAAAGCCAGTAGACCCAAATTAGCACGTATTGAGACACAATTACGGATTACACTAAAGAAATCATTCCGGTGCTAGGCAGTACAATGTTGGCTGTCACACACAATGGGTTAGTGAATCGGCTGCCGCTCTGGATTGTCCCGGGCAATGGTCCCACACTGTTGGGGAGGAGTTGGTTAGCCGAGATGAACTGGAAATGGGGGATGTTCACGCAATGTTATCTGTGGAGCGAAGTTCGATTCATAGAAACATAGAAACATAGAAAATAGGTGCAGGAGGAGGCCATTCGGCCCTTTGAGCCTGCACCACCATTCAATAAGATCATGGCTGATCATTCTCTCAGGATCCCTTTCCTGCTTTCTCTCCATACCCCTTGATCCCCTTAGCCGTAAGGGCCATATCTAACTCCCTCTTGAATATATCCAACGAACTGGCATCAACAACTTTCTGCTGCAGGGAATTCCATAGGTTAACAACTCTCTGAGTGAAGAAGTTTCTCCTCATCTCAGTCCTAAATGGCCTACCCCTTATCCTAAGACTATGTCCCCTGGCTCTAGACTTCCCCAACATCGGGAACATTCTTCCCACATCTAGCCTGTCCAGTCCCGTCAGAATCTTAAATGTTTTTACGTGATCCCCTCTCATCCTTCTAAACTCCAGTGAATAAAGGCCCAGTTGATCCAGTTTCTCCTCATATGACAGTCCCGCCATCCCCGGAATCAGTCTGGTGAACCTTCGCTGCACTCCCTCAATAGCAAGAATGTCCTTCCTCAGATTAGGAGACCAAAACTGTACACAATATTCCAGGTGAGGCCTCACTAAGGCCCTGTACAACTGCAGTAAGACCTCCCTGCTCCTATACTCAAATCCCCTCGCTATGAAGGCCAACATACCATTTGCCTGCTGTACCTGCATGCCCATTTTCAGTGACTGATGAACTATGACACCCAGGTCTCGTTGCACCTCCCCTTCTCCCCTTTTCCTAATTCACTATTCCAACCTGGCATCGGGACTTTCAAAGGCACTAAAGTAGTGATACACATCACCCCGGATGTCAGGCCAGTGCACCACTAAGCCAGAGCGGTGCCGTATGTGATGCGGGAAAAGATCGAGAGCGAATTGGACCGGCTGTTGAAAGAGGGCATCATCTCGCCTGTTGAATTCAGCAACTGGGCGAGCCCCATCGTTCCCGTACTAAAAGCGGATGGCTCTGTCAGGATCTGTTGCGACTACAAGGCCACCATCAATCGGGTGTCCCTACAAGATCAATACCCGCTCCCGAGAGCGGAGGACCTCTTCGCCACACTGGCAGGCGGCAAGCTGTTCACCAAGTTGGACCTCACTTCAGCCTTTATGACCCAGGAACTGGCCGAAGAATCTAAACTACTGACCACCATCACCACGCACAAAGGACTGTTCGTTTACAACAGGTGACCATTTGGCATTCGATCAGCGGCCGCGATTTTTCAACGAAACATAGAAAGCCTGCTTAAATCCATTCCTGGAACGATCGTATTCCAGGACGACATCCTCATCACGGGTCGAGACACCGAGGAACACCTCGACAACCTGGAGGAGGTGCTACGCCGACTGGACCGGGTAGGCCTGCGACTCAAGAAGTCTAAATGTGTGTTCTTAGCTCCTGAGGTTGAGTTTCTGGGCAGGAGGGTTGCTGCAGATGGGATTCGGCCCACCGAATCCAAAACAGAGGCGATTCAACAAGCATCCAGGCCCTGCAACACATCGGAGTTGCGTTCATTCCTGGGGCTGTTGAACTATTTCGGGAACTTGAGCACGTTGTTGGAGCCACTACATGTGCTCCTGCATAAGGGTTGCGATTGGTTTTGGGGGGACTGTCAGGAACGGGCTTTTCATCGGGCGCGAAACATACTTTGTTCAAACAAGTTGTTGAACCTGTACGACCCCTGTAAAAAATTGGTTCTGACATGTGATGCATCGTCCCAAGGGGTTGGGTGCGTGTTGCAACAGGGCAATGCTGAGGGTCAACTACAACCTGTGGCTTATGCCTCCAGATCGCTCTCTCAAGCAGAACGGGGATATGGGATGGTCGAGAAGGAAGCACTTGCATGCGTCTATGGTGTAAACAAAATGCATCAGTACCTCTTTGGTAGGAAGTTTGAATTAGAGACGGTCCACAAGCCATTAACATCACTGTTGTCAGACAGCAAGGCTATCAATGCCAACGCATCAGCTCGCATACAGTGATGGGCTCTCACGCTGGCTGCTTATGACTACTCCATCCGGCACCGGCCTGGCACCGAAAATTGCGCTGATGTGCTCAGCAGGCTTCCACTGGCCACCACTGAGGGGGCAGCAGAGCAAAGCGCCGAGGTGGTCATGGCTGTCGATGCCTTTGACAGCGCAGGCTCCCCCATCACAGCCCGCCAGATCAAAATCTGGACAAATAGAGATCTCCTCCTATCCTTGATTAAGAAATGTGTCCTGACTGGGGATTGGGCACCCGCACACGGAGCATGCCCTGAGGAGGTCAGACCGTTCCACAGATGGATGGATGAGCTCTCCATCCAAGCCGACTGCCTACTATGGGAAAGCCGGGTAGTTGTGCCCCAGAAGGGCAGGGAGGCATTCATCAGGGAACTCCACAGCGAGCACCCAGGCATTGTGCTGATGAAGGCCATTGCCCGGTCACACGTTTGGTGGCCTTGAATTGATTCAGACCTGGAACACTGTGTTCGCAGGTGCACGACGTGTGCCCAGCTGGGTAATGTCCCCAGGAAGGCCCCGCTCAGTCCGTGGCCCTAGCCCACCAGGCCATGGTCACGCATTCATGTTGACTACGCCGGCCCGTTCATAGGTAAGATGTTCCTTATTGTGGTAGATGCGTACTCGAGTTGTATCGAGTGCATCATTCTGAATTCATGCACGTCATCCACCACCGTGGAAAGCCTACGTGTGACCTTTGCAACCCGTGGCTTGCCGGACATCCTGGTTAGTGATAATGGCCCATGTTTCACAAGCTACAAATTCCGAGAGTTTATGTCAGGCAATGGCATCAACCACGTCAGGACTGCGTCTTTCAAGCCGGCCTCCAATGGCCAGGCGGAACGTGCGGTCCAAATCATTAAGCAAGGGATGCTAAGGATTCAAGGACCCTCCCTATAATGCCGCCTGTCGCGCCTCCTGCTGGCCTATAGATCCCGACCGCACTCGCTCACGGGGGTCCCGTCCGCAGAGCTACTAATGAAACGGACACTCAAAACTCGGTTGTCCCTCATTCACCCGTCCTGACCGACATAGTTGAGGGCAAGCGCAAGTCACAAAATGAGTACCATGACCGTAATTCGAGGGGGAGATGTTTAGAAATAAATGATCCTGTATTCGTCCTCAATCACGCCATGGGGCCCAAATAGCTTGAGGGCACTGTAATTGACAAAGAGGGGAATAGGGTCATCGTGGTAAAACTCAACAATGGTCAGATATGCCGTAAGCATCTGGACCAAGTAAAAAAAAAGGTTCAGCATCGACACGGAGGAACCTGAAGAAGACCATGAGATGGAGCTCACAACACCGCCAGTGAATGAGCAACAAGAGCAATCAGAAAAATGCACAGTCCCTGCAGTCAGCCCGGACAGGCCGGGATCACCATAGGTGACAGCCACTCACGTCGGTGTCCAACAACCAGAGCCCCAACTGCGGCGCTCCACGAGGGAGCGTAGACCACCTGAAAGACTAAACCTATGATCCCAATAAGACTTTGTGGGGTGGAGGTGATGTCATGTATGTAACCACAATATAACACCACTGTATTACTTTACACATTCAACCTAGATGCACACCTTGACCACAAGGGGTGAACTTGTGGGAAACACTCCTTACCTGATCACACAGGTATAAAAAGGGAGGTCCCATGCAGGATCATTGTCTTTGGAGTCCTGTGAATAAAGAGTTAAGGTCACAGAGTGACTTTGTCCCCAGAATGTGCCTCGTGTGGTTTCATACTGTAGAATAAGGACTTTACAGGGAGGAAGGAAGGAAGGAAGGAAGCACGACTTGCATTTATATTGCATCTTTTACGACCACCGGACATCCCTAAGTGCTTTGCAGCCAATTAAATACTTTTGGAGTGTAGTCACTGTTGCAATGTGGGAAATTAAGGAGAGTTTGTGAAGCTGGCAGACCAATGGACTAATTGTGCACAATGGCAAAGTGGAGACATACGGGTAACGGTGCTCTCTTTGATAAGGAAGATTTAGAAGGCTTTCTGCAGGGGGCGCACCAAGGGGAAGACAAGCTGAAGGCCAACCTCCAGTAACAGCTACATGGAGGGAAGGTGGTGCAATTCTACGGCAGTCTGTCTTGTGAAGCAGGTCTCCTCTAACCTGTCCAGATAAGTGTGGAGGGCTCTATAAGGACATGTCCTGAGGACGGACATGTGCAGGAATAACTGCTCAGGTGTCATTGCACCTGCAGTTGTTGGCCCTTCATGCAGTATGCTTTGGAACCAGCAAGGAATTCCCAATCTCACCATTTTGTGACTTCGATACCAGCAACATCCAAGAATAACGAATGCAAAAAATAGTCGGCTATGCACCAAAACCAACTAATTATAGTTGCCAGCCTTTCATTTTTAAAGGAACGGTCAGCTTTTTCGTGCCCCCATTTGCACCAATCAAATGGTGCCTACTGGAATAGCCTTTTCTGGCTCTGGATGACACTGATCACTGTAAGGTATCACATCGCACAGGCACAGAGCAGATGAGTAGCTCAACTTTATAAGGGCGAGAGTCAGTCCGAGCTTTTGCACATTTGCAGAGCAGGCAAGTTGCTATACTTTATAGGGCAAGAGTCAGCCAGAGGCAGTAAAAGCTATTTGAATAGAAACCATGCTGATGGAGGTTGGCAGGTATAAATATGAGCTTGAAATGAGAGTCATGATCCACCCAGACTTTAGGCAGTCTAACTAATTACATCCTGGAAATAGGAAGCAAATAGCCCTGCTCGGAGGTCATAAAATTATAAATCAAGAGAGGGATAATGGTTTAGAGTCAAAAGAGAATATTTGATTTCCTGTGTAACTACTTGACATATTTTATGTATGCATAACAAAATTTTAAAGTCTGTTAGTGACAGAAATACATTTAAACCAAGCAATGCACTTCATTTATATGCTGATAGTACTTGCATAGCCTCTCACAGAGCTATTCCTCAAAGGGAAGTAACATCGAATGAGAAACAGCTAATTGTTAGGTCATTGATACTTGGCAATCTATTGGAGGAGGTGATGGAGTATCCACTCTCTGACAGTATTGAGCAAGTATGGGTCCCCTGTAGCCCACTGACAACAGCTTCTTCACTAACAGGACAACTTTATTTCTCACATTTGGGATCTGGAATCTATGGTTCTGTACGTTATCTAAATTCTGAATATATATGAATGTTCACCACTAATCATATCGATAAAAACAATTCTAAATCACAACACACTGCAAAATGCACCAAAAATCTCCAAAAACAAATTCTCAGATTCTGCAAGCAAATAAATTTTACACCCTCACTTCCTCCAAAAATTTCTAAATCCACCATAGCCTTGGAGATGTACCAGGCTGAATTTTCTATGTAAAAGCAAAACCTTAATGTGAAATCATATTGTATGTGCCCAGTGTTCAGTAGCCCAGTTGTGCTTTCTAACTAAATTCCTCTTTTTATTCATGTCAGCTTTTTCATAAAGTGAGTGAAATAGATATTTCATTCCTTTAGAGACTATGGGACCGAAACTTCCCCTTTCGATAAGACCGTCTAACGAGTCGCCGTGGAGGGGCCGCCATTTTTGATATTGCCCTCCTTTACTTTTGGAGCGGAGTCGGGGACCGCTCCGCCCGTTTTCCCGCTGCGTTGTGCACGCGCTGACCCCTTACTGATCGGCGGCGAGCCCTTTCTGAAATTGTCCCATGGGAAATTGCCCTGTTCATAAATTGACCCACGGGAGCACCGCCGCTGCCGCTGACAACTTTTGCTGTCGGTACCCTTTCTGTGGCTGGGCGGCGCGGCCACTCTTAAAGGGGTGGTGATGCTGCCGGCGACTCCATTATTATTTTTTTTGTCAGCCGACTGCCAGGTCGGGCCGACAATTATGCTCGTAGGTTTGGCCGGTTTGCCAACAGGCAGCCTGACACCCGTTCTTGGGTATCAGGCTACTGACCCAGCCAAAACCCTCCCTGGTAGCCCAGTGTTTGCCACTGAAGTGGCTGCAGAGTTTGCAGCGGCCCTCCCCTTTAACTGAAGAGGAGGGAGGCTGTGAAGCGCGGCGCTGATGACTTGGAGCGTCAGCCACTCCAACCCACCCCCACTTCTGCCCTGCTAATGGTGGCCACTCCAACCCACCCCCACTTCTGCCCTGCTAATGGTGGCCACTCCAACCCACCCCCACTTCTGCCCTGTTAATGGTGGCTACTCCAACCCACCCCCACTTCTGCCCTGCTAATGGTGGCCACTCCAACCCACCCCCACTTCTGCCCTGCTAATGGTGGCTACTCCAACCCACCCCCACTTCTGCCCTGCTAATGGTGGCCACTCCAACCCACCCCCACTTCTGCCCTGCTAATGGCGGCTACTCCGACCCACCCCCACTTCTGCCCTGTTAATGGTGGCTACTCCAACCCACCCCCACTTCTGCCCTGCTAATGGTGGCCACTCCAACCCACCCCCACTTCTGCCCTGTTAATGGCGGCTACTCCAACCCACCCCCACTTCTGCCCTGCTAATGGTGGCTACTCCAACCCACCCCCACTTCTGCCCTGCTAATGGCGGCTACTCCGACCCACCCCCACTTCTGCCCTGCTAATGGCGGCTACTCCAACCCATCCCCACTTCTGCCCTGCTAATGGTGGCCACTCCAACCCACCCCCACTTCTGCCCTGTTAATGGCGGCTACTCCAACCCACCCCCACTTCTGCCCTGCTAATGGTGGCCACTCCAACCCATCCCCACTTCTGCCCTGCTAATGGCGGCTACTCCGACCCGCCCACACTTCGACCTCTCTCCCCACACCAACACCGCTCCGACCGGAAACATCAACCAAAAAGCTTAATTTCTCCAGATTGTCTGCCCCATACATTGGGGCGGACAGAACACTTCAAGAGCAGTAGGTGCGACCCATTTCAGGTGGAGGGCAATTTCAGCCCCTACAGCTAGACACTGAAAAGAAATCATGTACTTTATATCTGAGCCGCATTCCTAGGTTGGCCTACCATATAAGGTTATTTGGTTGGTTGGGGAAGTTAGCAGGAGGCCATCCTAATTGTAGTGATAGGTGGAACCTGTAGCCTATGTGTCTTCATTAAGCACTCTGTTGAGGTTACATGTCCCACCGTCCCCAGCCAATGCAGAACCAGACAGTGCCAGGACAACTAGCTTGGTAAGAGGAGGAGAAACTTCCTCTTCAAGGAGTTGTATTGGTGGAGTGAAGTAATGTTTATGGATGCTCCTCGCAACTTGTCTCACATTTCCAGATCTCAACTTGAGAACTTGTAATTTACTGAAGGGAGGAAAGGTCCTTAGCTTTCTGTACTGTTCAGATGGGGACCAGGCATCACACATAGGTCGCTATGGCAACTGATAATCTGTTTGTGATATGGATCATTCATTTATTTCATGTTTTACAGTCATGGGCTTTGGGCCAATGTATTTTCTCTCATTGGCATAGGTTCTCACAATCTTGGTCGTTACGATATCAGAATTGTTCTCACTGGAGTAATGGAGGCTGTGGCCATTTTTGGTTATGATGTCTTTTGGCAAGATCATGGCACAGATAGCTGTCCTATATTGTAAATGTGGGTTTTAACATTTCACAGGTAGAATAGGAGTACCTTCATAGTTTATTGGACATAGGTACATTTTAAGAAGGCCCTTTTGGCAATATTTCACTGTCTACCATCGACCCCCAAAAGGTACTATTCTCCTGATTGGTGACTTGGATTTATATATTGTCTTATCCCCATCATGCTTTAAAACCAATGGATTCTCTTTGAAGTACAGCCACTATTGTTCTGTTGCTAAGCATGGCAGTAGTTTGAGCACAGAGACGTTCCATAAACAGCGGATCAATAATTGGCAAGATCATTTGTTTTGTTGTGGTTTTAGCCGAGGGATGAATGTTGCTGAGAATACCTCTCTACTTTGAATAGTTCGATGGGATCTTTTGCTTCCACCTTGGAAGGCAGACACGGTTTCCATTTAATACCGCATCCGCAATACGACATCTTTGACAATAGAGCAGTCCCTCAGTATTGCACTGAAGCCCAGATTATGTGCTCAAATCCTGAAGGGGTACAAACCAGGTTAGGCTTAGCTTCAGTGCAGTTATGTATGCTGTACAAATTGGATCCAGCTCGGGGTTGGAACAGTTACACACTGTACAAAGAAACATGGTGAAGGCAGTAATCCCATTTTGAAGGCCAGGCATTGCCTGGCACTTCTTTTCGAAGAAAAGTAGTCTTTTTTGCACAATTTGACTTGGGTGAACACTCAAGAATAAGGCCATTTGAACCCCCTCCAGTGGTATTCCCTTAAACTTATTGATACTGCTATTTTTGACTTTCTATTCATTAAGCAAGAGTATTATGGAAAAAATAGGGCATTTCAGTCAAATGATGTGCAAACTGGAGCTATTATATGGGCAGTAACTCCAATTAAATTCTCTGTCCTCTGGAAACAGCATCTTTCAGACTCTCCTATTTGTCCTTGAGAACACTGAATACAAAAATGCGAATAAATCAAATAAGAACACTCTCCGGTTCTCGTAGGTTGGGGTGGGCGGGGGGTTGTGGGGGGGAGGGGGAGGCAGGGGTGGTGGAGGGAGCTGGAACATGGGTATAATCTTTCTGGCCCATTTTCTTTAGGATCTCGCAAACATGGTTCAGTCTTACTTCTACAAGAACCACATTAATAATATCTAATGCTACAATTCTTTCAGCTGCCTCGATTAACAGGCACTTTAAAAAAAATGAGTTGCTAGTGCCTTCCTATTATAAAACTATGACTCGGTCACTTTTTATTAGAAAAATCCAACTGTGCTAAAGTGAGAGAAGAGTCTGTAAATTTTCTATCTGTGGAAACACCGTGCATTGTTATAGGCTGATCAATAGTACACTCTTAACCTTTTCTTGGAAATTTCCAGCATTAATTAGATCATTGGCTAGAAATTATGCTTGTGATGTGTGTGGTTGCTCGATTCAGAAAGCTATTCCAGCCACTGAAAGGGCTGTGCACACATATATATGATCCAGGAAGGGGAGAAGGAGGATGTAATGTATGTATGCCTGGATTTACCCGCCACCGGGAGGAGCGACCGTCGGAGGTCATTGGGGCACAGACACACACATGCAGCCCTTGGATATAAAGAAAGCCTCCATGTTTAATCCTCACTTTGAGAGCTAATAAAGTAGAGTCAGGTCGCACTTGATTGAGTTCACGGTACTAAGCCTATTGAGGTATTGCATACGCAACATTTGGTGACGAGGCACAATATGAATTTTCACACACAAAAAAATAAATGAGCACCGTTGGAATCCTGGAGCGATTCATGGAGGGAGAAGACTGGGAGGATTTTACAAATCCAGTACTTTGTGGCCAACAAGATGGATGAAGATGCTGACGCAGTTGGACGCAGGGCAGTTTTCCTCACAGTTTGTGGTCCAAAAATCTATGGCCTCATAAAAAATCTGCTCTCACCTGCACGTCCAACGGAAAAGACCTATGAGAAATTGTGTGCTCTGATTCGGGACCATCTCAAACCTAAAGAAGGCATCATTATCTCCAGATATCGCTTTCACAAGCATGTTCGTTCTGAGGGCCAGGACATGGTGAAATTTGTTGCTGCCCTGAGACATCTTGCTGGGCCATGTAAGTTTGGAACTGCATTGGAAGACATGCTGCAAGACATCTTTATAATAGGCATAAACCACGAGGTGATCCTGCGGAAGCTGCTGGCTGCGGAGACGCTGGATCTGAGCAGGGCCATCACGATCGCCCAGGCTTGCCTGACCTCAGTCGATAGTACAAAGCAGATATTCTCGCAGAGTCAGAACTCCACAGCAAGTACTGTGCACCAGATTGTGTCGTCGGTTGGCAGGGCTGCACCTGGCAGGGCCTACCCGACTGTGTTTGCGATACCTGTAGCTACTCGAAGTCCGCCATTGGGCACGAATCCGATTTCACCCTGTTGGCATTGTGGGGGCAATCATCGGCCTCATCAGTGCCGTTTCAGGCAGTATATTTGTAGAGGCTGTGCAAAAATGGGGCACCTTCAGCGGATGTGTCCGCAGTTCAGCAAGCGTGCTGCGACACACCACGTGGATGAGGATGACCGATCCGGAGCGGATCCAGCAATGCAACCCGAGATTCCTGAGGAGGAAGTATATAGTGTACGTTCGTTCCTGACAAAGAGCCAACCGATAACGATTGAAGTAAAATTGAACGGCGTGCCGTTATCTATGGAATTAGGCACGGGTGCGAGTCAATCAATTATGAGCCAGAGGACTTTCGAAAAGCTGTGGGACACCAAGGCCGTGAAACCCAAGCTGAGTCCAGTAAATGCAAAATTGTGTACCTACACCAAAGAGCTCATACCAGTGATTGGCAGTGCAGCAGTCAATGTGTCGTATGATGGGCGGTTCATGATCTATCGCTGTGGATTGTTCCAGGCAATGGTCCAATCCTGTTCGGCAGGAGTTGGCTCGAAAAAATAAAGTGGAACTGGAATGATATTAAAGCTTTGTCATCGGTGGATGATGCTTCTTGTGTTCAAGCACTGAGCAAATTTGCCTCGCTGTTTGAACCGGGCATCCGCAACTTCACGGGAGCCAAGGTGCAGATCCATCCGGACTCGGATGCAAGACCCGTCCATCACAAAGCCCGGGCAGTCCCGTACATGATGAGGGAGAAGGTCAAAATCGAACTGGACAGATTCAAACGTGAAGGGGTCATTTCACCAGTCAAATTTAATGAATGGGCTAGTCCCATCGTTCCTGTGCTAAAGAGTGATGGCACTGTCAGGATTTGTGGAGACTACAAGGTTATGATCAACTGAGTTTTGAAACAGGATCAGTGGACGTTACCAAAGGCTGATGATCTGTTTGCAACGTTAGCCGAGGGAAAGTCATTCACCAAATTGGATCTGACATCGGCTTATATGACACAGGAGCTTGTTGAATCGTTGAAGAAACTTACATGCATCAATACACATAAAGGGCTGTTCATTTACAACAGGTATCCTTTTGGAATTCGCTCAGCTGCAGCCATATTTCAGAGAAACATGGAGAGTTTACTGAAATCCATCCCTAGAACTGTGGTGTTCCAAGACGATATTCTGGTCACAGATCGTGTCACTGCTGAACACCTGCACAACCTGGAAGAGGTTCTATGTCGTTTGGACAAAGTGAGGCTCAGGCTGAAATGTTCAAAGTGCGTCTTTATGGCACTGGAAGTCGAATTCCTGGGAAGGAAGATTGCTGCAGACGGCATCAGACCTATGGACTCAAAAACAAAGGTCATCAAAAATGCACCCAGACCCCAGAATGTGACAGAGCTGCGTTCGTTCCTTGGTCTTCTCAACTACTTTGGTAATTTCATACCTAAATTGAGCACATTATTAGAGCCACTGCACATGCTGCTCAGAAAAGGCGACAACTGGGTTTGGGGTGTATCTCAAGACAGGGCCTTCGAGAAGGCTAGAAATTTGCTTTGTTCCAACAAATTGCTGATACATTATGACCCGTGCAAGCGTTTAGTATTGGTCTGTGATGCTTCATCATATGGGGTTGGTTGTGTGCTCCAACAATCCAATGGGTCGGGCAAACTACAACCCATTGCGTGCACGTCGAGAAGCATGTCTAAAGCAGAAAGAGCCGACGGCAGAGAAAGAAGCTTTAGCCTGAGTATATGGGGTTAAAAAGATGCACCAATATCTGTTTGGGCTTCGTTTCGAGCTTGAAACTGATCACAAGCCGCTCATACCTTTATTTACAGAGCATAGAGGTATCAATACCAACGAGTCGTCCAGCATCCAGAGGTGGGCGCTAACATTACCTGCCTATGATTATATCATTTGCCATAGACCTGGCACCGAGAATTGTGCCGATGCATTGAGTCATTTACCGTTGCCCACGCCGGAGGTGGAAACGCCACAGCCCGCAGACCTACTGTTGGTCATGGATACCTTTGAGAGTGAAGGGTCGCCTGTCACTGCTCAACAAGTTAGGACCTGGACCAGCCAGGATCCGATCTTATCGGTTGTAAAACATTATTTCCTTAGTGGTGATTAGTCGGCCATTCCCAGGGAAGTGTATGATGAGACCAAACCTTACAACCATCGCAAAGACGAACTATCCATTCAATCTGATTGTTTGCTATGGGATAATCGTGTTGTTATGCCCAAGAAAGGCAGGGAGAGATTTGTACGGGATTTACACAGTACCCATCCCGGTATTGTGATGATGAAGGCCATTGCCAGGTCTCACGTTTGGTGGCCTGGCATTGACTCTGATTTGGAGTCATGTGTGCATCAGTGCAACACTTGCATGCAGTTAAGCAATGCACCAGTGGAATCTCCGCTAAATCTGTGGTCGTGGCCATCCAAACCACGGTCGAGGATCCACATCGACTATGCGGGTCCTTTCCTGGGCAAAGTGTTTTTGGTGGTGGTGGAGTCCAACTGGATAGAATGTGTAATCATGTCATCCAGCACATCCACAGCCACCACTGAGAGCCTTCGTGCCATGTTCGCCACTCACGGTCTGCCCGACATTGTTGTGAGCGACAACGGATCGTGCTTCACGAGTTTGGAGTTTCAAGAGTTTGAGAGACTCAATGGTATCAAGCACGTAAGGTCAGCACCATTCAAACCCGCGTCCAATGGTCAAGCGGAGCGGGCAGTCCAAACCATCAAGCAGAACCTGAAACGTGTAACTCACGGTTCTTTGCAGACTCGCTTGTCATGCATACTGCTTAGTTACAGGACCAGATCCCACACTCTTACCGGGGTCCCCACTGCTGAACTGTTGATGAAGAGAGGTCTCAAGACCAGGCTCTTGCTTATCCACCCTGATCTTAACGATCACGTCGTAAACAGACGACAACATCAGCAGTGGTATCATGATCACACTGCCGTGTCACGTGACATCTCTATTAATGATCCTGTGTATGTGCTAAATTATGGTCAAGGCTCCAAGTGGGTCACTGGCACTGTTATGGCCAAGGAGGGTAACAGGGTGCTTATTGTCAGGCTCACTAATGGGCAAACGTGCAGGAGGCACATTGATCAGACGAAATTGCGGCACACAGACAAACCGGAACAGCTTGAAGAAGACACCATCAATGACCGACCGATTCATATTCAGCCATCAGAAGACCCTGCTGTTGACAATGAATCTGGACCTTCAATTCCCGACATGGACACTGCCACTCCTATTAGATCGGCTACCCAGCCTCAAGTCATAAATGACTCTGAGAGCTCACCCAGATCTGGATTTGAACTGAGACGATCAACTCGGGAGCAGAAAGCCCCGGACCGTCTCAATTTGTAAATAGGACTGATACCAAGATCTTGGGGGGGGGAATTATATAATGTATGTATACCTGGGTTTACCTGCCACCAGGGGGAGTGACCGTCAGAGGTCATTGGGCCACAGACACACACATGCAGCCCCTTGTATGTAAAGAAAGCATCTATGTTTAATCCTCACTTTGAGAGCAAATAAAGTAGAGTCAGGTCGCACCTGATTGAGGCTTCTGACAGAAGGTTAATTGATTCTCAGTCTGAAGAAGCACATTTTTAAACCTGGAAGTGTGATATATCAGCAGCTGACAAAACCCTGGCGGGAAGCTAAATGTGCTGCTATGGTCAATGAGGTTTCTATCCAAGTGAATCAATACTCACTAAAAAAAGCACACACAAAACTTCCAACAGGGTAAAAAAAGGATTTTACTAAAAGTTTTAACTGTGGTGATTGTTCTAATTTAAATATTCAACGCTACAATTAAATCTATATATGTGTTAAAAATGGCCAGACCTCGGCATCACACATTCTTATATACAAACTACTTATAGCTGATTGATTGGTTGTGTTCTGTTCCTAACACAGATGAGACTGCACACAGGGAGATTAAAATAACAGTGACCTCAGTCTTTATTAAGACACTCCAGAGTGAGTAACAGGCCTTTGGGGCCGGCTTATATACAGTGTTCCCAAGTGATGCTGGGATCCATTGGGACTTTAGGGGATGCGCTCCCTGGTGGCGGAACATGGGAATGCATGCTTTACAGATACACAACATCACTCCCCCCCAAAGTCAAAGTGAAAACTATTTACACGGTGAGGCGGTCGGGAGCCTTTCTTTCCCTGGTGGACCGCCTCGGTACAAATGTCTGTTCTGATGTGTTGGTTGTGCCCTCGCTGGGCTGGTGTGTTGTTGGCCCTGCAGGGATTCTGGGTGAGCCTGGCCTTGCTGGGCTGTTGGGCGTGTGGGTTTGATTTCCTGACCCGGCGTGGTGTCGTTGATCCTTTGGGTGTGTGTTGTGGGCTCGAAAAAGGTGGTGTCTGCTGTCGGTTGTTCAGGGCAGTCTGTGAACCGCAGCCTCGTTTGGTCCAGGTGCTTTCTGCAAATTTGTCCATTGTCTAGTTTGACTATAAACACCCTACTCCCTTCTTTAGCTATCACCGTACCCGCGATCCACTTGGGACCATGTCCATAGTTTAGCACATACACAGGGTCATTCAGATCAATTTCCCGTGACACAGTGGCGCGACCATCATTTACATTTTGTTGCTGCCGCCTGCTCTCTACCTGATCATGCAAATTGGGGTGAACCAGCGAGAGTCTGGTTTTAAGTGTCCTTCTCATGAGTAGCTCAGCCGGGGGCACCCCTGTGAGCGAGTGGGGTCTCATGCGGTAGCTGAGCAGTACTCGGGACAGGCGGGTTTGGAGTGAGCCTTCTGTGACTTATTTGAGGCTCTGTTTGATGGTTTGTACTGCCCGCTCTGCCTGCCCATTGGAGGCTGGTTTAAACGGGGCCGAGGTGACATGTTTGATCCCATTGCGGGTCATGAATTCTTTAAAATCAGCATTGGTGAAACATGACCCGTTGTCACTGACCCGTATGTCAGGCAGGTCGTGGGTGGCAAACATGGCCCTCAGGCTTTCAATGGTGGCGGTGGCGGTGCTTCCCGATATTATTTCACATTTAATCCATTTTGAAAAAGCATCCATCACCACCAGGAACATTTTACCGAGAAACGGGCCCGCATAGTTGACATGGATCCTCGACCATAGTCTGGAGGACCAGGACCACAAACTTAGTGGTGCCTCTCTGGGCGCGTTGCTCAAATGAGCACACATGCTGCATTGCCGTACACAGAGTCAGAGTCGATACCGGGCCACCACACGTAGGATCTGGCTATCGCTTTCATCATTACTATACTCGGGTGTGTGCTGTGGAGATCCGAGATGAACGTCTCACTGCCGCTTTTGGGTAGCACTACGAGGTTACCCCACAACAGGCAGTCTGCCTGAATGGATAGCTCGTCCTTTCGCCGCTGGAACAGCTTGATTAGCTCTTGCATTTCAACGGGGATGCTGGTTCAGCTCCCATGCAGTACACAGTTTTTTTACTAGGGACAGCAGAGGATCTTGGCTGGTCCAAGTCCTAATCTGGCGGACCGTGACAGGTGATTTATCATTTTCAAACGCTTCCATGACCATCAACAAGTCTGCGGGCTGCGCCACCATCAACAAGTTTGCAGGCTGCGCCATTTCCACCCCCGTGGTGGGCAATGGTAGCCGACTGAGAGCATCCACACAGTTCTCGGTGCCTGGCCTGTGGCGGATGGTATAGTTATATGCTGATAGCGTGAGTGCCCACCTTTGTATGTGGGCTGAGGCATTCGTATTTATCCCCTTGTTTTCAGCGAACAGGGATATGAGGGGCTTGTGATCAGTTTCCAGCTCAAATTTGAGGCCAAACAGGTACTGATGCAGATTCTTTACCCCGAACACACACGCTAATGCCCCTTTCTCAATCATGCTGTAGGACCTCTCGGCCTTAGACAAGCTCCTGGAAGCATAGGCGACAGGTTGCAACTTCCCCGCAACGTTAGCTTGTTGTAATACACACCCGACTCCGTATGACGATGCATCACATGCTAGCACGAGTCTTTTACACGGGTTATACAATACAAGCAGCTTGTTGGAGCATAAAATGTTTCTGGCTTTCCCAAAAGCAATAACTTGTTTTTTTCCCCATACCCAGTTCTCACCTTTACGCAATAACACATGTAGGGGCTCTAAGAGGGTGCTTAACCCCGGTAGGATGTTACCAAAATAGTTGAGGAGTCCCAGGAACGACCGCAGCTCCATGACGGTCTGTGGCCTGGGCGCGTTCCTGATAGCCTCTGTCTTGGTGTCTGTGGGCCGAATGCCGTCTGCCGCGATCTTTCTCCCCAAAAACTCCACTTCTGTTGCCATGAAGACACATTTCGACCTCTTCAGCCACAGCCCTACGCGATCCAGTCGCTGGAGGACCTCCTCAAGGATTTGTAGGTGCTCAACGGTGTCCCGACCCGTGACCAATATGTCGACCTGAAAAACCACCGTGCGTGGTACTGAGTTGAATAGGCTCTCTATGTTTCTCTGGAAGATCGCTGCAGCCGACCAAATTCCAAACAGGCATCTGTTGTAGATGAACAGTCCCTTGTGCGTGTTGATGCAGGTGAGACCCTTCGAAGACTCCTCCAGCTCCTGCATCATGTAGGTCGAAGTCAGGTTGAGCTTGGTGAACGTCTTGCCTCCTGCCAGCGTCGTAAATAAGTCGTCTGCCTTAGATAGCGGGTATTGGTCCTGTCGCGAGAAACGATTAATAGTTACTTTATAATCGTCGCAAATCCTGACTGTGACATCACTTTTGAGTACTGGAACAATCGGGCTGGCCCACTCGCTGAATTCCATTGGGGAGATGATGCCCTCGCATTGCAGCCTGTCCAGCTCGATTTCCACTCTCTCCCTCATCATGTGAGGTACCGCTCACGCCTTGTGGTGAATGGGTCGTGCCTCTGGGACCAAGTGGATCCACACCTTCACCCCGGAAAAGTTTCCAATGCCCTGCTCAAAAAGGGAAGGAAATTTGTTCAGAACCTGGGTACATGAGGCCTCATCAGCATGTGGTCGCGCTCGAATGTCATCCCAGTTCCAGTGGATTTTGCCCAGCCAGCTCCTTCCAAGCAGTGTGGGGCCATCGTCTGGGAGAATCCAGAGTGGCAGTTCATGCACTGTGCCCTCATAGGTGACCGTGACCATGGCGCTGCCCAGGACAGTGATAAGCTCTTTGGTGTACATTCTCAGTTTCGTGTGGATGGGGCTCAGGGCTGGTCTGAGTGCCTTGTTGGACCACAAACTCGGAAACATCTTTTTACTCATGATGGATTGGCTCACGTGAGTGTTCAGTTCCATGGCTATTGGTAAACCAATCAATTTTACGTTTAGCATTATAGGTGGACATTTCGTCGAAAATGTTTGCACCCCGTGTAGTTCAGCATCTGCCTCCTCTCTGAGGCTCGAAATTGCTTTGATGCACCATGGACCAATTTTCCTCTGCCACGTGGTGGTTAGCAGGTCTTGCAGAGCTTGCAGCTCGTCTGCAAGCTTGTTGGAGGCGCCCCATTGTTCCACAGTTCTTGCAAACATACCCTTTGAAGCGGCATGAATAGGCTGAAGGGAAGCCTCCACAACGCCAACAAGGTGTGAATTGCCTTGCATTCATCCTTTGTTGCAGATTCTGAGTCATCTGGGTCACCTGAGGCCTGCTGGCAGTTGCAGACTCGTGGTTTCTGCCCTGTACATTTCTGCTCGCAAACACAGTTCCAGTTAATTTATGAACATTGCTAGCACTTGTGTGCTGAGAGATTTGTTTGGTGTTATCACTGGTGGACATAAACGCCTGTGCTATCGCAATGGCCTTACTGAGGGTCGGTGTCTCTACAGTCAAAAGTTTTCGTAGGATGGTCTCGTGGCCAGTGCCCAGTACAAAAAGTCTCTGAGCATTTGCTCCAGCTACCCATCAAACTCACATTGTCCTGCAAGTTGCCTTAGCTCGGCGACGTAGCTCGCCACTTCATAACCTTCAGATCGCTGGCACGTGTACAACCGATACCTTGCCATCAGCACGCTCTCCCTCGGGTTAAGATGCTCCCGAACCAGTGTACACAGCTCCTCATATGACTTATCTGTGGGTTTCACCGGAACCAGAAGATTCTTCATGAGGCTGTAGGTCAGTGCCCCGCAGACCGTGAGGAGGACCGCTCTCCTTTTTGCAACGCTTCCTTCTCCGTCCAGCTCATTGGCTACGAAGTACTGATCTAACCGTTCGACATAGGCTTCCCAATCCTCACCCTCTGAGAATTTCTCCAGGATGCCCACAGTTTGCTGCAACTTTGCGTTGGATTCGTTGCCAGTTGTTGTGTTCCTAACACAGATGAGACTGCACACAGGGAGGTTAAAGTAACAGTGACCTCAGTCTTTATTAAAACAGAGTGAGGAACAGGCCTTAGGGGCCGGCTTATATACAGTGCTCCCAAGGGATGCTGGGATCTCTTGGGACTTCAGGGGATGCGCTCCCTGGTGGCAGAACATGGGAGTGCATGCTTTACAGATACACCACAGGTTGTTTTTATGTAACAGTGACAAATTGCAGCGTTCCAATCAACATGAAAAGAACTAATCACTGGGCGGAGAATTTAACTATCGGGCAACTGGCAGAGCTCGGACACGTGACAATGCTATTGGGAGGCTTCGGCCATTTTGTGAGCTGGGCCGCACCACCTGCATGTCATCGGCTCCGAGCCTGCGCAGAATTGATCGACTTGACAGCTGGCCTGGCTGGCAGCAGGTTAGATCTGGGTGGTTGGGGGTGAGTGGGGGGGGGGGGGGCGGAGTGGGTGATGGGGGGTGAGGTGATGGGGGGAGTGGGGGGGGCGGGGGGCTGAGGGGGTGAGGGGTTGGGGGGGCGGGGGGATGGAGGGGGTGAGGGGACGGAGGTGTGAGGCAAGTGGGCGGGGGGAGGTGAGGTGGGGTGGGGGGGAGGGCATTGGGACGGCAGCGGTCCATGCTATTCTTGTGGAGCCAGGAGGAACACTCCTGCTTCTCCTGGTCCTACAAAAAATAATTTGTAACTTAGCAGGTTTTTTTTAGTGCCCTTCGGCCGAGTAAAACTGGGGCAGAGACATGCACGACACCCTTGCACCCAGTTGTCTCCCAAGATGGCCTGTGTTTGTTGATGTACCCCGATTTGCACATTGAAAAGGTCCGAAACAGGGAGGTGCTTTGGTCACCCGGCGGTAGGCCCTTTTAATGATGGCGTTGCCTGGATCAGGAGCGGGAATGGAGCGGTAAGTTTCCCCCGTGATTTTTGGGCGTTCCAATTTCGTTTCCAACTGGCGGAGCCAATGAAGATTGCCCCCTATGAAATAAAAAAAAAACAATGCATCTAAAATGGGCAACCAGCATTAATTAGAGAACGACACTAACCTGAGCAAATTGCTCCAAATATATTGCAAAATATATTGCTGGGAATTTTCTCAGAGCTGCCCCAACTCTCTGATGTGAGGCCTGGGCCATTTTAAATTCTGGACTTCATTACTGTAGGCCAGATCCACCTCCTGCCTGATATAGAAACCAACAGGCAGGAGTGGGAAATCCCGCAGCAGTCACTGGGGACTCAAGGAAACAATCCCTGACATAAGGTTGGAGACTTGGGATCCCAGCCAATTGTGGGAAGGACACGGCTCCATTCCAGATCTGCTCAGGACCCACCCTGATCCTTTCCAGACTTTCCACGGCCCACGAGGACTGCCCCGACCTGTTACCAGTTAGTTTTGGCTCACCCACCCTCACAACCCATTGTCACGTCACCAGGTCTATTCCTGGTCTGAAGCCAGTTTTATGTGTTATAATAAAAACAGAAAATGCTGAGAACATTTGGCAGGTCAGGCAGCATCTGTGGAGAGAGAAATAGAGTTAACGTTTCGGGTCAATGACCTTTTGTCAGAACCTGAAAGAGTCATTAACCTGTTACCCAAAGTGGCTGATATCATGTTCCCACGCTGATCAGGCACTCTGTGCACCTATGCATGACAGAGCTGCTCTTGCCAAATAATGGAAAAAGAGAAAATAATCTGCATTCATATAACACCTTATAATATTCCAAAGTCTGGCCACTTGTACTGGGACTTGCTGGGAGAACTGATAATCCAGGAGTAAGTGCCTGTGACTATGAAAGCCCGACATGTAACTCTTGATGCCTGCAAAGGTGTTTGATCAGGGCTGTCTTCTGGTTCATTTACAGTATCTTACTATGCCTTTGACTCCAGCATGGATATTCTCTCTGAATGGCAGCATAATATGATAAACCTGGAGACCCTGGCCGGGTTGCATTGTAAGATACCCCTTCCTCTTGTGCTCAGGCATGTAAAGCACTGATATTACATGGGGCCAGTTGTACCTGTGCTCAGCTGCTGCTTCTGGCTGTCGCAATTGTTTCTTGAATCGGGCTGAAGATTGGCAGCTTTGGTTCCCTCGGAGCTATTCTTGCAGTCTGCCTTCTCCTCCAAATAACTCAGAATTCTCTTAATATGAAGCATCATGACTGCTGCCTGGGAAACCGGGATTTACCTGAATGATCTTGTGTTATACTCATTGACCACCTGGACATTGCTGGATTAAAATCTCTTTTGTTTAATGAAGGCCGCACGTGTGCGTTAGGAGACCAGACAGGCATATTGGCCAATTTGCATTCTACTCTGATGAAGAGAACAGGGTTGCAGATTTCAGGGCCCAGCATTTAAAGGAAGGATGATTTCTGTGTACCACCAATTGCTCAATGCATTGGACTGACTGCCGAGGAGTTTACACAAAATGACGGTGAATGCGGAGGAGCCACTATCAACGTGAATGGGGTCATGGTGCATTGCGTCGACTCTGCAATCATCTATGCAGCGTGCAGCCCTCTCAATGGGCACTGCAGTTGGGCCCTTCATGCAGCAGTCTCTAGCACCACTATTAGCAGGGATGCTTATACTGGGGCCATGCAGGCTCTGGGCTCCACCATCTCCTCCACCTTGGATAGGCTGGGTGACCAAATGGACAGGGACTTCAATACAATCACGGCTCTCCTACAGTCTACACTCCTACAGATCAGTGAGAGTGCTGAGCTGCAACCCGATAGCAGGTGCAGACCTGCAATGGAACGGGACCATGCTGTCATCTCTCATGACCACCTTATGTCAGAAAGCCATCTATGCTCAACTATCCCAATAGCCACCAAGTTGTTGCAGTCTGCAGGTGGGCCCTCTCAAGCCTAAGCTGCAGAGGTACAGTCCATGATAGGGTATAGATTGTTCCTGGTTTGCTTGATGAGTTCGTTCCTTATGTCCTGTAATCTTAGATTCTTGAGGCACTGGGGGGGAATTGGGAGGTTAAAGAGTTTAAAGAGTTAAAAATCTGAATCCCCGACCCCAACCCACTCACCTCCAGTTTTAACAGAGGTTGGACAAGGGGCAGGCAACCCGCTCACAAGAGGCGGGATGGCACTTTAAATATTATAATGTTGCGTGTCTCATGGTGATCCACCATTTTAAATTTAACTGTGAGTGGGCGGATTTCCCAGGCCTCGGGGAACCCAGCTGCTAAAGGGAGGTGAGGGCTGCTGGATCAAGGAGGCACACGCCTTTCCACTTACCTGCTAGATACAGCATTCCTCCACCCTTCTGACCTCCTACCCCCCACCCAATGAGGCCCCCACTCCGCCCCTACAGCCTTCCGATCCCCGGCCCATGACCGCACTTCTGGTCTTCCGACCTCCCCATTCCGGCCTTCTGACCTCCCCATTCCGGCCATCCGACTTCCCCACTGCGGCCTTCCGACTCTCCTCCAGTATCTCGACTCCCCTCCAGCCACTCAACCCTCCTCCACCCTTCCAACCTCCCTCCCTCCTCTCTGTGGCCTGGTGCTTCAGGCCTACATGCCCAACAGCCTCTCCATCTGCGGGAGGGAAATAGAGATTCAAAATGTTAATCAGGTGCTGCCTTTAAATTCGGCCGGGCCTGAGGGAAACTTCTTTCCTGACCGTATTGCAGCACCCCTGCTCCCTACCCACTTCCAAATTTAAATTCTGGTCATTGTTTCCAACCCCTGACTGTTTAGTACCAGTACTAGATTCAGGCTTTTCAGAAACATAGGGTGGATATTAACTCAGCAGCGGGGAGGAAGCGGGGGCTGCTGGATTGAGGTTGGGAAACCCGGAAGAATGGGACTCCCTCATGTCCTGCTGATTTTAATGGCAGGACCTGGTTGCCATTTTCTGTCTCCATTTCCCGGATTTAGGGGCTGGCTGGCTGGCTATCAGGTGGATAGGCCTTTGGCAGCAGGCCTCAGCAGAGGAGCGGAGAGGAGGGAGGTACCAGGGAGGACGGAGTGCGGGGGGGGGGGGGCGGGAAAGAGGATCAGAGTCCTGAGCCGGGTGAGATCGTGGAGGTCATGGGGGGAGTGGGGGGCAGGACAATCAGAGTCTGCAGGCAACATTGGGGAGGCTGGTGTAGTGGGAAGGTCAGAAGGATCAGGGTGGGGGGCGAGGGGTGAGATCGGAGGCCTGGTGGAGGAGATTGGAAGGGGGGTGGGGTGTTCAATCGCGGGGAATTGGTGAAGTGGGTAAACTGGATCCGTCAGGTATGTGGAAAGGCCCTAATCTCCTGGATCCAACAGTCCTCGCCTTCCTTTAGCAGCTGGGTTTCCTGAGGAAACCTGGCTGGCCAGGGTTAAATTTTAAATGGTGAATAAATATGAGGCACGCAGCCTCATTATAATATTTAAATTGGCAACCGGTCTCCTGTGAGCAAGTTGGTTGTCTGCTCCCGTCCCAGTTCAGGTAAAACCGGAAGTGGACGGGTTGGGGTCGGAATTCAGATTTTTAACATTTTAACAACCTATCCGACCCAAACCTGCCCATTTTTGGAGGTTAAAATTCCCCCTATAGATTTAGACCTTGAGGCCCCGATTTTAACTCCAGGTGGATTGCCTGCTCAGGCCAGAGTTAAAATTACAGTCAGTTTCAATGATGTCATCGGGCCGCAACATATATATGTAAAGAAGGACCCTGTAGCTCCGGGTGCGTGTCCTTGCAGATTGCAGATGTTGTGATCATGACAGCTTTTGGACAGGTAAGAGCCAGGCAATTATAACTGCCCACCTGCCAGGTTTCTGGTGAGCGAGTCGGGTTAAATTCGCCCCCAGAAGCAAAATAAACTGACACTCACCTTATAGTTCAGTAACTGTGCAATCACCAAAAGAATTTGGATTCTCATCTATAGCAGTGTAGAGTAATGGCCCTGAACGTCTGGGGTCATTCTGATCTCTTGCCATACCTTTGGCAAATCAGCAGAAGCCCTGCAGAAATGGCATAAACTGCTGAATATGGGCATTTACGCTGTTTCTCTGGTGGTTCTGCCAATCTTCTGCTGACATTACAATAGGAGATTGAGCCAACCCCTGCAGAAATTCAGAGCTAATAACTAGTTTGTACACATAAATCAGGACTGCTACATCTGTGCCCACTTGCTTGGACACAATAGGTGCCATTCAGGACTGAACTCCTGAACCTTCTGACAGCCATCTCATGGTTGAGCCCTGGTGCCTCTGGTTCCTTCCTCTTCTAGTTACTGCTTTGATATTTAAACTTCCTCCCCCCTGCATTGTCCGCAACCTGCCTCTCTGGCTCCGGAACCCACTTGATGTTACCCCACTCTTGCCAGTGTTTCAAACTTGAATGATAGAGTTTCCTTCTTCTCCAACCCAGCCATCTTCCACTGTACCTACTGTAACATCCACTGCTGGGGATCTTCCTCACGACCTTATCTCCTACTCATGGCCACATAGGTGAGGTACCAGAGGACGACTGGAACCATATCTAGCAAGGGATCAATGTCTTCAGGAGGGAGGGGTGGACAGAAAATTGATGGAGAAAATTATCAAGAGAGAAAAGTACTTTATGCAATAGTTCCAGCCCTATGAAATTGTTGTCGCATTTCTAAGAGCAATGATATTTTTGAGAGAGATCAGTTCATCTCAAAGTTGTAATTGTTCTTGGCACAATTCCAATCTGAGTTATTGTTGTAAATAACTGGCATCTCCAGTACTGTGTTTTACCTCGATATTTGTAACATCAAATTATCCATCATAGCAACGAAATACTGAAGTGTTAGAATTCTCCACCCCGTCCTGAAATCTGTGACTAGGACACTGCATAATTCAGCAGTTGCAAGATGTTATTTGGAAATTTGTAATAATATCAACATCATGGTCTGGTGAAGGGTCTCAGCCGATGAATTGTTTATCCAGCCAGGATTGAATTCTAAAAATGTCAATAGATTTTGTGAGCAGCATGGTGGGGTTTTAAAACATACATATTTTTCATCCCTTATGGAAGCACATTATGTAAGACAATTTGCCAAAGATGGTAAAATATAAATTTTATATTTAACAACATTTTTGACAGGCGTTAAGAAGAGGAACAAAAGGTGGAATTTTCAAATACATCAGTGGGTAGATACGCCTTGTTGATAGCGTGAAAGAGTAACCATCCCATAAATAGCTCATCGCCACAGGAATCCATAAATTTAGTGCAGCTGTTTCAGAACATTTGTTGCAGAGTATAGAGTTGAACTGTGGTACAGGGTATTAAGTAAAAGGATAGAAGACCTCATTTAAGTTTGAGGCAGGCATAAAAATTCCTTTTGTTCATTTGAGTTACAAGTGTGTTTCTTGAATAATTCCTTGGTACTTTATTGCTCTTGGAATGATTGGTCCTCCAGCCTTAAAGAGCAGCTCTGTTGGAAGTATAATTCAGGTATTTCCATAATGGCTTCCTCAGGGGACGAGAGGGCTGAGAAAAGATAGTAGAAGCAGTCTACAGCTCTTTTAAAGGAGACAAATAAACATTAGGTCAAGTGACCCACGATCTGGGGGACACTCCAAACATTTCGCAAGGCCCTTTTTTGTTTTTTTAAAATATTTTTGTAGATTTTTTTTTTGTTTTTTTGGGCTCTAAAAACATAATTTAGAAGCAGTCTACATTATGTATACCCACAGCTTCAGCTGCCTTAAATTCTCCCTGAGGAACCTCACAATGGGACAGCTTGGGAAACCTACTTACCCTGGTACTCACATTCTAAATATTCTTGGATGATTAAAAAACTTGAGTAATAAGGCACTCAATTAGACTTTGACTCTCAAGTTGCCAATTTGACTTGATGTAGTGATGCAGCGTTACTGCTTGGAATTTATTGATTGCAGTTTATCTCTCAACTATCTCCCACGTCGGCTGAGGAGTGAAAGTGGGTTCCGAGTCCAATTGTGCTAAAAATGTGCATTGCTCATTAACCGTGATATTCCAATGCTAAGATATCGCCTGTGCAGTTTCTCACAAGCTCTTGTATTGAGCTGATGTTAGTGCAGAGGCTATGCTCTTGTGTCCTGGACTGTTTAGGGGAAGTTCCGCTGCTGCACACTTTATCTGAACTACGAGCTCTTGCACACTATGGGGACTGCCTCCAGTGTTGTTTCAGCACTGTAATTGACAAAGGAGGAAAAGTAAAAGCAGCAAAGAGTTTCACCTGATGTCACGTGCCACTCAAAACCTATCGTCACATGCTGCTGCTTTGCAACACAGCACAGCTACCTACCAGTGACATCAGGGATATGTCTAAGGAGACTGAAGTTTGGCTGTGCTTTGTCATACAGGAAGATCTTCAGACAATAGGCAACATCGAAGTTACAGTGACACACAATTTTATGCCTTTCAGGTTAGCACTGGAGTGATCTTCACTGTTAGCCTGTTTGCTATCCAGAGGCATATCAAAGACATCACAGATATATTTTTGAACTGGGCCAATGGCATCATAAAATTTGCCTCTGACCATGGCTGTACCATGGTTGGGCAGCTCAATTGTATAGGTCTGCTGGCTTTCTCAGTTTCCTTGGGGACTGATTGCACCTATATCACCATTGAATTTTTTTTTTGGAAATTCGTAGCCAATCGTTCCAATTCTTTGTCAAATCACAAACCAAGGATCACTCTGCGCCAATGCTCTTAGCCAAAAGGCCTAGAGCCACTGCACCGTTCCTGGAAGTACTGCAATACCAGGTTCGTGCCATGGAGGTGGATGGGTCAGGTCCCCCACACACCTCCGTGGAGGTGGATGGGTCAAGCCACCCCACCCACCTCCTGTTTCCAAAAAAGCAAGCATATACCTTCCTGATCCAGGGAGAACCACCCGGAGGTCATGGTGGCTACTCCCCTGTCAGGTCAGTTACGCATGATCTTAGCCAAAAGGCCGAGAAGCGATATCACCATTGAAGCCCCTGCACACAATGCTGCGGCTTATATACACTGAACGGGATTTTATTCTCTCAATGTAGATATAGCATATGACTACCACTGCAGAATCACACTGGTCAATGCCGACTACCTCAAAAACTTTCATCTTAAGGTCATTATTTGAGCTCTCCTTTCGTGAAGGGGAATGAAGAGTGGATGGATGGCTTGAAGGAGACCAAGGCAACCCTCAGCAGTCATGAATCCTGAGACCTTTACACCCATCCTGTATCGGAGTCAGCCACATGCAGGTGCCAGAGAAGTTGTCAAGCGCTCGATGGCAGACTGCAGGACAGCCTTTCAGCAATGACTATGTAGATCTGAGGATTAAACTCTTCCCAAGACCTAACAGTGTAGTAGTATCCATGCTCACAAGGAACTGGGCTGGATTTTCGGGTCATTTGCGACCCGATTTTTGGCCCTCCGTGGCGATCAGCTGTTTTTCGCCGGGTCGCGATCCTCCGGTCGGGTTTTGCGGCGGCGCTTAGAAGCACTGCCGGGGAGAGCTGCACCGGGTGTGCAATGGGCTCTCCTTGCGACACCGGTGCCAGCACCCTGACCCGTACGCCGCGAAACGCGCCCCGCGATGACCGCCAGGGAAAACACAGCGGTCCACCCTGCAGGTGGCGGTGAGGTGGATAAAGTGTAAAAAGGTAAGTTCCAATGTTTATTCTTTTATTTTCTTGTAGCCATTTGTATTGTAAGGGTGTTGGTAATGTTTTTTGAATGTTTTTGTGAATTTTTGGCGGAGCTCCCCTCTCAAGACCCCTCTTGGAGCGCTCCCGGCTCCGCACTAAAGTTGGTGAGGTTCCCGTCTTTGCACCGCGAAAGTAGTACAAAAATTAATCAATTAATCACGAACGTTAATCGGCTGGTAAATTTCCCGCCCCGCCCGTTTTCGCCCCAAAGATGACAAAGTAGAAAATCCCACCTAACAGATTCCTGCTGAAATAGCAATCTCTGTGCATAATCAGGTCATGTTAGATCCGACCACATATCGGCAGTATGACTAAGGCCACCTATTTCCCCCTCCATAACATCCCCCTGTCTCCGGCTCAGCTCATCGGTTGCTGAAACCCTCACCCATGCCTTTCTTACACTTGACTATTCCAATACATTCCTGGCTAGCCTCCCACGTAGACCCTATGTAAACTTGAGGTCATCCAAAACTTGGCTGCCGTTGTCCTAACTCACACCATGTCCCGTTCACCCATCACCCCTGTGCGCACTGATCTACATTGCCGTTCACCCATCACCCCTGTGCGCACTGACCTACATTGGCTTCCGGTTAAGCAAAGCCTTGATTTCAAAATTCTCATCCTTGTTTTGAAATCCTGTCATGGCCTCGCCCCTCCCTATCTCAGTAATCTCATCCAGCCCCACAACAACCCCCACCGAGATACCTGTGCTCCTCTAATTCTGCCTTCTTGAGCAACCCTAATTATAATCGCTCAACCATTGGTGGCAATGCCTTCTGTTGCCGAGACCCTAAGCTATGGAATTCCCTCCCTAAACCTCTCCGCCTCTCTTTCTTCCTTTAAGACGCTCATTAAAACCTACCTAATTTCTCCTTATGTGGCTCGGTGTCAAATTTTGTGTCTTATAATACTCCTGTGAAGCGCCTTGGGACATTTTACGACGTTAAAGGCGCTATATAAATGCAAGTTGTATTTGTTGAGTTGCCAGGCAGTGTAGCAGAGGGAAGAACTGTACTGGGCTCCAGCCAGCAGGTGCCTGATCTTGAGCAGCCAACATTATTTGCTCCTCTTCAACCAGGCACTGTGACTCAGTCTGTTTACCTCCTCAACTTCAGTATTTAGAATCTCCAGCGTGTATACAGCTATGCAATACATGACAAATGTGGTGATGGTGATGCAGTGTGTGATGAGGTGCTGTCATGCTCAGGAACACTGGTTGTGGCATCAGCCTGTTCTTCCATACCAAGGAAAACATGTGACCAAAAGTTCACAATGCACTCTCCAATAGCCACCTTTCAGCACTTCTTTCATTACAATATACATTGTGTGCACCTCGGTGACAGTCATTTATTAGGATAACATTAGATGTCACGAATATCAGAGAGCCAGCCATGACTCCAGGAAAAACCTCCAACTTTCCTACTCCCACTAATTATTTCCAGGGTGGCTCCTTGAAAGCAGTGGAGGGAAGTCTGCACATCGAAATAGCACCAGGTGCAAGTGAAGCCGTTGAAAAACCATTGGAACTAAGCTGAAGAAAATTGAAAATGATGAATTAATAGCTTCCTATGTCTTTTTACCTTTGGAATAAAATGCTGTGGTATTTATTTTCTCAAAAGTAACTGTCTTAAAAATAAAATCCTCGTTTTGTGTTAATCCACAGTTAATTGCTGCAGGAAGTACAGTTTCTACTCTGACTGCACAATGTTTGCTAACACCTCGTACCCTATTTCACTCATTTTTATTTGCAACCTTACATATTAACATACAAATCGTTTCATAATCATGATTTATGCAGAAGAGCATTGCCAAACGCTTGTCATTTGAATTGTCAGCAATTATCGGATGCAGCAGCCTCAGTGACCTTGTACACGCTGATCAAGTAGGCTGGTGCTGTCCTTGAAATCTATTTTCTTTTTTCATTCACATCACTTGACAAAACAGAGAAAAAGTGATTCATGCAAACAAATCATTTCCTTTTGATGGAACATAAAGGTCCCACGTCTACAGAGCACGAGACAACTCATAAAAAGCTGGATTACCTGGGCTTTAATTTCTGGTCTCTGTACCAGAACAGAGTGCTTGGCTATATTTGGACAGGCTGTAATTTGGCTGACACACATGTCTGTACTATATTATGCCAGAGGTTTCCTTTTGCATTCACACCTCTTTGTATTTTGATTGTTCAGTGAATGACAGGCTCATTTAAAAAAAAGATGCAACAGCTCAAACTGAATTTTACAGAATTATTAAATTATTAGGAAGTATAAAGGGATTTCTTGGCTGAGATCTGTAGTACTTACTCTGAACGCTATTTTTCAGCCTCAGAATTTCCCTCAATAACAGAGCTGTCTTTATGAATTCATGAGAATGATAGCAATTTTCTCGTTACAATCTTGTGTGTGTGCACTTCCTCTATCAACTTCTGGCACACCTTTGCCACCACACACAGCATAAAACAGCAGCAAATCAGAACTGAGGAGATCAGTAAAGTATGAATCAAAGCAAGAACAGTGGCTTTAAAATGAGAAACTTCTGAAAACAATCAATCCTGAGTGACTAGTCAGGAGAACATAGCAATAACAATTTTAAATAAAGGGGAAAGATTACTATCTGAATCACTCAAAATGCCTTTAGAAAAGAAAATTGCCATTTCTTCTTAGTAGCTGAAAATGCTAAAGTCCAAAATATGATTTTAAACAAAAATATTCAAAAAGTTACACAGTTCACAATATTTTAAAAAATCACTGAATCGTCTTTTGATACTTTTTGGTCTTGGAATTGCTATTCAAGCCCAGAGTGGTGACCCTATTTGCTGAAGGCAATTCCTTGCAGTGCTATCAGGCTTATGGCCTTTCCTTTCCCTTACTGCTGACCAACCCCAGGAATCCACCTATGAGCCAAAACTCTCATTCTGCCCCCTTCCCCCATTCTGCTAAATACCAGATTTCCCCCTCCACAGTTCTGCTAGACAAAAATCTCCCACCCCATCCTGCCAAACCCCAGTGTTCCCAGTCCTGAAAACCCTAGGACCGTCACCTTAGTCCTATCAAAGCCCAAGATTGTCCCCAGCCCTACCAAAGAGCCTCTTTCCAGTGCAGCGAAACCCCAGCACCTCCCAAGTACTGTCAAATAACACACGCCTACTCCAACTGACACAGTTCACATACCATCTTCAGCTTTAATATTGGTAAGGGATAAAAAAAATTAAATACAGAAGGTAAAGGAATATATATAAAATAAAGGCCATTCATTTGTGGATCTCACCAAATAATGGACAGTTGCACTGGTAAAATATACCAGAATACCATGGGATGACCATGGATTTTGACCCCAATCAATCACTGTAAATCAATGGTCCTGATGTTAAACCCTACACGATACAGCATCCCTATTGTTATAAAACAGTGACATCACAGGAAATCTAATTGAAAATTATCACAAGATAACCATTTAATTTAATGGTAACAACGAACTCAGAAAATGGCCTTTATCCTGGTTTTACCATACCAGGGTCAGCGTTAGCATTTGGCTCTACCAAAGCAGTCACAGTTCCTGAGATCCATGATATAAATCCCCAACCTTGTTCAGTACCACCTTATCAAAAATCAAACATGTTCCACCAGAACTTGCTGAGTTAAACCTTCATTTAGCAACTAAGAGTTCACACGCAAAGATAACAGCTCCGCAATGCTGCTGAACATGCAGTTTGTACTGGTTTGTTCATAAATAATGTTGTGAATTGGCTAGCTTTGACTTCCCAGAATGCACAATGGTTTGGGTACATGTCCTTCACCGACATTCATTGGCAAAATGTACGCTCCATGCCAGAATAATCAATATTTTATTCCCAGTTTTTTTTTCCAATGTTAACCTTTCAAATGACGAATAAATAAAGCTAGTTCTTGCTATACTTGCCACCTACATAAACTCTTACTTATGGCTTTCCTTAACCAGTTTGTTCCCAAAGGCCGGGTTCTTCTCAGCAACGAGTAGTTCAGTAATTGCATGTCTCTTTACATTATGTGGCTTAACCCCAATTCCTTTGAATTTAACAACATACAGGCTAAACTGTTCACCACATTTCGCTGTCAACGAGTAATCTTCAAACAAACTCAGTGTAGGTGGCTGTAGACTGTGACAAAATACTGAGATATGCATTAGCTTTGCGGGACTATTAAGTCTGCTGTCACTCTGGAACCTTCGAGCTTTAATGAGCCATGCTTGAAGGCGCCCTGAAATTGGATAACACTGACATTTTTCACAACTGTGATGGAATATATCGGCCCGTTTCATCTGTTTTGTTGGAGGTATCAGTCCTCCCCACTGGTCCATTTATTTTTCATTTTGCTGTGCTAACAGCAATCTCTGGGTTGCTGTTACCCTCCCTGGACCACAAGTGTGATATTCTTAAAACAAATGGAGGAACTGTGTGTCACAAAGACTCAAGAGTGGTCCAGAAAGGGCTAGCTTTCCAAGCTATCTTAAGCAACTTTTATTTACAATGTGTATAATATTTATAAATAAATTTTACATTCTAGTAATCTACAATGCATTCTAGGTATACTTTGTTAAAATATTTCACCTAAGTTATAAAGGTGGGCACGGCTCATTACTACGCCATAAATAATAAAATGAAAAAACTGAGAGCCTAAATATAAACAAGACATTGTAAAATAAATTTTACAGAGAACACAGGGGTCCAAGAACTGAGAGTAAAACGGAAGTCCAAGATTAACAAATCATACAAAATGATTACATTTGGAGTTGGCCCTTAAGACACCGGTATTAAGGGCCATCTTCCATGGACTACTTCCATAATATTATCCAATCAGAAGTGCTTCTTTCACAGCCCCACCCATTCAGGGAGGTGTCTCCAATCAGGAGTGTTCATTCCTAATGTTTATTCAGTTTAGAGTGCACTTTCCCTCTGTCCATTGCCCCTTCCCAATGTTTAAATACCCCTTTCCAAATTAATCTGGCATTTATTCCTTCCATCAGTGCTTGCTGCACCTCTGCATTGTGTTTTCCTTTCCACTTGTTGTATCATAGTCTCTTTTGCTATATTATATAAATGTCCATACGCATCCCCACTGTTAGCCTTTTTTCCGTTGTCCATCCAAATGTCATCCCAATTCATTTGAATTTTGCATTTCGATAGATGTTATTCATTACAGGCCACCATGTGCTGATTTGTCCAATGCCTGTGTAGTTCTGTGCTTTGCTGCCAGTACTTAATTCCCCCTTTGCTGACTGGATTTCCTGCACAATTACCCAAAACTGAAGGCATAAAGGTGAGCAAATAATGAAAACAGATAGGATAACACGGTTACACGTTGTCATGTATTCTCTCCATGTAGTTTCGCAGTTCGTGCGAGTCCCCTAGGCCCATGTCCTGGCAGACCCATTTAATATCTTCCTCATTACCCAAAAGGATTGAATTTGTAGCAGGACATCCATCATCTGGTGGAATTGTCGTGAACGTTGTAAACTTTACCCGTTTTCGTTTTGTAGTGGGAGAATTCAAAGGTTCCTCTTTGCGCTCCTTTCCGTCACCGCAGAGGGCCGACCTGTGTATCTGCCCCTGGACATTCTTCTGGCTCCCCCCATTGAGCAGATGGTTGCTCTCCTCAAAACCTACCGCCCTGTCTATGACCGTAGTGTGTTCACAGAGCTGCTGTGGGGAAATATCAGCAGTGTTCTCCAGCAGCTCAGTCTCATTACCTAACCAAACCCAGTCATGGGAATGATTCATGTTCCCCTGTGCTTCCGTGGGAATTCGCTTATGGCGGTACTTCAAAGCAAACATGACACAGTTAATTAAAAAGACGAGAATAGCCAGGCAGAAAACCCCCAGTAAAGCATACATTCCAATCTCCAAGTCAGTCAGGCCTCTTGGAGCCTGAACCAGATCATTTTCATCCATGCTCTCCTCACCCTCAGAGTTCCTGGTGAGGTCGTGCGAGGGGAAGTTCGCAGCATCCAGTGGGATGTTTTGGAGCTGGCTGTCACCTTCTGAAAGCTGATCTATTCCATCCACTTTCTTCATTGAAGCTTTAGTTGTCGTGCTTACTTTCCTCATTGAGCTTTCTTCACGGTCGGCAGTAGCACTGCTGAAGTATCGGCCATTCTGCCCTGTCCGCTCTTGATCCACATTCTTTTGCCTCCGATCACTCGCACGGTTCTCCAATTCCCCATCCCCACCGTAGTCATCACTGCTACTCTTCGGCTTTGCCTCATTCTGGCCAAATTTGACCTCGACATTGCTACTCCCCACTGCCAGAATACTTTTCCGTTTGGATTTCTGGCAGACTTCACAGATTACCAGTTCAACTTTCAGGAAATTCCCTTGGCCCTCTCCCTCCGCAGTGATGACTGGCCACCGCAACTGCAAGTCCTGGTATGTCGAGATGACGGCTTCTTCCCGTGAAGTGACCGTAAGAGTAAAGTCCTTGGGATCGTAAATATCCAGTGGAGTCAGACTGTTGTCACTGAATTGGATCCAGCCATTGATTATTGCCTCCTAGAGGGAAAGAAATAAATAAAGAAAACATAGTTCAGTTTCATTAACATTTCATGAAGATGATGGCCCTAAAATTCGGCGGGATGCGATCCTGGTGGTTGTACCGGGATCACAGCCGCTGATGCCCTCCAGCACTGGCAGATTTCCTATAGCATCATGCATCTACATGCACAAAGTTCCTCAGTGGATGCAGCAGTAGCTGAAGAGGCAGACCTAGCTGATTGAAATATTTACTGCTGGTGGTTTTAGCCCCTTTTACCATTCATTTTCATCCATTCCCAGGTGTGCAGTGACTGGCCATTCCAGCACCACAGCACCTTATCTACCCTGACGGTGGTGGACTGGCTCTGAAGAGCAGCGATACCACCGAAAGCCTGCCCATCAGACATACTTGGGCCCAATCCAGGAAAGTGGCTCAGGGTCACGGTGGGTTGGATTGGCAGATGGAAGCTCCACCCTGACAACATCTGGTGTTGATCCTGTTTTTAAGGAAAATATCCCCTGCAACTATTTTTGTAGAAAACAAATAATCAAGTGCCCCCTGATTAAAGGGGAGGGGGAACACTCCAAAAACTTTTCAAGTGCCCCCTTTTTTCTTGTTTTGTATTTTTTTTGAGGGCACTAAAACACAAATTATACAAGTGCCTCCTGGCTAAAAGCGGGAGCGGGGCACTAAAACTGACAATTTAAACAAATTAAACTTTAGACATTTAAAGTTAAATTAAAATTTGGTTGCCGGGAGTGATGATGCACTCCAGTCCCTCCGGCGCCCACCTCTCGCGGAAGGCCGCGAGCGTACCTGTGGACACCGCGTGCCCCATCTCCAGGGACACCCTGCCTCGGATGTAACCGTGGAAGAGAGGCAGGCAGTCGGGCTGAACGACCCCCTCGACCGCCCGCTGCCTGGACCAGCTGATGGCCCCCTTGGCCATGCCCAGGAGCAGTCCTACGAGGTGGCCTTCCAACCCGCCCGCTCCCCTCCGCACAGGGTGTCCAAAGATCAGGAGTGTGAGAAATATCCTCTACAACTCTTTTGGGGGACAAAATAAAGTTAGATCAAGTGCCCCCCGATCTTGGGGACACTCCAGACACTTTTCAACTGCCCTTTTTATTTATTTATTTATTTTTTGTTTTTTTGTGGGGGTTTTTTGTGATTTTTTTGGGGGGCATTAAAATCATATATTTTACAAGTGCCCCCTATAAAAGGGGAGGGGGACACTAAAACCGGCAATTAAAACAAATTAAACTTTAAAACATATAAAATCAAATTAAAATTTGGTTGCCGGGGGTGATGATGCACTCCAGTCCCTCCGGCGCCCACCTCTCGCGGAAGGCCGCGAGCGTACCGGTGGACACCGGGTGCTCCATCTCTAAGGACACCCTGGCCCGGATGTAGGCGTGGAAGAGAGGCAGGCAGTCGGGCTGAACGACCCCCTCGACCGCCCGCTGCCTGGACCAGCTGATGACCCCCTTGGCTGTGCCCAGGAGCAGTCCTACAAGGAGGCCCTCGGACATACCCGCTCCCCTCCGCACAGGGTGCCCAAAGATCAGGAGTGTGGGAAATATCCCCTACAACTCTTTTAAAGGAGACAAATAAACATTAGGTCAAGTGACCCCCGATCTGGGGGACACTCCAAACATTTTCAAGGCCCTTTTTTTGTGTTTTTCTTTTGGGTTTTTTTGTATTTTTTTGTTTTTTGGGGTTTTTTTTTGGGCACTAAAATCAAATTTTTTTTCCAAGTGCCCCCTATAAAAGGGGAGGGGGACACTAAAAATACCGGCAATTAAAACAAATTAAACTTTAAAACATATAAAATCAAATTAAAATTTGGTTGCCGGGGGTGATGATGCACTCCAGTCCCTCCGGCGCCCACCTCTCGCGGAAGGTCGCGAGCGTACCTGTGGACACCGCGTGCTCCATCTCCAAGGACACCCTGGCGCGGATGTACGCGCGGAAGAGAGGCAGGCAGTCAAGCTGAACGACCCCCTCGACCGCCCGCTGCCTGGACCGGCTGATGGCACCCTTGGCCATGCCCAGGAGCAGTCCTACGAGGAGGCCCTCG